>NW_027491693.1:392500-862723 GCF_021521415.1 Bidens hawaiensis
ATTTAATTTTTGTAATTAATGTATTTGTGTATGTAAGTTGTATAATTTTTGTAATCTGAGTATCTTATGTAATTGTTGTATTTTATGTTATCTAATTTATGTACCTTGGGTAGAACATGTAAATGATAATTTATGTAATTTTGTGGATTTTTTGGTTGGGTAGTTAATGTAATTTTGGTAAATTGCATGGTAGGTATAGAAGTGATTTGCGTAATTTATGTCATTTGTGTATTGTTTACTAATTTGGGTAATTTTAAACTTTTGGTAATATATATGTAGTTTATGTAATTTGTGTAAGTTGGATGATCTATGTAACTTGTGTAGTTTGAGTAAGTCATTTCTTTGTAATTCCCTACATGTGTGAAGATAGCAAAAAATAAAAAGCGGATCGTACAAAAACTTTTAAAACGGTTTCAAAAAGAAAGAGAAGGGTCAGCGAACAAATTGTTGATTTGAAAGGATCAACTAAAAGAGAACGAAGTGTTAGTGAAAGATTTTAAAGATATTTATTTTTGTTTAAATAAATAAATTTTTATTGAGTTAGACATTCGTTTAATATAATATTTTATATTTCTATTCATTTAATTCTTCAAAGTTTGCTATTTTTTATTTAAAAATGCATGTATTAAGATATTACTACCATTTTATAATTAAAAACCTATATGTAGTTTTATTTGTCTATAGAATAAATATATGTTGCACCACTAAAATGTAGCAATTGTAACTAAAACATTCAATACCAAATTTTAAGTAGTTAATATATCATTTACACATGTAACGTGTATATTACAAAAATATAATTTTTTTATAGAAGTGTTGTATTTTATTATATACCGTTAGTTATACGAATAATAGGTTTTTTACAAATATCTTATGTATATTATATAAAGCCGGATAATATTATAAATAAAAAGCAATTTATAAAAAAAATGGAGAACATTCTATAATTGAATTAAAAAATTGATAAAAAAGAAAATATGATTTGAATATTTTGTCTCTTTATGTTGTCATTTTTACTTTTATACCCTTTCTTTATATAATATTATAGTTTCTCTCTCATCTTTAGATATTTTATGATAATTTATTTAAAACCACAAATCTAATTCATAGTTAATAAAATATGTGGTTTATAATTAGTTCTCATAATTCTTACAATTCATGAGGTTCTCAAATTATCCATCATATATATATATTCAACTTCATCATAATTGCATATATAAATTACCAATGTGAATATATAATTGATATATTAATAAATTGTATGTTGACTTAATTGTAGTTTGGCCCAAGTGTGAGACTCAACCCAAGAATTAAAAGGGTTTTATTATATTTGTTAATGTCTTGGCTAGTAAATTAGGTTAGTCTATATAAATCAAGTTATAGTTAGACATTACAGTGAAGAAATTGATGCAACCAAGGTAGGGTTCATCAAGGGTCAAACCGAGTTAAGTTTTGAGAGTTGTAATCAGTTTTTTGAGTAATATTTTCTTATTAATATAAACGAGAGTTAGTCGTTTAATTCGTGTTTAATTATCGATCCGGGACTTGAATTGGTATCAGATCCAAGTTCAAGAAATCGATAATCGACTCCGCCTCTGCCGTTGTGAGAGTTAGGCACAACCGCTTCGGAGAGAAGACTGCTGCCCGCAGCCGTTGAGACCAAGCTACCGTGACCGACAACCAAGTTCATAGGGTCGCCATCACCGAGGTTCTCTTCATAGTCGATTGAATAGTAAGGTTTGTTAGATCAGTTGCAAGTGTTACGAAAAGAAAAAACAACTCATAATAAGTTCGTTTTTCTTGGACGAAGAAGACGAAGCAAGTGGTTTGTTTTTGGTGAACTTTCTTTGCTATTAAATCTGAGATGCGAACCCAGACAATGTTCAAGAAGTAAAAATTTAGTTTGACTTCTTGAACTTTGTTGCTTCCAGCTACGAACAATTGAAAAAAAAATAGATTGATTTTATTTTTACTGAAGTAGGCAAAAGTCAAAATAGGGGGTTTGTTTTTGTTTCGAAGTATCGTGATTCGGTTTTTGAGAGGTATTCGTAAGCGGGTTTTGCGAACAAACGTGTTTGGTACCGAAAAGTTATTCGGGACTAGTTGGTTTGTATTTGTTCCAATGTAGTGGAGCAAGGGGGTTCGACACCATCAATGGCATGTGACAAAGAAGATCCGATAATCCAACCCAAAGCAACTGGTGGGATATCGCTACATGTTCCAAAGCTGAATGGAACTAACTACATCACATGGGCGATTGTGGTGGAAGCAATTTTGGACGATCAAAAGCTATGGGAAGTCGTTCAACCGGAAGATGGTGCAGTTATTGATGCGAAGAATAATAAAATGGCAAGATCGTTTTTGTTTCAAATGGTGGATAGTGAGTCCAAAAGGCTCAACTTTGAAGAATATTCTTCTTCAGATTTCTCAATACAAGTGGCGAATAAAATGCGAAGAAGAATATTCTTCTTTAAATTTCTCAATGCAAGAATGCCCGAGAAATATGGACAACTTTGAAAGCACGATATGTTGAGGTCGAGCGAGTCCAAAAGGCTAAATTTCTAACGTTGGAAAGTGAATTTGAGAAACTCAAGTTGAAGGAAAACGAGACTGTTGACGAGTTTGCGGGAAAAATAACAAGTATGGTTTCAAAGGTTTCTTGGTAACGAAGTTACTGAATGCGGTTCCAGATAAGTACTTTCAACTTGTTGCCTCAATCGAGCAAAGTGTTGATCTTGATAGTATGATGTTTGAAGATGTTGTTAGAAGACTTAAGGCGTTTGAGGAGCGTCTATGAGGGAGAGAGCATGCTTCAAGTTCACAAGGTCGGTTACTTTTCAATCCATCGGAAAATAATTACAAAGGCAATTCGTATAATCAGTCCGGTAGCCGAGGTAAAGGTTGGCCGAGTTCACAGGGACGTGGAAGAGGCCGTGAAACCGGAGGTCAAAACCAAAAGGATCAGGATGGTTATAACATCCGAGATAGTCAATATCATGGGTCAAGGCAGACAGGTCAAAGAAGAACGAATGATCGTCAAAAGGGTAGAAAGGATAGATCACATGTTCAGTGTTACCGTTGCAATGAGGTAGGTCACTTTGGCGTATACGTGCCAAGAACGTATTAAGAAAATGGAAGAATCTAATTTGAACAAAATTGATGATTTTGATCTATCTTTATTTATGATAAAAGGTTACCAGAAAATGGTTTTTCTAAATAAAGGCGGTGTGATTCCAAAGCGTTTCGAAACCGAGCCGATGGAGAAAGATGTTTGGTATCTCGACAACGGAGCATCGAATCACATGACGGGAAATAAGGCGTATTTTTATGAGTTGAATGAACGTGTCACGGGAAAGGTAAAGTTTGGAGATGAATCTTGTATTGACATTTCGGGAAAAAACGATCGATCTTAATTGAAGGGAAAACGGGGGAGCACCGCCTGCTGACAAATGTCTACTACATCCCGAGCCTACAGTGCAATATCATAAGTCTTGGTCAAGCAACGAAAGGTGGATGTGAGATTCACATGAAGCATGATTTGCTAATCATTAAAGATGATATATGTAAGCTTTTGATAAAGGTCGCAAGGACCCATAATCGATTGTACAAGGTTAGCCTCAAGATAGTAAGTCCCAGTAAACGAGCTATCATTGGAATGAAGAATTTTGCAGGTCGAGATCTGCAAAGATTGGAGTGAAAGAATACAAACCGAGTACAAGTCAGACTCCAATCAAAGATCCAAGTTTCAAAATTCGAAGTCCAAAGAAGAATGTTCAAGAAACTAAACACATGGTCAAGAAAGAGATTCAAGCCTAAGGCAAGACGAGTAATGATCAAACGAAGCAAGTGTTTCTTCGAGCTAAGTGGAGCCCAAAGAACATTGCAAGAGATCATGAAAAACCTCAGGAGAATCAAGAGAATGATGGCAAGCGTGAAGTTGAAGACTGCCAACTTCGAGTAGGAAATTAGGGGCAACAATTGGGGGGGGGGGTGATTGTTGGCTCAATTGTTGTTTGGCACAAGTATAAGGCTCAACCCAAGAATTAAAAAGGTTTTATTATATTTGGTAATGTCTTGGCTAGCAAGTTAGGTTAGTCTGTATAAACCGAGTTATGGTTAGACATTATAGTGATGAAATTGATGCAACCAAGTTTGGGGTCATTAATAGTCAAATCGAGTTAGGGTTTGAGAGTTGTAATCAATTTTTTGAGTACTATTTTCTGATTAATATAAATGAGAGTTAGTCGTTTAATTCGTGTTTGATTATCGATCCGGGACTTGATTGCATATAATAAAAGGCACCTCATTTAGACTCGCAAGCTTACTCGAGCTCAATAAACAAAGTTCGGGTTCAAGCTCATTTATTAAGCAAATGTATTTTGGGCTTGAGCTGGTTTAAGCTGGTTTAAGTGCAGCTTGATTCAAGCTTATAGCATGCCAAGCTTGAGTTAGTTTAGAGGGGCCTAGCTCATATACACCCGTAAACGAAGGGGCGGAACCGATAGTGAAGGGGGTATGCAACCCAAATGTAATATGGTTTTTTGCAATAAAAAATGTGAAGTAAAGTTACCTTATAACCCTTGGGTGCCTCCATGAGAACGCATACCATAAGGTAACCATTAGTTAACCCCAACACAGAAACGAGCACAATCATCCACCCTTGATCGCCATATTTTGCAGTGAAATAAAAGGCTGGAACAAGCAAAAAGCGCGACACTACTAAGATCAGAAGCCCGTTTCGTGATCTCAACTTGAGGCATGGTATTAGCGGAATATAGCGTGATATCAAGTCCCCTACATTGAATGTAGCAACTAAAACAAGCGGATACCTACAAAACAATGTGTTTCAAACAATAAAGTTAAGCTTCAATCATTCTTATGAAAGAAGGATTAAAGTTTGCTTGTACCATGAACCCAACTGGTGCGTTCCAGTATTTTCGTATAGGAAACCGGGGAATATCGACAAAGTCAAGACAAGTATCAAGAACAAATCTAAAGCATAATCAAAGTTCTGAAACAAGAGCTCTTTGTTGCTCAGCCTGTATGGATTACTAGGGTCACCATCAACCTAAAAAGAATCAAGATTTCATATCTTCACTAAGAACTATAAACTAATGAAGTCTAGTTAATATTCTAGGATGCATACTAATAGTTTTTGGGTTAGGTCTGTTTGAATTCCTGCAGCAGAAAGATCTGATGAAACTGTTTTTGAACCTTCAAGGGCTGCTTTCCTACGGTAGTGCTTCACCATTGGTAGCTTAGTGAACACAAACGCGTAAAGAAAGATGCATAAAAGTACAAAGAATGTGGATATTGAGAGGAACAACACTGCAAAAGACCATAAAAATCTTCAGAAACTTTTGTTAGTTATTAGTTAGAGATTCAAATAGATTTATGTCACAAGGAAGTTTACATGCCCCTTTCCGAAGACCTCCGTGAATATTACTGAAAACCGCTTCCGTAAGAAGTCTCAAGGCAGAAGTTAGAGCTCCAGATGCAGCCATTCCAGCTAGGAAGGACTAAATCAAAAGGTTTAAAATAGACTCTTAAGGTGACAAGAAAACCAGAAAACAAACAAGAATGTAAGTTGAATGCTTTACTTGGATAAACTCGGGGCACATGAGAGCCAAATCTGCAAGCATTCCGCCTTGAACAAGAGCATCTGCTGCCCCAAAAGCAGCAACAATAAGACATATACCCACATAAGATTCAATGCTGCCATCCCCATGTGTAAGTAAATCCAACTGGCCACATTACATAGAGAAATGTATCATATGGATACTATCTATATGTGCTTAAAACATGTCAGAAATGTTATGATACATACTAAAAGGAGGGCCAGGGTCCCGAGGAAGAACATAGTGTATCCAATAATGTTACGTTTCCTAGTATCGATCTTTGATTCGTTGTATGCAAGATATGCCATTGTTGCAAATGCAAAAGGTTGGTACACAAGGGTAGGTACCCTAGAAGGATGGTAGTCCTTGGAAATAGAAGAAAAGTGTTGATGTTATATCAAGTAAAGTAGATTAAAATTAAAAGCTGGTCAATATATAAGAAAATGTAGACTTTAGTTTTGACTTTCAAGGCCTTGAAAACTCACTGAGAATACATCATAGTAGTAATCTTCAATGGAAGTAAGACTATTCCAAGAGACGAGGGATCCAAGTCCAAGAATCCAACATATTATGATTGCACTATACTTTCCCTGCGTATATATTTATGTTAGTTGTTGCAAAATGCACACTGGTCGTTTTCTTTATGAACCTTAAGTTTGTGACGGGAGACAGGGTCGTGACAAAGGGGGTTTGCTGACCTCCGGTCATTAACCAACAAGTTCAGGTTCAGACACTATAAGTAGATTGTAATGGATAGTGATACCTCAAGCCTGATAGGAGTTTGACTTGAATCATCAACCACCAGAGCGTTTCCAGAACTCATATTTATTTGCGGAATTTCAAAGAGATCTTGGTTTAGCTTTAGTGGCTAGCCCTACAGTAGAAAATTATACAATTTATATTTATGTGAATTATGATGTGCATTTAACTATTGTCATTTGAACCTGCAGGGTGATTCAAAGAAACCATCATAAAAGTTTTGTTTTTTTTCCAGTTGACAAAAACAACAAAGTTGACTCGTTACTTATAAACCACCCTAAGGTGTTCATCATCAATGTGGAACTCCGCTTCCATTTGAAACATTTGTTTTGAGTATCGATATCTCATTCACCACAAAACACATTTTACCGACTTACCAAACTGTATTTCGGCATATTTTCAGATCAATATATATATTTTTTTAACTCTTTCTGCCAAATCCAGGTTACTTTGAGTCAAATTCAAAATATTCCTAATCTGGAACCGAGGGTGTGGTGATTGACTTATGTAAACATTACAGATCAAAAACATACAAAAAGTTTATAAAAGACTCAATTTTAAGTTAATGAAGCTAAAAGATTCAGTATTTAAAGTTAACCCAAATTTGAAAGAAACATTCTGCAATAAGAACTCAGTAACATTTAACTATACTTCTTATAGTATGAAGTGCATGCTTATTTTTCTGGTCAAATGAAACTCATAGGTTATAATGAAATCAAACACAAAACAAATACAAGCTTTTGGTACCTGGAAAGTTACAAAGTCGATACAATTTTCTGAAAAGTGCTTCCAAGCTGCTAAAAACCTGTCATTGTGAAGTCAAAACAATTTTCTAGCATGCCAATTAAAACATCAGGAGCCTGAAATTAGATGTGTGTAGCTAGGATGCCAGTGTATCGGCTGCAAAACTATAGAAGAAAATATATTGCAATGGAATTTGATGTGTGCCTTGAAGGGACTTAGGTGTAATTGGACATCGTAGGGCCTTTTCCATTTTTGCAAGCGACTTTTAAAAAATTTAAATATGGCAACTTGTAGTTGTTTATATTTGTTTATTTGTTATTGGAAAGAATCTATAAATCCTCTTTCTTTGGGCTGGCTACTAGTTTACTAGTTACTACTTACTAGTTTCATTTATTGGTGCAGTGAATCTCGAGCCTGTCTTTAGAATTAAAAATATACAACACAACATAAGATTGGGAAAAAAATGTATTTAGATTGAACCAAATGTTAAATGGCCATTAATTGTTATTTGGTTTTAACTGATTTAGATTTTTGAATCCGAGTAACCAATTCGGTTTTAAGAAAAGCAAACCAAATACCAGAAATATAATTCGATTCGTAATACAATTTAAATGTTTGTAAAATCTGGACACGTAACGAGTTTTAAGTGGATTTACGAGTTTTAACTGGATTTAAACATTGTCACACTCGTGTTTCAATGAGCATTTTTTGGGAAAGATAAGTCGACCGTACATGCTAAGTAAATCTAAAGTAAAATACACATGTGGGGATTTTCCTTTTTGAATACTATACATAGGTGCTGGGACTCTACAAAATATTAAATAACCTTATGTCTGGGGTTTTCTTAATAAAAAATTTAAAATGTTTTGGTTGATGTAATATAGCTTTCCTCTCATAATGTAGCGTATTTAATATCTGAAAACCATTTCTTTTAAATTTGTTTTTAGGCCTGTAAACGAACCGAACATTCGGTGAACTATCGTGAACCGTTCGACGGGAAGTTTGTTTATCACGAACATGAACAAAATATTTGTGTTCATTGAATTAAATGAAAACGAACATGAACGCATGTTCCGTTCGTTCATTTATGTTCATGAACGTTCGTTTATTTCTATTTATTTATGTTCATTTATGTATTAATATTAATAGAAAATAATTAATATTATCTGGATAGGTCATCTACTTAAAGGTTTTATATTTGTTAATTTGTGTTCATTTAAGTTCGTTTATATTTGTGTTCATTTATGTTTGTTCATACATGTTCGTTTATCTTTATTCAATTATGTTAGTTTAGATTTTAAACAAACAAACACAAATGTCCATTTTTAAATAAACGAACATGAACATAAATATTTGTTCGATTAAGTGTCCATGTTCTTTTAAAGATAAATGAACGAACACGAACATGCCCTTGTTCGTGTTCATTCGATTCGTTTACAAGGCTTTCATTATTCACATTGATGAATACATCGGTCTTAATCTCTATGCTCTGCCGATTTTATTTGTGTTTGTTTGTGTTCGTGAACACATTAATTTCCTTAATGAACGAACACGAACATAAAATCTCGTTCGGTAAGTGTTCGTGAACACGTTATTTACTTAACGAACGAACATGAACAAGACCTTGTTCGTGTTCGATCGGTTCATTTACAGCCCTATTTGTTTTCTTTATTTCCATGAAAACTTAATTTAAAATTTTACTTACATCCGATGTAAAGTATTTTTATGAGAACAAAAGGTATTACAAAACTATTAAACCCCTTCATGAAACATTGCAACAGTTTATAACGATAAATCAAACATCTATATAAGGAAATTCAACAATCTGTTTTCAAAAACGATCTTACGACTATGTTTTAATTAGAAATTACATCTTGTTTTTTTAAAAACACTTTATGTCTTGTCCGTTTAAAGATTTCGTACATATGAAATACTAATCTAAAAGAGATTACACAACTCAGAAGATTTTCCAGCTATTACGATGAAACTGAAATCTAAAAAAGATTACATGGCTCAGAAGGTTATCCGGCTATTATGAAATCAATGATAGTTCTTTTCCATTGATTTCCTTGATTTCTTTACTTGAGCCTTTGATTGATGTCCTTGATTTGTTTATGATTGATCACACTTGTGATTGCATGAGCTGTCAAGGTTGTGACTCTTCAACACTTGATTACATTACTTAGTTGGTTAATAGTAGTGTTTAGCTAGTATAAATAAGTCTTGCATTATATTGAATAATTAAACTAATACAATTACAGTTTCATATCATTCATTTTCTTCGAGTATATTTTCCGAAATCACAAAGTCCAACCGTTGTAATTTGTATTTTTAAAGACGATTAAGATTGTAAGCAATTTTTAATGTCAATAATTGCAATATGTAATACCCCACGTTTTCTTAATATTTATTTATGTGTCCCTATCTTGACTTTTAGGATCTTGCAAGTAGATACTAAAAACGTCATACATTATAGAATAATATAATTGAGGTTTACATACCGTTTTGTTGTTTTTGATTGAAAACATTTTTGACGGAATATATGCCGGTAAAGATGAAGATTTGATTTTGTCCTAGGCTTTTCGGGCATAGTACATGGGAACAAGTTAATTCCAACAGATTATTCTTTACTAACATGTCGCTAGTTCTATAGATAAGATTTCAAATAAGATTTTCATTCATGCATTATACTAGTAGTGGATGGAAATAAGTTTATGTCAGTACATATTAACTACAAATATTGTAAGAACCTCCTAGTTTTCAAATGCATTCCATCGTCTTCTAATGCCCAAGCGTCGTTATATATGGGTTCTTTGAATACGAATACATTCTGCAAGTCATCCAAGCTAACACAATGGTAGTTGGTTTGTTAGAATGGATGGTAGCAAAATTTAATTTCACAACTCTTTGATTGAGAGAGAAGATTATTCAAAGAGATGGGTCTCTATATGTGCATGATTATCTCATGGGCACACATTTCTCAATCTTAGGTAAATGGCATTTCCGTCTTAATCTATGTCAAAAGTATGCACTATTCAAACTTTTTAGTTATACTAGATATCTGAAAATATATTGTTACAAAAATATTGTATTTTGTTTATAATGTATATCATTAATAACTCAATGAAGTTTTATAGGTTATAAAATAACATATTAACACATGTCAATACCATTGAAGCCTAATTAATGGATTATCATCAAACATATGTCATTAGCATGTTATAGCATACTTAACATAGGTCAACGGTACATTAACACATGACAAGGCCCAATAGTAGATTTATTATAGGGAAAATGACCAAAATGGCTCATTTGACCACACAAATTCCTTGACTAATCCCCAAACTAAATAATACCTAAAATGACCATTTTTAAATGGAAGGATCCACCATAAAAAAACTGACATTCGACAGATTTATCTGGCACGCTTCCATTTTTAAATCAACCATATCTTGGCACGTATACATTTAAACGGTCGGGCCCAACCATTTTTTAAAAAACCGAATGTTTAGTTTTGGCGCCGACCATTTAAAAAACCGACCGTTTAGTTTTGGTCTCAACAGAAAAATGTGAAGGCCGCCAGAATAGATATGTTGGTCAACAGAATAGATATGAAGTTCCAACATTGGTCGACCGTCTATTAAACCGTCGGACCGACTGTTTAATAAACAATCGGAGCCAAAACTAAACGATCGGTTTAAAAAGTGGCAGGGCCCAACCGTTTAAGTGCATATATTTCAAGATATGGTTGGTTCAAAAACGAAAGAGTGTCAGATAAATCTATCGGATGTCAGTAGTATCATAGTGGATTCTTCCTTTCAGAAAATGGTCATTTTTAAGTATTATTTAATTTGGGGGTTAGTCAAAAAAATTGTGTGGTCAAATAAACCATTTTGGTCATTTTCCCTTTATTATAATTATATGGCATATTTCAAACACCTAAATAACTTGTTCTTACCTGATATGAATTGTTATAGGGTTAAACAATGCATTAACACATGATAAGGCTCATCTAACACGTATGTAATTAACACCTAAATGACTTTGTTATAGCCTACATGATTTGTTAATAGGATAATACAAAACATTAATTCATGACAAGCCCATTTGTGGACTTAGCATTTAACATATTTCATTAACACCTAAATAGCTTCTTGTGACCATGACTTGTTGTAACAAGTATGACTTGTTACCGAGTAAATTAAAACAACACATTAACACAAAAGACTAGTTAATGCACCCTAGTCAGTACACTATTCATCTAATTTATGTCATTAACACTTAAATAACATGTTATGACCTAACGTGACTTGATATAAGGTAAACCAACACATTTAAACCGTTGCTGCACAGAAAAACCACCACAACAAGGAGATATGCTTCTTTCTTATTCCCTCTCACGGTTGTATAAAAAGCCGCACCATTAATGCCACCAATCGCCGTTATGTTTATTTTATATGATTTGATTTTTATGTATTTATGTCTATTCCTTGTATGTATGGATGTATGTATTTATGTGTATTTGAACTAATGAATGTGTAATAAAGCTAATGAGTGTATATATGGTCTGGTTATATACTGATTATGTCGACTTACACACACGGGGAATGGTTGCATAGCAAAAAGGGCATCCACGGATGTCTACACACACTATGAATGTAGCGACACAATTTGTTGCCCGTTTGTCTTCTGTTACAATGTAATCAAAAACTTTTAATATTATTGTGGTTCCCTTCTGTATTAGATGTCATGTTTCAAAAGTCAAAATCTACACCATCATGAGAAGGAAAACGATTTTTTTTACTTATAGGTGGTTTAGAGAAACCCTTTGTATTTCTAGGTGGTTTGCTAACTTTTTTTTAAAAATGGAAAACTCGCAAGGGAGGCTTGCAAGTTTAACAACTATAAACTCGCGGGGGGGGGGGGGGGGGTAATGACTTTAAAGAAATCTGACACATGCTTTAATCTTGCAAAGGTAGATAGCGATGTTTGGATACATCAAAACTCACTTAATTTTTAGGGTCCTGCTGGAGACACCCAGACACCCCATAATACACCGCGTATAGTGCTATATGCGGCATATAGGGTAGTCAACCTAGGACTGACTATGACAGTCCTAGGTTGTCAAGTTGTACCTTATACGTCACATATAGCACTATACGCGACGTTGTATGCCCATTTGAATTATTGTTGTACCGGCTCTCCTCCCCCTCTTTATCTTTATATATTACAACATACACACACATAATATCACACACAACCGAGAATTACATACACATAATATCCCTCTCTTTATCGTTAACCACGGCGTGCCTGGTTGATCGTTAAGCGCGTAACCCAGCTCCTCCTCGCTCGAGTCTGGAAATAAATGGTTGAGCCACGGCATTTTTTTTGTTTCTCGCTTCTTGGATGTCTGTAATTCTCGGTTGTGTGTGATATTATGTGTATGTATGTTGTAATATATAAAGACAAAGAGAGGGAGGGAGAGCCGGTACAACAATAATTCAAATGGGCATATAGCATCGCGTATAGTGCTATATGCGGCGTATAAGGTACGACTTGACGACCTAGGACTGTCATAATCAGCCCTAGGTTGGTTGTACCCTATACGCCGCGTATAGCACTATACGCGGCATATTATGGGGTGTCTGGGTGTCCCCAGCAAGACCCTAAAAATTAAGTGAGATTTAATCTATCCAAACATCGGTACCTACCCTTGCAAGATTAAAGCATGTGTCAGATTTCTTTAAAGTCGCTACCCCCCCCCCCCTTTCCCCTTGTGAGTTTATAGTTGTTAAAACTCGCAGGCCCCTTATGAGTTATCCACTTTTACAAAAAAGTTAGCAAACTACCTAGAAACACAAAGAGTTTCTCTACACCACCTATATGCACAAAAAATTCAAGGAAAACTTGAGGCTTCACTATTTTAAACATGATTTCATGTCCAGTTATATATCTAGTGGAAACATGGACTCTATAACTCAACATGACATTGTCGGGTACGGATTTTTGAAAAAGTAATACTCAAGCTTCTAATCCTGTAGAAGATCATGATAATGGCTACACTCAAAGGGTGATGGATAACATGGCATATACATTGGCATGAGAAAAAGAACAACAAAATCTAGTTGGGATAGGATATTTTGACATGTTACAAGATAATAATTATTGTTTTAACTTTTGTATATTAGTGCCTTACGAGAACAAAAGGCGGCGATAAGACGGGACAAAATGAACAAGCGTCGACATGCTTGCAGACCGGAAGGCAATGAAGGCAGACTGGGAGCGTACGCAAAAGAAAATCCCAAAAATTTTGACATCAGTGAAAGTCATTAGTTTTGTAGCGTGAGGCATCATTAATGTCATTAAACATGTAATGCCATTCATGTTTTTAAATTACTTCTATTCAGTTATGCTATGTAAGGTTGTAAATGAACCGAACGAACCCTATTTATGTTCGTTTGTTAAGAATTAATTAACTTGTTCACCAATGGTTCATGAACGCTAACCGAACGGAAGTTCTTGTTCGTTATGAAATTAAACTTGTTCTCGAACGCAAACAAACATGTACTATTTAAGGAAAACAAAAGCGACATTCATAATTCTAAACATTAGACATAATCAGCTTAATTAAATATAAAGTTAAGTAGTTGCAATAATTTTAATCATAAACATAATCATCTTGAATCGGCTATTTTGTTCTGATAATGTAAACGAAGCACAAGTTAAAGAATGTTATTCTACAAAGGGGGAATAAAAATGAGAATGATGAAAAGGATTTGTGGCCACAAAAAAACCCCTCAAAAAAATTAATAAAAAATCATAACTTAAAATTAAAAAAAATAAAACAATAATGTTTCTCCCGTCTTTCTCGTTCTAAAAAAACCACAATTTTGAGAAAAAAAAAGATAATTGTGTCTTTTTGTTTATCAATGTGTTTTTTGTTTATTTGTTATTAATTGTGTCTTTTTTCCTTGACATTGTGTTTTTTTTCTTGATATTGTGTTACATTACTCAACATTGTGTTATTTATACATTGTTTGTCATTATGCTATATTTTGCGATCTATTATGTCTTTTGTTAATTTTCATCATTGAATCTTTTTTCTTGGCATTGTTGTTTTTTAACTGGAATGACGGGGAAACATTTTGGTTTTTAAAATTTTTTCGGTTTTTATTTATATTTTGAGTTATGATTTTTTTATTATTTTCTTTTTGTATTTTTAAGGGCATTTTGTGTAGCTACAAAACCTTCTCAAACTTCTCATTTTTGTCTCCTTTTTTATTTTAAGTTTACCCTACTTTATAAAACGAATTATTAATGAAATGAATCGAACATAAACAATAAGCATATAAAATTTAAATCTTTGGTTGGTTATGACAAATAAAATATTATAAAAATATATAACAAACCTTTAATCAGCAAACCAAAGTAAATGAACATAAATGAACGCATTACTGAACGCTCATGAACACAAATGAGCGGACGCAGCCTATGTTCATGTTCGTTCATTTATTAAACAAACGAACATAAATGAACTTCCCGCTGAACGGTTCATGAACAGTTTATTTATTAAATAACGCAGTCTTGGTATTTAATCAAGTTAGACGTGTTGTGTCATATAATTCGTTTATTAAATATGTCATTGTCCTTATTTAAGTAAGTGGCATGTTTAACTAAAAATGTCACATTTTGGTAAATACTCCTGTTAAAGGTACATGCCATGTCAAACATGAGCTGTTTAACACAGCACATTATGTTTTATCCTGTGTAAAATATATTTATTATAGCGAACAATATACGTATTGCAAGCTTGATCTAAGCTTTAGAAGGTATACATGTAACATCTCTAAAATTTGAGCCAAATAAGTCAAGTTTAGAAGTCCAAGGATTAAAAATGAAAAATCTAATATTTTGATTCCTTCACGCGACGCGATGGAATTGGACATAAAGCTTCACGCTATGCGAAGTAGCCACGAAGTAATCATATTTTTGAATGGCACGTGGCAAGCCTAGCTGTCAACTCATCAGACCTATTGGTCTACTTCATGCGACGCGAAGGACAAGAAATAACGGAGGCGGCTAATGAGACGTTCGCACTACGCGAACGAACCAAATGAAAGTCCTTCGCGCTACACGAATGAGCATTTTTTCTACCTATAAATAGGTAGCCATATGATGAATTCTCATTCGTCCAACCACACTCCAATCACACATACAATCTCGAAGTTCGTGCCACAAGTAGAGCCTCTATCGGTTTGTTTCGACGATTATCCGACAATAACTAGATGCGCTGCCGAATGAAGCTTAGGCATTTCTTTTAAGAAAGTTATACAAGATAGGGGTTCTGCCCGATTATTTTATTATATATGGCTTACACCCTAATCGGGGATATAACCCATACTTTGATCATATAATAACTGAAATATAGATTTCATAAGATGAGGTTATAAATGGAATATTATTTCTTTATTTTAAAAAAAGATTTTATAATGTTTCTTATGAAAGAAGAAACTTGATACATACGTTTCTTCATGAAGAAAAAACATAGTGCGTAAATGATAAGGGACTAGAGGTCCTTATGTTTTATAAATGAATATCAATGTAAAGTTTACGCAAACGGACTAGCTAAATCGTTGATCTAGTATTTATAAAAGGTTATTCTCGTACTATAGGTCCAAGATAACAAGAAGCATAAATCAATGAGACACATTGTTCAAGAACAAAGATGAATACGTCCAAACTCTTTACAACTTTATAAACTGAGTCTTTAAATGATTACATGGGATTATGCATCCCTAAAACTTTATAAACAAATGTAATCGCTGGCCCTAAGACTATCGTATACATTTGTCTGAATCCTTATATATGTGGGTAGACGGTGGGCATACCGCACCACGCTTGTTAATGCCTCCGCCACGTTGGGCCAAACCTAAGTAATGTCCAAGAGGGGATCATCTTGTGTATATTTGTAATTGCTAAGTCCTCGAACATTGCGGTGTTCGCTGAGTGGTTTCAAGTGGTCTCGATGGGATAATTGAGTAACAAAACTATTTTGTGTCAACGTGTTCACCAGCATGTGTTGCTGACATATTTTATAAATTGTTTTACAGGTAATCAAGAATATATTATTGGAGTCTGGAGATGATGAATAACCATTAGACGATCTGATGGCTCATATGCAGTTTTTGATAATAAATAATGCAAATTATGGTTTTATAATTCCAAACTCTTTGTACCAACCACCGGGTATTTAATTCCCAACTTTTGAAAGATAATAATATTTTAATAAGCCTTCCGCCTTGTAACCTTAAACTCTAATGTATTTACAAAACATGTACCAACTTGTGGTTACACTCCTAAGCCTTAGATTTGGGGTGTGGCAGTATATACGATCTATTTTCATCTTAAAATAAGAAAAGTTCAATTAACTATGATTTTTTCAATAGTTAATTGTAATTATGGTCCCTATGTGAAACTCAAAACGCAGGTTTCAACCCATGTGATGGCATTTTTACAAATATGGGCCCTATGATGGTCCTTTTTTTTCACTTTGGGTTTTCTGTTAGTTTGACCATTTGTTTAACGTCAAAATGGAGGACGATTATCATTTCACGCTTAAACCTAACAACAACCACCACCACCACCACCACCACCATAAGATAACCCAACCCTATTAACAAATCACCACCACCATTCTTCGGAAACCATCAAAGACCACCTTCACCATTCTCCGGCAACCATCAAAGACCACCACCACCATTCTCCGGCAACCAATCGAAGAACACCATCTTCACGAATGATGTCGACCACCACCACCATTCTTCCACTTCGTAATCCCCAATATTATTATTACTTAAAATAAACAGTTAAACCCTAACCATTAACAAATCATCACATTCCATCATGGTTTAATCAATTAGAAACTTGTACAATTAATCCATCATTTACGTTAATTTTAAACTATTTGCTAATTCATTACTTCAGTTTTTCCTCGCATGGCCGACGGAGACCATAACGACGCCGTATTGAGCGACCTGGAAAAGGAAGACGCAATCCTCCGGATCCGGTTGTTATCCGAACAGATGATGTGTCACATGTACCAATCGATAGATTTCGTGAGCTAACTTCCGAGCTGGCGTGTGAACGTCACGCGCGTGAAGAACTTCAGAAATCAAAATCCGAATTACATGTTTCATTCAACCGATTGAAAGAATTAGCACATGAAACGATCAGAAAGCGAGACAAGTGTTCGCGGCAACGAGAGATAGCGAAATCGAGCGAAAAGTTGTTGAAGGAATCGGTGGGAACAGTGAAGGAGAAAGAGGAAGTGGTGAAGGAATTAGAGGAGTGTGTGAAGGCTAGGGAGGGATCGAGGTCGGAGATCGGGGCCGTGCGCATATGTTCTAACGATACGATTGAAATACGTGTGTATTTCAATAAATATAATTAAAGTTTTAACAATAATCATTTAAGTCAAGTTAGTTGCGAGTGTTTTATTTAGTGTGGCTAGACCCAAGTTCGAAACCCATTGTGGACGGTTTTGTTATTATGTTTTGAGGGAAATCGTTAAACAGAACGAGAGTTCAAATTTCATTTATTTAAAAATCATAGGGTTGCAAATTGTAAGGGTTGTCTTTTCACAAACAAACTAGCGTTGTGACTTGACGATGGACCAAAAGTGAAAAAAAAAACCACCACAGGACTCGTATATGTGAAAATATCACCACGGAATTGAAAATCCGCATTTGGTTTCAATATAAATAGGTACACACATTCCATTCCTATTTATACTCTCCACCACTGTTCTCTATCCTATTCCCCCGATATCGCTAAATGCATATTCAGTTATATGGTATGCCACGTGTCCTTCAGATCCTATGCATATGCATGTATTAACATGCAACAAAACACAAAATACATACCTTCATAACCCATCTTGTAACCTCAATTCATCATCAAAGTTTTCTTCTACCAATACATCATGGCTTTGTTTGCTACGGTTCGTATATACATATATGTGCCATGCATTCGTATAATGTAGTTTATATATATGTTTGTGAATACTAATGAATGAATGAATGTTGATGCAGAGGTACTGCTTGCGATCAATTTCAAGGTGCAACCAACAAGCCTCTATTTCCTCAACCAGCACCAAATATGGTGCCAACACGAATGCATCAACCGGAGCCAGTAAGCTCAAGTCGAAGATGGACATGTTTCCCATATATATTTTGGTTGGATTTACAGGCGGAGCGGTGTTTCTGGCGGTGAGGAGCGTGTCACAGCAGCTGTTTCACCACCCGGGTGTGCAGGTCAGCAAGAGCAATAGAAGCTTGATGCCCGAGGTTGATACTCCGGATGTGGCTCTGGCTTCCGGAGACAAGTTCCTCACTAGATCGGTCCTAAGGAAAGTTGGTCACATTCAGAAACGTGATGATGTCGTGTCCATGGATCGCGCCCCTGATGCCACCACAACCCATCGGTATGAAAAACTTTTTCTTCATCTGTTATGTTCGTTGGTGTTATGAATATATATTTGTTACGAACATTGCTAGAAAACTGACTTTCACCGATGACAAAATCATCAACCGGTGATTCATGTCAACAGTCACCAACGAATACGTCAAAATCCATAAAGAAAGTAGTTTTTAAAAGGCGTCGTTATGTCAACAGTCATGAGCAACCGCAGCCAAACGCTAAAAAAAAATGATTTCCATAGCTCATCTTTCTGGTTTGTGATTTGTAACAGATTTTAAAGATTAGATTCGGATAAGATTTTGTCTCACGCGTTGTCGTTAAGCTAGACAGTCTCAATGATTCGTTAGTGGCACTTTATAAGTGATATCCACCGTTGTTGATTTACCAGTAATACCATGTTTTTACTAGTAATAGCTTTGTTCTGATTGTTGTATATGGTCGGTGATCCGTTGGTAGATTTTCCCAGTGATCTGTCGGTGAGGTCTTTAGGTTTCTTCATGGATCTTCACTGACGGATTACTGACAAGTCCTGCGTTACTTAGGGATTACCTGTCGAAATTATCCCATGCTGAAAGTTCTTTGATTTGTAGAATTGACTCGAATGCAGGTCTAACGAGTCTACCAACCTTAAAACGGTGGGAGTGGAACCTAGAGCTAACCGCGGTTAATCTTGCATCGATTTTCAGCAGCAAATGGTGTGTTTGTGGCTGCATCGAAGACCAATCTCCTGAAATAAGATTATGTTGCTATGTACTTTCAAGTTGCTTACAAAACCTTATAATATATTTTCATAATTATTACATTTACGATTTAATGTATATATGGTAGTGATTTTGATTAGAGCTTGTTGAAATTCAATCTTGGAATAATGAAATTAAATCTTGACTAGTAAATCTCATTGAGCCACACCCAAATTTATACAATGTCAAGAGACTGGTAAACTGTTACCATGACTGTGATCGATCACAATCTTGACTCGAGAAAATTATGAGTCGGTGTGCAGTATCAGATTTTATCTTACCTGAACTGAAAAATCTTAAAAATAAAAACCAAAGTTAGACTAATATATGTAGGGCAGGTCGTTCTTGGTCTTTTGTGTTGGGTCAGTCTCGGCCCTCGGGTTAGGCCAAGACCGAATATCAAATTCTTAGGCTAAGATCTTTTTTTTATCAGTTTTACCAAACCCAGATCCACCCCCAAAATTAAGACCAAGAACATAAATGTTAATCAGTCGGTCTCGGGTCGGTACTGACCCAGAATCCTGCTTGGTACTACCGCAGAACTCAATGTACAAAAATGCAATAATATTGTTGTTGTAAGCAACATATGTATAATAACTACATTATTTTTTTAGAAAAAGGTACAAAAAGTTTCCTCTAGAAAATGGTCTCTTTCGACCCATTGCCCACCCAGCCGAAATCATCTTTCCACATCTAAATAACTAAATATCCGGATGCTTTCATTACAAATTCATCAATGCAACACGGTAAAAAGAGAGAGAGATCTGATAACCTGAACGTCATGGCTTGTGAAAGAAGCACCAGCCGAGTACTTGACTCTCGAACCAGTTGATCTACCATCCCATCCAATATAGACATTAACTTTCCAGCATAAATATTTCCCTTTTGAAGCAAACCATGTGAACCAAATGGCATTAGAAATCTGTTAAAGCAAGTGAAAATTGCACGTTTCGTCAAGTTCAAAGATGCTTCTAATATCAGAAACAGCACGGCCAAGTGGGAGTGACTTGCCCGACTTCCAGCTGCCCAAATTGGGTAATGACATAAAAGAATGTCAAAATAGATAGTATGACAAGGAACATGAAGATCATTTTCCCATGGCAAAACTTTAGTGATTGGCACCTGATGCACCGGTAGTTGCACTTTAGTCTGTCTATCATTAGATTCCGATATGCATTCTCAAAGCAGCATGCAATGTTTGACATATACTTTCACATAACAGCTTCTGTCACTTTTCCAATAATATGTCCTCGATCAATCAAACACAAATAAGTAACAGCCGAAGGCACAACACCATCCCGCTCCATTTTCTCTTTCAGTTTAACCGCCTCATGAGTATTTCCAATCTTCATAAACGCGTCTATCAAAGTATTATAAGTAATAACATTAGCATCAACCCCTTTAGAACGGAGCTTATAAAACAATCTCACCGCTCTCTCAACATTCCCCGATTTACACAGCCCATTTATCAAAGCATTATATACAGTAACATCAGCAGCAATCCCCTTCTCCAACATCTCATCACGCAACTTAAACGCCTCGTCAACTTCACCAGCAGACGATAAACCACTAATAAGCGTACAATAAGTGAAAACATCCGCAAGAAACCCTTTTTGTGTTAATAAAACAATGAATTGTTTTGCATCATCAATTTTTCCAAGTTTGCATAGCCCTGCAATCGCTACATTGTACACTACATTATTGGGAAAACGGTTATTTTCAACAAATCCATCAACAATATCAGAAAACTTATCGACAGTTGACTTTCCAATGTCAAAGTCAAAGAATTTCTCAAAACTTTTGTCTCCAGGTAAAAGGTCAAAATCCATTATCTTATGTAGTAACATGTTTGCTTCATGATTCATACCAAATCTATACAGTGCACTAACTATTGTGCTACATATGACAACATTAGGAGCTAAACCTTTTTCTTTCATTTCAAAATATGTATTAAACGCTTTATCGAGCATCCCTTCTTTGCACCAACCGGATATAAGTGCACCATAGGTTACAATATTGGGGATTATTCCCCTGTTTTGCATCTCAGAAACCAGTTCTACAACTTTGTGCAAGTTTTTAGATCTAAAATATCCGGTAATAAGCGAGTTGTACATTTCAACCGACAACCGGATAGCTTTCTTTTCAAGAATATCCTTAATTTCAATAGCCATTTTCATGTTCCCATCTTTACAATAACCATCAACAAGGATATTATATGTGATATTGTCCGGTGGACAACCTAAATCATTCATTTTATTAAAAACCTGCTCTGCTTCATCCATTTTGCCCATCTTGCATAGCCCGTTAAGCATGGTGTTAAAGCCGATAACGGGTTTAAAGAATCCCCGAGCTAGAAACTGTTTCCACAGTATTAAAGCCCGTTTGAAATCGTTAGATTTAAAGAACCCATCAAGCAAGATACCATACCCAACCTCGTTAGGCATTAGACCTCGTTTTATCATGAGATGCCAAAGCTTTAACGCATTGTCAATTTTGTTGACTAAACAAAAACCTTTCAATAGAGTGTTATAGGTTATAATATTTACGTTTATGCCATCACGGAGCATCTTTTCACAAAGCTCAAAAGCCTTAGTTGTATTTCCTTGTTTACAATATCCGTCCACCAAAGTGTTGAAACTGTAAATATCTGGTTTTAAGTTCCATTTACTCATACTTGTTGCCACTTTTACAGCTTCATCAACTCGACCAAGTTTACATAAACCGTTAATAATCGAATTGCAAATAAACAGATTTACCTTCAACCCTGCTTTCAACATATCGTCTTGAATCCTGAAAGCACAATCCATCTTTCCTGCTCGACAATACCCATCTATCAAAACACCATACGCGTGCTCATCCAACACTAATAGCGGATTCTCGTCTTTCATATCCCTAATCACTTTCTCAGCTTCATCCACTTTCCCTTGTTTACAATATCCCTTAACAAACAACGAATACGTAACCACATTTGTCGACACGCTCTTATCTTTCATCAACTTCAACACTCCTTTTGCACTTACCATATCATCGACACCAACATACCCATTAATCAAACTATTATACGTCACTACATTCGGCTCCAAAGCAACATCATACTCGACCTCTTTCAAAAAGTTTAAAGCTTTACCGACTTGTCCGTCCTTACAATAAGCATTTACAACAATACTACAAGTACACACATCAGGCACAATCCCAATCCTATTAATCTGATCATACACCAAAAAAACCGAGTAAAACTCGCCCTTTTTAACCAACCCGTTCAACAACCCATTACAAGACTGCAAACTAGGCACTCGTCCTAACTTCAGCATTTCATCGAACACCTGGAGTGCATTCTTTACCAACCCGTTTTCCGCATACAATTTCAAGACAATATCAAACACTGTCGGCGAAAACCCAAATTCCCGATAAACCCTAACTAATTCACCCCACACCCACATACCCAAACGCTCATCTTCCTCAAAAAACCCAATTAAAGCCCTCAATTGCACTCGGGTTTCATCGAACATCCGTGCCCTAGACAATATATGAACTAATCTACAATACGACTTCATATGTGGTCTAAATTTGTTCTGCTTTGAGGCTAAATTAAAGAAATGTAAACACGCATGTGGGTTTAATTTTAATTGTGTTAATACTTGGTTTAATAGTTGGTCTGAGAAGTTGAATGAGAGAGTGGTTATGGCGTCATAGCGGCGGAGGATGAGCAGACGGCAGATGGTGTTGACTAATTCGGGTCGGGTCAAGTCGGATATGTACCGGAGGTGGGTTGATTGGTGGATTGAAAATCGGCGAAGGAAGTGTGTGTGTTTGAACATTTAGGTTTATTGTGATGTGAAGTGAACTGAAAACATTTTGATTAGTTTAAGTTCATGCTTATTATGATTACTTTTTTTTTAACAGCCAATTAGGATAACTACGGAGCCAATAACTCACATGATCATATTCATTCCGTCCTCAAACCCCTTATTTTTGTTTGAAGTGAGACTTGAACTGACGAACTTTCTTGTATTAAATTAAAGTCTTTAGATGTCGTTGGCGTTTATTATGATTACTAATAGGTAATTCCTTTTTATTATTTTGTATATTTTTCAGTTAAGGAAAAAAAAGGTCATCACGATCGGCTAAGTGTTTTGTTAATTATTTCATGTGCCAAGCATACGAGGGGCACAATTTGTAATTCCATGTGTATTTTCAAACCTGTTTCATTCCAAATTGGTTCCTCAATTTCCAAACTAAAGAGAATGATTACGAATTGAACCCACATTTGATTTTAACCTAGTTTGCAAGGCCGGCCAGAGGGTGGCGCCGGTTGAGCCGTCGGCCAGAGTACGTAATTTTTAGAGGCCAAAATTTTTTGTATCTATATTTTTTATATGTATATTTAAAAATATAAAACTTATAAAATATGAATTGCTCTTTACCATCTTATAATTATTGGGTCCGAAATTATTTTTTATCCATAATTAATTTAATTAAGTTTAAATTATTGGGCCCAAACAAAAACTAAAAACTAAAAAAATTAAATAAAAACCCGATACAAAATAAAAGAAATAGCGGTCGATTGAAATTTCTCTTTGGTTCCTTCCTTCCTTGCGAAAATAAAAACCCGATGCAAAATAAAGAAATAGCAGTCGATTGAATTTTCTCTTTGGTTCCTTCCTTCCTTGCGAATGCTAAACAACGACCAACCCGGCCAACCACTACTGTTGGTTCGTTGTTAACCACCAGGCTCCTCCACGGTTGACCATGCTAGCCACCAAGAACCAAGCTATTTTTTTTCCAATGTTAGGACTAAGGAGAGTTTCACGAATCATTGGTTAATCGTTAATTATTACGGTATTTGATTTTAATAATATATTTTTCTATGTTTATTGTTATAACATTAAGCCTCGTTTAAAAATATTAGCTTATATATTTCGTTACTCGTTAAGGCTATGGGCCTTTTTTTTCCGGCTCGGCCAAGGTATTTAAATCCTCGGAGACGGCTCTGCTAGTTTGTAACTCTTCAAAATGGACACTTTGAAGTTCTCAAAGAAACTCGTAAGGTCATTATATATGAGTCCATGATGGGTCAATTTCTTAACCCAAACCTACTCGGTCAAAATATATCAAGAGGTGCAATTGTAACCTTAAGCAGTTGCCGAAATTATACGCACGCACATGCATCAAATGTATACACTCAAGTCTCAACCAACCACAACAAGATTAGGCCCAACTATGTGACATTTGAGCCAAAATAAGGTACACCTCAGTACGTATTTACCGATTAAGCAAATAAACGCCTGTTGCGTAACAAACGAACGATCAACCGAACGGGTCGGGTTATGACCCAGATATCTCGGGGGGGCATTTATAAGTGATATACGATCTATACAAGCTAAAATATTAGAAATATGGTCTTAGTTTGATAGCAAACAAGTTAAACGAAAACATGCTCGTTTAACCACCCGCTATAGATTTAAACGCGAAAGATAGTTACAAACCAAGCATTGTATCATCCGTTAAGCCGAAAAAGACTTACCAAACACTTATTTGAAATGTTTTAAGCGATCCGTGGAAATATTTTTGATTTTTACAAACATATAGTATGTTTTTATAATTTTACACAAAACTAGCCGAAAAACACTCGTTTTCGCGTTGTTTAACGCACCCGATAAGTTTTTCGCGCCAAAAACCGAACCTGAACTAAATTTGGACCGGGCTTTTCGTATTTGGGCTTGAGAAATCAGAAACTTGGGCAAAAATGGGCCCAAGGTGGGCCCATGATGGTCCGATCGCAATCAGCAGCCCCCCCTTGTTTTTCTTTCACATTTAAACTAGATTCAAGCCATTTTTAACATCATTTCTTGGAAAACTCTGGACACCACTTCTGTTTCAGCCAGAAAACTTCCAAAACCCTAAGGTAAGAGCTTAAATAAGTAGCTTTTACACTTGTTTAAACTTATTTAATACCATAAAAACATGTCTTGGTTACAAAAAATCATTCCTAACCGTGTAAAAATCCTAAAAATGGTCCATAAACATGTTTTGATCATACACATGGTAAGGAACCTGTTTTGATAATTTTTTTGGCCATAAACACGGATTAAAGGGTTGAAACGACGTTTTTACGGTTCAAAAGTTCGTTTTTGTACACTAGCCGAAACCCTAACTTAAGGGTTGTTATGTTGATGAAATATTGCTTGATTTGTGATATAGGACTTGTACCTAGCTTTCTTGGAAGCACAAGAACCTGAAAACTTGATTAAAAGGTCGGAAACGAGCCAAACCCGCCAAGGTAATGTCGAAACACTCGCTTACGGGCTATTTAGGTTAAGGTTGTGATGTGCATATTTTTAGGACTTGAAGTTTTGCAGGGACATCAGGAATCATGTCGGTGAGTCCCTGTTCAATTTTGGTAATTTTTCGACCGTCCGAGAATATTTGGCGAATTTATTACCGAATTGGGACGTTTATTTGGGAAAAATAGATAAAATACTTCAAAAATTATGAAATTTTTCTGGGAACTCAGATTTGATGTATTTTGATCACATATGAATTTTTGGATCATTTGGAGAATTTTAAAGGTGTTTTGTTTATTTACGTTCGTGTGAATTTTTACAGCCGAATTTGGGCCGAAAAGAATATTGCACGAGCTTTTTACATTCTGGAATTGATGCAGGTTGTTTTGGGACATGAATTGAGCATTCAGGAATTTTTGTGGATTTTTGGAAATTGTTTGGGGTAAACGGACGATTTTCAGGCGAAATATAGCTGATAAAATGAATTTTTATAAATTAATAAATCAGTAAATAAATTCCAGAAATATTTTTATAAAAATATACATATTTTAATTGATAAGTGGTTATATTTTCATAATTTAATGGTTAACGGTTAATTAATTATACTAATCTGAATATTAAACAAATTCAGTTTTTATAAAAACCGGCAAGTTCGCGACTAGTGAACCTGCGGAAAAATCAGAACACCAAGAGTGATCAAAAATCATATTTTTGGACTAATTAAGTAAAAACAAACTTTTCTATGAGAAACCTGGACAATCCGGGTGGATTGTGCGCGTTTTTTCTCAAATCAGACTGAATAGACGGAAACGGGCCCCGTGACTAATCCGGGACCCCAGTATGTGATCCTTTTTTATAATTTAATCATTTTATTAACCAATACATTTACTCAAGCTTATTTTCCCATAACTGTTTTCTGAACGCGTAAACGAACAACTTGGCCCAGCTGAGAAATCGGGAGTCTGAGCCAAGTTCGATTTTAAGTATTAGGCATTGAACAACATCACAACCTAAGCCTACTGCCACTTTCTGGGCGTTCCAACTACACCCAGATTAGTTATACAGCCTAGATTAGTATTGAGATTATAATAATATTAAAATATTAATATTATTATAATATTGATTATAAGGATTACTGATAGCAGACCAAACGAACCACGAGCTGATACAGTACTGATTATCGACTAAACCGTGAGTTTCATGACCCCACTTTTAAACTGTTTTACGAACTTTTGGGGTGAAAAGCATGTTTGCTTATATCTATATACTTATCTGAAACATGTGATGATGTGAATTATCTAAGTGCTAACACACGAAAGTCCCCACGATCACAGTGATTAACTTCGAGCCGGTGGCTTGTAAATAGTACTATTGGTTTGACAAACCCAAACGGAGCAGACACCGGTTTGCCGAGACACCAAAACCGTTTGCACCTGACCATAATTTTTACGAACCAGCTATGTAGTGTTAGACATAGCTACCGGGGCATGTTGTGGGCGGAAAGGGCCACAGTGGTTGATTGAGCGTGGGAAATGGAGGCACGCAGCACGAACAGTCCAGGCTTCACTGTAGCTTAGCATAATTACATCACATACATCATTTACATACATACATACTTATTTCATGATTACAAGTGCTGAATTGTGAATACTCATTACTGTTTTCTTGAAACTCGTGAAACTCACCAACTCTAGTAGTTGACCCATTTTAAACTGCTTTTCAGGTGTACTTAAATCGGAATGATTGGGTGATCTGTCACTTGCCTGAAGTGTGTGATTGATGCTATGTGAATAGAAGCAAAAACGTTAGTAGTAAGAACGTTTAGTTAACGAACTAGTTTTGTTTGTATCACCTAGACTGTAAAACAATGATAGAACAAAGAAATGCAGTATATTGTAAATTAGTTTGTAATGTTTCTTTATAAACAATGTGTTGATATCAGAGGTGTCTGTTACATTCCCGTTTTACGCTTCCGCATTGTGCTAGTCGGGGTGTGACAGAAGTTGGTATCAGAGCCATTGGTTATAAAGGATTAGGTTATCCCTTAGGGTACCTAAAATATAACCGTAGGCTGGATTAACTCTAGGAAAATAATTAAATAATAAATTAATATTATATACTG
Source organism: Bidens hawaiensis (assembly GCF_021521415.1). NCBI lineage: Eukaryota > Viridiplantae > Streptophyta > Magnoliopsida > Asterales > Asteraceae > Bidens > Bidens hawaiensis. The sequence continues at coordinate 420,249 of NW_027491693.1, forward strand.
ATGGATGTCAGGATGAACTTGTAGAGCAAGTGAGTTATTGTGATCCGGAACATAATAACAGACTTGCTTGTACGAGGGAATTCTGGGAGAAGTCGCGGAACGTGTGGTTAGGTAAAAGTGGCAACATATGTGTATAAAAGGTAATGGGAAAGTATATATATATATGTAACACTCATACGTGTTTATGTGGAACAAGGTGTATGAATACGTGTACGTACGATACTATTGATGACGGTAAATTTTACTATGAATATTATATTCATTTATATTCAGTATTGATTTAAATAATAATAATAATTAAAATTTTAATAAAACTAATATTATATTATGATATAATTAATATCAAATTTGGTTTAGTTAATTAATCTCCTCGACAATAGTTAGCGATAGCAATAGTTATCATTCTTATAACTAACCTTTGTGCAGAGTCATGTCAAGGAATAACGACTACGTACCGGAAGAAGAACCGGTAATATCTGTAGAGGAGGATCCCGAGGAAGAATCAGAGGAGGATCCAGAAGAGGAGGACCCAGAAGAGGAACCAGAGGAAGAAGAGGAAGAGGTGGAAGAAGAAATTATTTGTAGAGAGCTACCCAGGAATGTGCCTGATCTATCTAGTTACAGATGCGATAGTTATCCACCCAGGTCACCACGCAGGGATCAAGACGAAGTTAACAGTCAGTATCGTTCACCTGCTAAAGTAGCCAGATTACCCACTCCACCCATTCACCTGTCGCCGACGACTTCAGCTACTGCGAAAGTCCGGCAGACTGCTCGTATTAGGGTAACCCCGATTGACCCTATCTCGATTCCATTCAGATCTACCCATGACCGGGGAGGACCTTCACGCCTTAGGGTAGATACTTCATCTTCCTGTTCATTGAGTATACCTACCCCTCGCCCTGACCTCCCAAACGCAGGAAACAACTCTTGGATGGCTGTCCTGACTGACCGTGTGATAGACCACTCGATAGCCATAGCTAACATTAACCAGGAAAGGAGGGATATGACCCAGTACTTATCGACGTTACATCAGATAGTACTGAACTTACAACAGTCAGATGCCTACCACCACTGTTGTTTGGATAGGGTGACAGTTCGGCTGTGGAACTGTTACTGAGTGATTACGGTGCTGTTATTTTTATGTTTGTGGTTAGCCTATCGTCTGTTTGGATAGATGCGGAATATTACAATTATGTGTACATGATCTTTTGATACCCCATGTATGTATATAGTAGTATGTTATGTTAATATGGGGCACAATTTTGTACATTATTACAAGCACTGACTCTTATAGGGTTAAGTCTAACAGTCACTTAGTGACAGATTTTGATATATACATGCAAGCACTGGCCTTTAACAGGCTAAGTCTATGTATTTTGATATCAATGTACAGAACAATTTGTGAAATGTCAGTATGTTATTTGGTTTACCTGTACAACATTTATTATGATTATTATTACACAGTGCCGTACACTGGAATTAGTACTAATTGGCTTATATTTGTTTATCATTATAGAATGGCCCCAAAGAAAGCAAACCCTATGACTGAGGCAGAAATAGCCGAGATGATTACTCGGCAAATGCAGGCAGTAATCCCGCTTATTGTAACACAAGTAACTGCCGGCGTAAACGCAAATATGCAAACAAATCAACAACAAAACAATAATGCTCCCCCAACCAACAATGAAACAGTTGCAAATAACAACCCCCCACCTAATGCAAATACCCCTACCAATGCAAATAATCCCCCACCGAACCCAAACAATAACAATAACAACCCTAATCCCCGACGAAGGGAATATTCGATCAAAAACTTTATGGCCTGCAAACCGATTGACTTCAAGGGCACTGAAGGGCCAAACGGGCTGATTAAATGGATCGAAAAGACTGAATATGTCCTCAATATCAGCAATTGTCCACCGGAAAACATAGTCAAGTATGTTGCTTCTACTTTTACTGATCACGCATTAATGTGGTGGAACACTACGGTACAGATAAAAGGTCAAGATACGGTGAATCGCATGACATGGGCTGAACTCAAAACACTAATGCTGGAACATTTCTGCCCAAGGAACGAAATTCAAAGATTAGAACACGAACTTTGGAGTTTGGAGATGAAAGGAGCGGATCATTTGGGATACACGAACCGCTTCAATGAATTGGCCCGCTTAGTACCATGGTTAGTAACTCTTGAAAATAAACGAGTGGAACGTTATATTTGGGGTTTAGCTCCGTAAGTGAGGAGTTTGGTGAACTCTGTGGGTCACACTTCGTTCGAGAATGCCGTGACTCAAGCCGGCATTGTGACTTTCGACTTGGTAAGAAGCGGAGTGTTGAGAATGGTCGGGGAATCATCAGGTATGAAGCGAACCAATTATGGATCAGGATCACAAGGAAGGCCAGCAAATAAACGTGCACGCCCAACAGTACAGAATTATGTCATGAGTAGTTCTGAGGTGAAACGAGATCGGTACAAGGGACCGTGGCCAAAATGTGATAAGTGTAATTTTCAACATGTGGGCGAGTGTAGACCGATAATATGTCAAAGGTGTGGAAGGACTGGACACAATGGTGGTCCCAATTGCCGAATCGGTATGGAGATTGTAAACCGACCAGCCCAGACAACCCAACCCCGTCATCCCCAACTACCGAGACCACAACCAATTCGTCAGCAACCAGCTCAGCAAAACTCAACTGTAGTGAATCGCCGTGCTTGTTTTGAATGTGGGAGCACGGAACACTTTAGAAGGGACTGCCCCAAGCTGAATCGAGGAGTAGTCACCGGTCGAAACCAAGCATCGACTTCAGGTGCGTCTCGGGGACGCGCGTTTGTTATTGGGTCAGGAGAAGCACGACAAGACCCGAACGTAGTAACAGGTACATTTGTTGTTTCTGATCAATATGCTTCTGTGTTATTTGATACTGGTGCCGATAGAAGCTTTGTTTCCACTAGTTTTGTGTCCCTGGGTAACATGTCAGTTAGTGAACTAACAAATCCCTATACTATAGAACTCGCTAACGGTAACTCTATAACTATCAACCAAATAATCCAAAATTGTCCCATTATTCTTAATGACCACCCATTCCTTATTGACCTACTCCCGGTAGAGTTAGGAAGTTTTGATGTTATTGTCGGCATGGACTGGTTAACCAAGAATAAGGCAGAGATTGTGTGTAACGACGAGACAGTTAAAATTCCCTTTTCGAATGGTGAGGTGATTGTAGTACAGGGAGAGAAGTCTGGTTCGATGTTACCTCTCGTGTCTCATCTCAAAGTATTGAAATATTTACGCCAAGGTTGTATGGCATTTTTGGCAAACGTGACTATAAAGAACCATGATGAGAAACACATAGAAGAAATTCCCGTTGTACGTGAATACCCCGATGTCTTTCCTGACGATTTACCTGGATTACCACCGAACCGACAGGTTGAATTTCGTATTGACTTAATCCCAGGATCAGCCCCTATTGCTAAGGCACCTTACCGGTTGGCACCTTCTGAAATGCAAGAATTATCCAACCAGTTACAAGAACTGTTAGATAGGGGTTTCATTCGTCCTAGTTATTCTCCTTGGGGAGCACCGGTATTATTTGTGAAGAAGAAAGATGGAAGTTTTAGAATGTGCATCGATTACCGGGAATTAAACAAAGTTACCATCAAGAACCGATACCCTCTTCCACGAATAGATGACTTGTTTGACCAACTCCAAGGGGCAAACTATTTCTCGAAAATTGACCTTCGATCCGGTTACCATCAAGTTAAAATCCAAGAGGAAGACGTGTCTAAAACGGCGTTCCGAACTCGTTATGGCCACTACGAATTCTTAGTTATGCCGTTCGGACTGACTAATGCTCCCGCAGTTTTCATGGACCTTATGAATCGAGTTTGTAAACCGTACCTCGACACGTTATCGTGTTTATTGATGACATTTTGATATATTCGAAAACCAATGAGGAACACGAGCAGCATTTACGAACTATCTTGGAGCTGTTGAAGCAGGAAAGGTTGTATGCCAAGCTGTCAAAATGTGAATTTTGGCTACAAGAAGTACAATTTCTAGGACACGTTGTTAATCGACACGGTATCCATGTAGACCCGAGCAAGATTGAAGCCATCAAAAACTGGCAAGCCCCAAAATCACCAAAAGAGATCCCCCAATTTTTGGGTTTAGCTGGGTATTATCGGCGTTTTATTGCTAATTTTTCCAGCATAGCCCAACCTTTAACTCTTTTGACTCAAAAAGATCGTGCTTACGTTTGGGGAGAAGAACAAGAAGCGGCTTTTCAATTGCTGAAACAGAAACTATGCCAAGCCCCGATACTGAGTCTTCCAGAGGGAACTGATGATCTGGTAGTTTATTGTGATGCGTCCCGGAAAGGTTTAGGGTGCGTACTTATGCAAAGAAACAAAGTCATAGCATACGCTTCTCGACAATTAAAGGTGCACGAGAAGAATTATACCACCCATGATTTGGAATTAGGCGCGGTTATTTTTGCACTCAAGATCTGGAGGCACTATTTGTATGGCACCAAGTGTACAGTATACACCGACCACAAAAGCCTACAGCATATTTTCGACCAGAAAGAACTAATATGAGGCAGAGAAGATGGATAGAATTGTTGAATGATTACGACTGTGAGATTCGATACCACCCGGGCAAGGCTAATATAGTGGCAGATGCTTTGAGTAGAAAGGACAGAATCAAACCACTACGGGTCCGAGCACTTGGAATGATCGTCCAAACCAGCCTCGCCGAGCAAATTCGTATTGCTCAAAACGAAGCTCTGAAAGGAGATCACTTGGGAAATGAAAACTTGCATGGAACCGAACAAAACTTTGAAGAAAGAACTGACAAAATTCTATACTACAAAAATCGAGTTTGGATTCCCACTTTCAGTAATCTGCGTGACTTGATCATGGAAGAAGCCCATAAGTCCAAATACTCCATTCATCCTGGAATGGATAAGATGTACAAGGACTTGAAGCAGTATTATTGGTGGCCCGGTATGAAGAAGGATATAGCCACGTACGTCAGTAAATGTTTAACGTGTGCGAGAGTTAAGGCTGAATATCAAAAACCTTCGGGAATGTTGCACCAACCGGAAATACCACAATGGATATGGGAACAGATTACCATGGATTTTGTAACACATCTCCCAAAAACCTCCAGAGGAAACGATGCAATATGGGTAATAGTTGACCAACTAACCAAATCCGCACACTTCCTTCCAATCCGAACCACGTTCACAACCGAAAAACTTGCTCACATCTACATCAATGAAATCGTATCCCAACACGGCGTACCCGTTTCAATTATTTCTGATCGAAATAGCCATTTCACCTCTCGTTTCTGGCAAGCCGTACAAGAAGCTTTGGGAACCCGAATTGACCTAAGTATCGCCTACCATCCCCAAACTGACGGTCAATCTGAACGAACCATTCAAACCTTAGAAGATCTGCTTCGCGCTTGTGTACTAGACTTTGGTGGAAATTGGGATCAACATCTTCCACTAGTTGAATTCTCATACAATAACAGCTATCACAGTAGCATTCAAGCGGCACCGTATGAAGCGCTGTACGGACGGAAATGTAGATCACCCTTGTGTTGGACTGAGGTTGGGGATACCCAAATTACACGATCTAACTTGATTCAAGAAACCACTGACAAAATCCGTAAAATCACAAGCAAATTGAAAATCGCCCGAGATCGACAGAAAAGCTACGCTGATGTTCGTAGAAAGCCGTTATCCTTTGAAATAGGCGACAAAGTTTTTCTCAAAGTATCCCCGTGGAAAGACGTCATTTGATTCGGAAAAACCGGTAAACTAGCCCCGCGATACATTGGGCCATATGAAGTCATAGGTCCGGTAGCTTACCAACTGAAACTTCCTATGGAGTTGAGCTCTATTCATGATGTCTTTCATGTTTCGAACCTGAAAAAGTGTCTTACTGACGAAACCGAAATCGTGCCATTAAAAGACTTAAATATAAACGAAAAACTGAATTTCGTTGAAGAACCAGTGGAAATATTAGAGGTAAAAATAAAACAATTAAGACACAACAAAATCTCTCTAGTAAAAGTTCGGTGGAATTCACAAAGGGGACCCGAATTCACGTGGGAGCGGAAATCTGAATTCAAAAAGAAATACCCGCACCTGTTTCCAAACAAAGACAAAGTTGAATAATAGAATTTCGGGGACGAAATTTTCTAACGGGGGGAGAATGTGACATTTGAGCCAAAATAAGGTACACCTCAGTACGTATTTACCGATTAAGCAAATAAACGCCTGTTGCGTAACAAACGAACGATCAACCGAACGGTTCGGGTTATGACCCAGATATCTCGAGGGGCCATTTATAAGTGATATACGATCTATACAAGCTAAAATATTAGAAATATGGTCTTATTTTGATAGCAAACAAGTTAAACGAAAACATGCTCTTTTAACCACCCGCTATAGATTTAAACGCGAAAGATAGTTACAAACCAAGCATTGTATCATCCGTTAAGCCGAAAAAGACTTACCAAACACTTATTTGAAATGTTTTAAGCGATCCGTGGAAATATTTTTGACATATAGTATGTTTTTATAATTTTACACAAAACTAGCCGAAAAACACTCGTTTTCGCGTTGTTTAACGCACCCGATAAGTTTTTCGCGCCAAAAACCGAACCTGAACTAAATTTGGACCGGGCTTTTCGTATTTGGGCTTGAGAAATCAGAAACTTGGGCAAAAATGGGCCCAAGGTGGGCCCATGATGGTCCGATCGCAATCAGCAGCCCCCCCTTGTTTTTCTTTCACATTTAAACTAGATTCAAGCCATTTTTAACATCATTTCTTGGAAAACTCTGGACACCACTTCTGTTTCAGCCAGAAAACTTCCAAAACCCTAAGGTAAGAGCTTAAATAAGTAGCTTTTACACTTGTTTAAACTTGTTTAATACCATAAAAACATGTCTTGGTTACAAAAAATCATTCCTAACCGTGTAAAAATCCTAAAAATGGTCCATAAACATGTTTTGATCATACACATGGTAAGGAACCTGTTTTGATAATTTTTTTGGCCATAAACACGGATTAAATGGTTGAAACGACGTTTTTACGGTTCAAAAGTTCGTTTTTGTACACTAGCCGAAACCCTAACTTAAGGGCTGTTATGTTGATGAAATATTGCTTGGTTTATGATATAGGACTTGTACCTAGCTTTCTTGGAAGCACAAGAACCTGAAAACTTGATTAAAAGGTCGGAAACGAGCCAAACCCGCTAAGGTAATGCCGAAACAATCGCTTACGGGATATTTAGGTTAAGGTTGTGATTTGCATATTGTTAGGACTTTAAATTTTGCAGGGACATCAGGGATCATATCAGTGAGTCCCTGTTCAAATTTGGTAATTTTTTTACCGTCCGAGAATATTTGGCGAATTTATTACCGAATTGGGACGTTTATTTGGGAAAAATAGCTAAAATACTTCAAAAATTATGAAATTTTTCTGGGAACTCAGATTTGATGTATTTTGATCACATATGAATTTTTGGATCATTTGGATAATTTTAAAGATGTTTTGTTTATTTACGTTCGTGTGAATTTTTACAGCCGAATTTGGGCCGAAAAGAATATTGCACGAGCTTTTTACATTCTGGAATTGATGCAGGTTGTTTTGGGACATGAATTGAGCATTCAGGAATTTTTGTGGATTTTTGGAAATTGTTTGGGGTAAACGGACGATTTTCAGGCGAAATATAGCTGATAAATGAATTTTTATAAATTAATAAATCAGTAAATAAATTCCAGAAATATTTTTATAAAAATCTACATATTTTAATTGATAAGTGGTTATATTTTCATAATTTAATGATTAACGGTTAATTAATTATGCTATTCTGAATATTAAACAAATTCAGTTTTTATAAAAACCGGCAAGTTCGCGACTAGTGAACCTGCGGAAAAATCAGAACACCAAGAGTGATCAAAAATCATATTTTTGGACTAATTAAGTAAAAACAAACTTTTATATGAGAAACCTGGACAATCCGGGTGGATTGTGCGCGTTTTTTCTCAAATCAGACTGAATAGACGGAAACGGGCCCCGTGACTAATCCGGGACCCCAGTATGTGATCCTTTTTTATAATTTAATCATTTTATTAACCAATACATTTACTCAAGCTTATTTTCCTATAACTGTTTTCTGAACGCGTAAACGAACAACTTGGCCCAGCTGAGAAATCGGGAGTCTGAGCCAAGTTCGATTTTAAGTATTAGGCATTGAACAACATCACAACCTAAGCCTACTGCCACTTTCTGGGCGTTCCAACTACACCCCAATTAGTTATACAGCCCAGATTAGTATTGAGATATTAATAATATTAAAATATTAATATTATTATAATATTGATTATAGGGATTACTGATAGCAGACCAAACGAACCACGAGCTGATACAGTACTGATTATCGACTATACTGTGAGTTTCATGACCCCACTTTTAAACTGTTTTACGAACTTTTGGGGTGAAAAACATGTTTGCTTATATCTATATACTTATCTGAAACATGTGATGATGTGAATTATCTAAGTGCTAACACAAGAAAGTCCCCATGATCACAGTGATTAACTTCGAGTCGGTGGCTTGTGAATAGTACTATTGGTTTGACAAACCCAAATGGTGCCGGCACGGTTTGCCGAGACCCCAAAACCGTTTCCACCTGACCATAATTTTTACGAACCAGTTATGTAGTGTTAGACATAGCTACCGGGGCATGTTGTGGGCGGAAAGGGCCGCAGGGGTTGATTGAGCGTGGGAAATGGAGGCACGCAGCACGAACAGTCCAGGCTTCACTGTAGCTTAGCATAATTACATCACATACATAAATTACATACATACATACTTATTTCATGATTACAAGTGCTGAATTGTGAATACTCATTACTGTTTTCTTGAAACTCGTGAAACTCACCAACTCTAGTAGTTGACCCATTTTAAACTGCTTTTCAGGTGTACCTAAATCGAAATGATTGGGTGATCTGTCACTTGCCTGAAGTGTGTGGTTGATACTATGTGAATAGAAGCAAAGACGTTAGTAGTAAGAACGTTTAGTTAACGAACTAGTTTTGTTTGTATCACCTAGACTGGAAAACAACGATAGAACAAAGAAATATAATATATTGTAAATTAGTTTGTAATGTTTCTTTATAAACAATGTGTTGATATCAGTGGTGTCTGTTACATTCCCGTTTTACGCTTCCGCATTATGCTAGTCGGGGTGTGACACATCAACTCCAACTTGAAAATGTCGTCGTCTGCCGGAAAACAAATGCCACCGGAGAACCTTGCTGGAAAAATGTGAAATGATCGGAAGCTTCAAATTCCATCAACAACTCCTTAAGCTTCAAGACATGCTATGGATTCCTCAAAGCTTGGATTGGAAAACCGGAGAAACTTGCCGGAGTGGGCGGAAACGAAAGTGTTCGCCAGAAAAACGTCGCCGGAGAAATATGAGGTCATTAAAAAAATTCCAGATCTGATCTGCTGTTGCCGAAAATGATATGCGCCAGATAAAGGTATCTGGCTATAAGATATACGCCAGAAAAGGAAGAATCATTGCCGGAATATATTGTTGCAGTGGCCGAAAAATGCAGTTAGGTTGCCGGAAAAACGATTCCAGCCGGAAACTCGCTGGAAAACAGTGAACACAGCGAAAACGTCAAATAAAATGCAGATTTGAACATGATATCATTTATACATCAATCCAAAATAATGAATGATGATGAATAAAATGAAAAATCGAACCGAAGAAAAATGAAAAACTCCATCGGAAAGCTCGCCGGAATTTGCCGTAAAATGAGGTCCGAACGAAGGAATTGATGAAGACAATCACCAACACAGTGATTAAGAATTCAATAAAAACGACATTCAAACCGAAATCAGAATGAATGAAGTGACGTTGATTTAATGAATCGAGAAGAAAAGAAAAGATAAGATGATCTCAATGATATGAGATCAAATGGAGATTAGAACTGATGATTCAAAGATGATGCGGAAGAGGATCGAGCAAGATGCTCTGATACCATGAAATCATTCAACTCATGGTTCTCATTCACAATCTAAAAGTGTGTACAAGCTAGTATTTATAAGCAACCAAACTTATGCGCTAATCTACGAAACATATACGCTAAGCTAGACAAGCGTGTATGTACTTATACGCTATCACATATACACTATATATCAACAATATATATGATTCTAAAGTGTGAAATATTGTATGTTAGTGGGCATGTTATATCAGATACAAACACTACAAGAAATTTGACTTTTAGCGGCGATGGTATTAGCGGCGACTTGGGCTTTAGCTGTGACAAAAACAATATCCGCGTCTTTTATTTTAAGATAAACATCTGGCCATTGATTGATGTTTTGATCCAACGGCTAGGGTTATATTCCAGATGTGTTGCTGCCGGCCGAGCTCCTCCAATCACCACTGTGGTAAGTATATCCACCTCCATCTTCATCTTTTCTCACTTTCAAATCTTCATATTTATCTCATTGTTGGTAAATTTGTTTTGTGAGGTTGCTGCTCCTCCTTCGACGCCGGCCACCACTCTCAAGAACCAAGCTTGACCCAGCTACCACACTCAACAACTGTAAGATATTCTTGTTTTTGTAAAATTTTAGGGCCATTGGTGGTATTACTTGAAAATTGGGGAAATCATAATTTAGGTGAAAATATGGTAATTGTGTGTATATTAGGGCCTTAATGGTGTGAAACATCCGTAAATCTAGATTGTGCAACACCCGGCTGCAGAAAAACTAAGCCATTGCGATCCACAACCCCGAATCACCCAGCTGGTTGTGACGGTTAAGACCCGACACAAACCTGTAAAAAGGAACCAGAACCCGGACTTGTTTCTAATACCGGTTCAGTTTCGTGGGTTCTGCGAGAGGGGCTCACAGGTTTCGTGGGTCTGTAGCTGGCTGTTATTCGGTTGAAGTATTAACGCTTACATTTTGTGTGTTATTATTATTTTATTATGTTTTTGATTAATTTATTATGTTTTTTGTTTGATTTAATCTGTTTGTTTGTTATTATGAAACTGATGCGGTTACCTGATCCGTTTCTTTTTGTTTGGTTTACAGTTCATGCCGAAACGGTCTTATAAATCTGGGCTGAAACATTGTATATATATATATATCATTTGTATTATATTAAGCTTAATAATTTATTTGTATCAATATATACTTATTTTTTTAAACAAATTCTGGTTTGAGTGGTTTTGGTGCGGGTCGATCCGGATCGTACTTGTTGCACAAACTTGTAAAAAAAGAACCAGAACCCGGACAGTTAAGACCCGTAATAGAATTTTGACAGTTAAGACCCGACAAATACTAGTAAAAAAGAACCAGAACCCGGACATTGTTTCTAATACCGGTTCGGTTTCGCGGGTTCTACGGGAGGGGCTCACAGTTGAGGGTTAATTCACTTCAAATTAGGGGTGTTCGCCGTTCAGTTTTGACGTTTTTTAGGTCAAACCGTTAGTAACGGTTTTTGATTATCAAAAACCAAAACCAAACCGTTGAAGTTTAAAACCGAAACAAACCGAACCGTTACTAACGGTTTGGTTTCACGGTTTGGGCTTTTTAAGCTCTTATATCTTATGCATTAAGATTATAAAGTTTAAAAAGTCTACAAATTTATACAAATAAACTACTATCTCATCCAAGTTTTATATTTCACTAAACCATACATAAATTATAGATAATCGAATACCTATAATATGCGATATAAAAGATTAAATAGATTAAAATCTCATGGTCCGGTTCGGTTTTATACGGTTTGAAAATTTTAAAACCGTAAACCTAACCATTCATTACGGTTGAAAAAGTTTGAAACCGAATGACCGAAAGATAACAAAAAAACCGACCGTGAAACCAAACCGATGATCGGTTTGAACAGTTTCACGGTTTGAAACTGAACCATGAACACCCATACTTCAAATAGTTAGCCAAAAATAAAAACCCAATTCACTAAAGTTAGCCCAGTGTTCATTTGAAAGTTTAAATTAGCTAATTTACATAGTTAAAATAGATAATATGTTATATTTAAAATTTAATGTGTAGCTAAATCTCACAGCCCAGTCCGGTTTTTGGTATAAACTGTAAACCAAACCGTTCACTACGGTTTGAAGCTTTTAAAACCGACCGACCGAAATTTAGGAAAAAAAACCGACCGCAAAACCAAACCAATGACTGGTTTGGGCGGTTTCTCGGTTTTAAACCAAACCATGAACACCCCTAACACTAGTATGTATGTGTGTGTATATATGTTTGTTATTTGATTATTTTCATCTTATAAATTTGTTATTAAACTTGTAGGTACTGGTCGACACTTTCTTGATTAAGGTAAAGCTAGAATGCTAGATTATTCCCTAGATTACACCCATCCAAAATTTATCTAATAGAGATAAATTTTGGATTGTCCCCGTTTTGAAACTGCTTTTTGAATACTTTATCTCATTTAGGATATGAATGTGTATTATACATGATTGTTTAAGAAAGATTCGGTTGTCATTTTCTCTTTGCTCCTAGGGTATATTATATATATAGACATACTTGGGAGCAAATGGGAAATGCTGCCGAATTTTTCTAAACAATCATGTATACACATTCATGTATGAGATAAGGTATTCAAAAAGTGGGTATAGCAGCCTACCCTTACCTTCCTATTTTGAATACCCTAAATTATGTTCAAGTTGCATCATGGTTGTCGATAAAAGTTGGCTTAATACAGACCATAGCTCAGCTGTGTATAAGGATGGAATCGAGTCATTTATCGAGATGTGCAAATTCATGTTGTCAAAATAGGGTTTGTTATTTGTCCGTGTACCAAATGTCATAATACAGATATGCTAGCCCTGGTAACGGTGAGATTTCATTTGGTTGCTTGGGGTTTTTGCAAGACGTACACGGATTGGATCTATCATGGCGAAAGTTTAATTCCTAGAGTTGTAGTGGAAGATAACTTTGCATTAGGAAACGATAGGCTGACATTCTCAAAGATCTTATGCAAGAGAATACCAACCTCGATGAAGGGAACTCGGGTACAGAGGGTGGCGGTGTCTGTGATGATTTTGAAGACCTGTTAAAGGAAGCCCAGACAGAATTATATCCTGGTTGTGATAAGTTTTCTTCCCTTGACTTTATAGCAAAGCTTATGCATATCAAGTGAAGAACAAATGGACTAATAGTTCATGTGATGAGCTCCTAGAGTTGTTGCAATCTTCACATCCAAAAGGCAACAAGATCCATGGTTCGCATTATGTAGCCAAAAAGACATTAAAAAAGATTGGTTTGGGATATGAGTCGATACATGTGTGCAAAAATGATTGTGCTATATTTTGGAAAGAGCATAAGTCATTGCAGAATTGTCCAGTTTGTAATGAAAGTCGGTGGGTCAATACGAGCACAAAGGGCAAGAAGGTACCTCATAAGGCGTTAAGATACTTTCCTTTGACCCCAAGACTAAGACGATTGTATTGTTCAAGGAACACGTCAAAAGATATGATCTGGCACAGTACCGGGAGATCAGAAGAGGGCACGATGCGTCATTCTGTTGATGGATCTTCATGGAAAGAATTTGACATTCAACACCCTAACTTCTCGAGGGAACCCTAAAATGTTCGACTAGGGCTTCCAGCTGATGGTTTTAATCCTTTTGGTAACATTAGTTCGAATCATAGCACGTGGCTGGTTGTAGTCACACATACAATCTTCCTCCATGGCTATGCATGAAAGAGTCCTCATTCATGTTGTCCTTGTTGATTCCTGGCCCTAAATTACCCGAGAAAGACATGGATGTTTTCCTTAGGCCACTGGTGGATGAGCTTAAAGATTTGTGGCATTCAGGCATGCGTACTAAAGACGCCGCGACAAACACATACTTCACTATGAAGGTGGCATTGTTATGGACCATAAATGACTTTCCAGCTCGTAGTAGTCTATCATGTTGGAGCGGACAAGGCTACAAAGCATGCCCGACTTGCAACGAATATGCTCCTTCAATATATGTAACGAACAAAGTTGTATATGTCGGTCATTTCCGGTTCTTAGATGCTAACCACCCGTGGAGAAAAAGTTTGGATTTTAACGGAGAACCTGAGGCAGGATCCCCTCCGAAGTAATTTAGTCATATTGACATAGAAGCTCAACTCGATCGTCTACTCCATCGTTTACCAGGCAAGCATCCTTATTTTGGAGGTGCTAAGAGAAAGCGGGAGGAGTTCAAGTTGAACTGGTCCAAACGAAGCATATTTTTCGAACTCCAATATTGGTCTTCTTTGCAACTAAAGCACAACTTAGATGTAATGCATATCGAGAGAAATGTTTGCGACAGTTTATTGGGTACTCTTCTAATGAATGATAAGACCAAAGACACGACAAATGCACGTGAAGACTTACAAAACCTAAACATTCGGCAGACGCTGTGGTTAAAAGAAAATGCTAGGGGAAAGTTATGTAAGCCCCACCCAAAATACTCATTTCAGCTCAGTGATCGAAAGCTTTTCTGCAAGTTTTTAAAATATGTTAAACTACCCGATGGATTCGGATCTAATATCAGCAAGAGAGTGACTAGATAACTATGCAAACATTACTGGGTTGAAATCTCATGACTGTCATATTCTCATGCAACGTTTGATACCGATTGGGGTTAGAGGGTTTTTGGCAAAAAGATATTTATACACCAATAGTAGACCTTTGTATCTTCTTTAAGCAACTTTGCTCTAGAACATTATTGGTGGATGATATGAATAAAGCGAAGGAGGCCACTATTACAATCCTGTGCCAGCTAGAGTCGATTTATCCTGGAGCATTTTTTGACATTATGGTTCATTTAGTTTTGCATTTACCTGATGAAGCGATTCATGGAGGTCCAGTATGTATGAGATGGATGTATCTGTTTGAAAGGTATATGAAAAAACTAAAAAATTATGTCATAAACAAAGCAAGGCCGGAAGGTTATAGCTGAAGGTTATGTCGCGGAAGAAGCTTTATCATTTTTTTGAGGTACCTTCGAGATGTCCAGACTCAGTTCAATCGCCTCGACAGAAATGAGGATGTCGTTATCGAAAAAAGAAGGTTGTGGGCGCCGGAGTCTAAATGTCGCCCGACTAGTGCAACGAAGATCAAACAACTTTCCATAAGTTTGTCCTTGATAGTTGTGAAGAAATAAGGAACTATTGAAGTAAGTGTTCCAATCTTCAACTTTTCGTTGTTTGTTACGTATTTTTTTTCCTTGTATATTTTGGCATCAATTTAGTGAATTCAAATATGAAAATCCCCAAGTTGATGTTAAAACCAACTTTCCGAAGTGGTTTCTCGAGAAGGTAATACATATATAAAACACATCACTTTATATTTGTTAGGTAATACACATATAACATGCATTTAGATAATTCTTAGGTTTATTCGATGAAAATACAAAATTCTCCAGAATTCCACCAAGAGTTGTATGCTCTTTCAGTGGGTGCGGATGTAAATATATCTACTTACACTGCTTGTATAGTCAATGGTGTTAAGTTTATGGTACTTAATCGCGACATATGACACACAACACAAAACACTAGGGGTTTCGATAGAGGGAGAGAAAGGTGAAAAGTTTTATGGCCAATTAGAAGAGATTATTGAGTTGCATTATCCTAGGTATTCAACTGTCTTATTTTGGTGCAAGTGGTTCGATACTCGAAAGGGTGTTAGATATGAAAATAATATCACCAGTATCAACACAGAACATGAATGGGAAAAAGAAGATCAACTCATATTTGCTTCACAAGCCAAACAAGTGTTCTATATCCAAGAACCTTCTCGAGGAAACCAAAAGAATAAATAATCATCAAAAAATTTGGAATCTACCATTAAACGATGGCGGCATCGAAAATGCTCAAAATGGTGACCATGACTCACCCGAAGATCTTGATGTTATTCACAACACCTCTTTGGATGATATAAGCTTGTTCATCGACTTCGATCAATACTTTCCCAACAGTATTGCCACTCAAGGTGAGCCCATTGAAGTGTCTAAGGACAAAACTGATGAACTGTTGGACGAAGAATCTAATTATGACACCAAGGGGTCTGAGAATGATACCAAGATATCTGATGGAGAGATGTCTGAGGGGGAGTGGTCTGATTAAAAGAAATAGAAAGCATTGTGTTATTTATATGTGCATTTGTATTTTTATGTTTGCAATAGAAAACTTGGTGTTGTATTTTCATGTTGCAATAGAAAACTTTATTCCTATTGTATATTTGCATTATGCCTTATAAATTTTTAGCATTTGTATTATATATCTTATAGATTTTCAGCAGCATGGCTGATGTGATGAGCCATGGAGGAGATGGTGCGGGCCATGATCCACCACCACCCGGCAGCGGCATAGGTGATGGGCACGGTCATTATACGGAGGATAGTAAGTGTTATTATTAATTTATTTATTTACTTAATTTATTGTAAGTATTCATGACTGATAACTTTTTAACTATGACTGCAACGGCCCCTCGTAGGAGAGGTATCGCAAAAAACCTTCGCCTCAGAGTTGAGGTGAAAAAGCAAGGGGGCCTTTAAATTTAGACTTCGATCGGCAAGCAACTTTTATCCCAGATGGAAAAAGGAATGATTCGTTCACCAAAGAAGTGTTGTCTTACATGTGGTGTAACATTGTATTCGATAAAGATTGTTGTGATGATGTTTCAGAAGCCGAGAAGAATGCGATGTGCCATCATCTTGGGGTGAATGATTTATTTAAGTTTATTTTATATGTTTTATGTTCATTTGTCTTTATTGATTACTTTTTTTTGGTTCTAGGCTTCATTCAATTTGAAGAAGATTGACAAGGATGCCGATCATACAAAGATAGAGAAAGGCATTTTACCAATATATTGAAAGCGATAAAGAGATCGCAAATCCCAGACATATAACCTATTTAAGGAAGCCGGGGGGGAGCAAGATCTTGAGAGAGCATTGGCGGAGGTCTCCAAATCCATGCCTGCTTAAAATTGGCGGAGGTCAATTGAACTTTTTAAAACACTAAAGCACAAAGAAAAGTCAGAAAAGAATAAAGCAAACAGTCAGAAACAAAAAATCGTTAATCGGGGAGGAACATCGACATATAACAGTGCTTGCTATAAGAATGTGTGTGTGTGTATTATGTATGTATCGCATATAGTACTTGTGTTAATTTTTTTAAAAATCTTAAACAGGCCCAAAGTCGTTTCGAAACCTATCGTGCCACACATACACGCAAAGATGGGACAATTGACCCCGAAGCTGCAGAACATATCGTAAGCATTTATTAAACATATTATATATATATATATATAGGGAGAGAATCAAGAGAAAACTCACCTTTAGAGAGAAAACTAAAAAACTCCTAAAAATTCCTAAAGAATTATTTTTAATTAAAAATAAAAAAATATTTTCAAAATTCTGTTTTAGCCATTATTCTTATATTTTCTTATATTTCACTCGAAAAGTATAAAAAAAAACCCGATGTAATGCACATACGTATTACTGTGCGATACCGTTGTATTACACATGTCTATTACTATGTATTTTTGAGTTTAATAGTGTTTTATTGCATATATTCAATATTTGTGTATTGTATATGTGTAGTAGTGTTGTATTATATGGAAAAAAAAATAATAAAATAAAAGTCGATGTGGTGCACATGTGCATTAATGTTGTATTACACATACGTACTAATGTATATTTGATGTGTGTATTAGTCTTATATTGCATATATACCATAGTATGTATCAAATATGTGCAATAGTGTTGTATTCTATGCAATACAAACACTTTTTCATATATGTAATGCACACTATTACACATGTGCACTATACCGACGAGGTTACCAACAAAGTTTTTTTTTTTTTGAACCAATAACAACATATAAGAATAATGGAAAAAAAGAAACTTTAAAAAAAAAATTTTTTTAAGTTAAAAATAGTTTTTTAGAAGTTTTTAAGAGTTTTTAAGTTTTCTCTTTAAGAGGAGTTTTCACTAGAACCCACCCGTAGATATATATATATATATATATATATATATATATATATATATATATATATATATATATATATATATATATATATATAGCGCGTCAATAAGAACATATTTATTAAATCATCTTTGTAAAATTAAATCTATGTAGTTTACGTTACGGTACCACATTCACTATAACAAAATTTATAATCGATATAGTTTACGTTACAAAAAGAAAAAGTAATTTATACAACAATATCCTAACAAATAAACTAAACAGAATTACGGACCTGAGCGTTGCATTGGATAGATATTTAGTAACAACAAATGTCAACCCTTATAGTTTTCGGCTCACATGCAAATATATTCAGTTGACTTTCACTTTGACCAATATCATTCTAACAAGGATAAGCATTGCAGGTGCATATTGCATATGCAATCCAAGTTCACAACACTTTATAAAAAGTATAAGATTACATCACAAGGGTTTTTCACATTTGACTAATAGGAACTCGAAATTTGTTGACTTTTACAGCAGTCAACTTCTTAGGCCAAGGGTCATACCTTAACCAAATAAGTTGGATTTGTATATGTGCCTTGTTGAATTGTAGGGGCATAACGAAGATTAATGTTACATCCTTCACGAAAGAACTTAACGACGGAGATAATATCTCCAATTTCATCAGGAAAACTAACAAAGTAAATAAAGAAAAAAGATTAGTCAGATATATAACAAAACACACACGATCACAAAGTGTAGGTAGGCTATATAAAGTTGATCAATCACTAACAAACTGATTGCATCTTTAGGTGGTTCAGAAGAAATACAAGTGTTTTTTAGGTGGTTGACCAGATTGTAAGTGTCTGAAGCAGGTATACAAGTACTTGCAATTCGGTCAACCACCAACAAACACTTATCCATTCCAAACCACCTAAAGCTGCAATAAAAGAAAAAAAAATCCAAAGCACACAAGATTAAAAACCATTTATTACTTATATGCCTAATTGAACTTTTACAATTAAATATTTATTTTGTGCCTAATTTAACTTAAAACTTAATATCAAAGAGTAAAACCAAAAACCAACAAGAATTATTATTCCAACTCACGTTAGTTAGCTAATTGACTGAACTGCCAGTCCTTGAACCTTGTAACGCCTCATGTAATTTTGGCGGCGGACTTCCACCCTAACACCTTTAAGGGTTCTTTTCAGTTTTCACCTAAAAACTTTAAGTACCATAAAGTCAACTATGAACTTTTTCATGCATATAGTTGGTAAACAACTCAATAGCAAGCACCTTTATTCATGCTTGGTCTGTAAATGGTTTGGTTACATCTTTGTTAAGAAACTCTCCAATAATCAGAGACCTTGGTTTGTAGAAAGCCCTAGCGAACATATCTAGAAAAAAAATCGATAGCAAATATAGTATAATTAATAAAACACAAATACAAAGCACAACCGTAGAAACATGTACCTATATTTAATGATAAATCCATATGCGTTGGTCTTAGACTTTTTTGAAACCATTACCAGAACTCAATGCCATCACCAAGCACACCATGGCCAAAATCTGCGTGGAATAGTGAATGCCCAACAAATTCACGACTGCAATTTAAAGTCCAATCAATCAAAATGTATTGACAAATTATTTAAGTTTTGTTGAAAAAATATAAGATTTTTAAAAAGATAATAAATATTGAAAACAAAGAGCCAGTATCTAACTATATGGATTCAAAGTATTCTTTGCTTCCCTTTGGGTCGGGCTTCACGGGACTTTCCACAGTCGGGCATGCCTCATCATGGTTCTCTTATACAAATTTTAATGCTTGCTAGCAAACATGGATTAAGCTGAAAAATCAGGTATAGTTACCCGAACCATAACCAAACCGAACAGTGTCAATAACCGATTAACTATAACAAACTTAATCAAAATATTAAGCAGAAAAATTGTGTATGATGGAACAAACTCCATCCAAATTGATGAAGAATGCATTGATGCCAAGACTAAAGACACGATAGTTAAGTTTTTACCTACATAACTTCAATCTACAATGCAAACAACATTTATATTTTACCTCGCTAGACCATTTATAAAATCTTGTAGCATTATCAGTCGGCTTATCATCTCCATATCTACACATCATACGAATTTCATGTACCTGTAATCAACAAGTTGCTACCGATACCTTTTTAAAATGGCCCATTTGGACCCGAACGAAATCAATGCCTTTTTAAAATAACATGTTGTGACCCGAACCAGATCAATTTTTTTTAAAACGGCCCCATTTTAAATGGACGGTTTTTATCGGAACCAAATTGATACCTTTTTAAAATGGTCCGTGTTTTCACCCGAACCAAAACAATACCTTTTTAAACTAACATGTTCAGACCCAATGCAGGTCGATACCTTTGTAAATGAACCTTTTTCGGAACAACTTGAATTGGTAACATCCAATTAAACGTACATAATGAGATAGCAAAAAGATATACCCATTTAAGTTAAAAATAGGACCAAAATGGACTCATAAAGTAAGCAAATGGGTTGAATGACATCATATTCAACTGAAAAGGGTAATTTTGACCCATTCAGTGAAAAGAATAATTTTGACCTGTTTCCTAATATGATTATTTTGACCCATAATTTTGGCTCGTTCACTAAAAACGATAATTTTAACATGTTTACTTGAAATGATATGTTTCATAACTAAAAACGGCAAAATTGACATGTTTACTAAAACAATGATTGTGACTCGCCCACTAAAATGATAGTTTCACTCTTACTACGAATGATGAGATTTCGCTTGCCTGCATATTCTGGTCATTGTTGCCTCTGACCCATACACCTAAAAAAAATCTATAAACGAGTATACAATTTAGGCTTACGAGTTATCAAAAATGCAACACCCCAGACCAAATATCATATAGACGACTTATTTTTGGTATTACTAATTAAAACTGTATATTTACTTGTTGTTTTCTAAAACTCAATTTCAAAAAGACAGATTTACCCTTAGTTTCTAAAATGTGACACTTAAAGCATAGTTTGACTTTATTTAGTCAAATGAACCAATGGACTTTTATTATGAGTTCAGTCCGTCGGTCGAAACCAAAACGCAGGTAAGGTCGAGCTCGCTATGGGCTTAGGTTGACCTGCCTCCTAATTTGTTAATAGCATACAATGTGTTTATTATGATTAAACAAATTATTACCAGACTCGTACTGTTTCAGGTGCTCTTTTTAAAAGTACAAGTTGATTTAACAATAAATAGTAATACAGTATGTATAGCCAACATTATTAATAAAATATAAAAACTTTCTGTATATATATATACATATATATATATATACATATATATATATATATATATATGAAATTCCCACAACTCATCTTGCAAAACACTTGGTTTTAAAGAAATGCAACACATTGGTGGTCAAGGCCAAACCAAAGGTTTTCCGTAGAAGTGTAAACGAGCAAAGTTGTTCAAGAGATCAGTGACGGACCCAGAAGAAAATTTAACAGAGGTCGGAAGAGTGTTGATGTCAAAATGTTATAAGGGTTTATCGGGATTTTAACATATATACACCTTTAATTAAAAAAAAAAAATTTCTCAAGGGTCAGCCGACACCTACACCTTTGGTGTAGGCCCGCCACTGCATGAGATACTCGAGATTGACTGACTAAAAATTCAAATCGAGCTGATCGATCAGCTTACATGAACCTGAACCTCACTTATATTATTTATAACTATGCACGAGCCTAAATCGATTTTAGACAAAATCAAGATCGACTTGGCTCGTTTACACCCCTAGGCATTGGTGGTTCCATTTTTCTTTAAAAAAAGTGCATATACTTTACTTTGGACTTGATTCTGGACCAGGCCTGTCTTTTGACCAATTATTTTAAATCTATCAGAAGGTCTTGAAGACTTGAATAATGAAAAGCGATTATTCAAACTTTCAAAGTATGTTCTTGGTCATTTGCTATATACTATCGGTTTTATTAGGCGGTAATCGGTGCTAATCGTTGGACTCTAGTGAGGTCTGAGATACTGGACACGACTGTAAGTTCATTTCTGGATTTTCTTTATGTCTAAAATATGTTTATGCTTATTCTGCGTATTCTAAAGCTCATTTTAGCTAATCCTGCCTGTATATATTTTACCACCTAATATTGCCCAATCGGTTTTACTGTTTGTGCCATTATGAAAAACTATAGACCTTATTTAGTTATTATAGGATTTACCTTGACTTCATAGCATCAAGCTCTTCAGCAGAGTACACTATTATTTTCCCAGCATCATCACCAAAAACAGAAATCCAAGCTCCACCACTTGCATCTGAGAACTTGGCAAACACAATATTCCTACAATACCAAGCAATTAAATCCAGACATCATAACCGTAACTAATAAACGTCAAAATCAAATCAGTTTCTGAAACCTGAATTTAGAGTCAGTTTGTGTTTTTTGCATAAACCCGTAACCACATTGTGTACATTTTATTAATTCTAAAGTAAATCAACAAAGCATTCAATTCATGCCTAACAGTCATCTCCAAGAAGGCAAGAACTTTCAATAAAATAAAGAGCCCTAATTAACTTAAATCACACACAAAAGCAGACAATAGAAGAAATCAATTGAAGATAAACAACCAACAGTTACAAAGATCCTACCTGATCTCGTCGGTACAATTGGAAGAGGCTAGGGCTATGGGCTGAATTTGAAGACGATTTTAGGGGTAGCAAACAGATTCGTCAGTTTCAATTAGTTCAATTATGGAGAGGTTGTAACGTTTGAAGATGGTTAATAGCAATGAATGAAGTCGCCGGAGTAAATTGAAGTCGCCGGAAATTGAAGCATTGAAGTCGCCGGTGTGAAGCCCTCATAAATATTATGGCGTCTGATGTTGAGAGAGGATTGGAAGGTGATAGGTTGTCTATATCTTTTTTATTATAACGTAATATAGATATAGATATAGATATAACGTCAATAAGAACATATTTATTAAATCATCTTTGTAAAATTAAATCTATGTAGCATCGATTAGAGGAGGCATTAGAGGCCCAAACTCAAGCCGAACAAGAAACTTCATCTCTCGTTGGAGAAGTTGAAGTACCCGTTGAAGAAGTTGAAGTATTTGAAGAAGTCATGGGTCCTCGACGTGGTTGGATGAAAGGGATTGGGTACAAACCCTCTTCATCTAAAGCATCGGTTTCTTCGGAGCAGGCGCAATTAACACCCTCATTCACACAGGTATGTAGATTGATATATGTATGTAAATATATGTATTGCTCGTTTGGCCTAAACTTGTAGTTTTACCCGAAACTTGTATATATGTAGATCAATATGTAGGTTAAATGCCCGTTTTGGCCCGAAACTTGCATGTAGATCAATATATTTGTAGAAAATGAACTTGTATATATGCAAATTGATATATGTATGTAAAATGCCCGTTTTGTCTCGAAACTTGCATGTAGATCAATATGTATGCATCTCTTAGCTTATAATTGTACTTTATTAAATTGTAGGAACAAATTAAGGCGTTGTTTGAAGACCCCAATTTCATCAATCAACTCATCTTGTTCAATAATTCGCAAAAGGGGAAAAGTAGTAGGGATGATGAGAATGAAGACGATGCCGGCGAGGACGAGAATGAATAGTAAGTTAGTGTTTATGATGAACAATACTTGTTTATGTTTAGGATGCTCTAACTAAGACATTATGTTCTACTTTTACGTTAATATTTATGTAATTTTCTGACTAAAATTTGGATTATCCTGGTATTGAGAAAGCAGCCTAATAAAAAACGAGAACCGTGAAAATCGCAGGTCAACATCTGCACATGTTTTAGCGGCGACAAAAGTCGTCGCAAATTTTCAAATTTGGCAACAAATAGTATTAGTGGCGACTCTGGTCGTCGCTAAAAGCTCCCTACTAGTGGCGACAGGTAGGAATTAGCGGCAACAGTGGCATCCGTGGCGAGGAACTAGCGGCGACATGCCTTTAGCGGCGACCTTTTTGTCGCCGCTAAAAGTCAAATTTCTTGTAGTGAACCACATCAGACGACTTTCCTTAACGTTCTATCATCTTCGATGTGCTTTTTATGCAGCTGAGTTCAACCCCTTCTTCCTGCATTTCATGTATAAAACAAATATGCATCAAACTGAAAACATTGACAAGATGGAACATAAATAATAAATAACTACATGTAGGCTTAGAGAGAGCTCATTCGTGTGTAATATGTTGCCTTACTTCCTATGGCTTCACATTCAATGGCGGATTCATCTTGGGCTGAGTGGGGGTTAATCACCCACTCAAGATTCAACTTTTAGTGCTATATTTACATTAAAGACTTTGTACCCTTTTCTATTTCTAATTTTTCTCACTTTGGAAACTCCTTAAAAGACACCAATAAATCTTAAAATACTGTCTTGATTATTATCTTTATATTTTAGTTAGATTGTAAAAATGAAATTGTTCATATAAATTCGAATATAAACACTAGTGCAGCTAGAAATGTTAGTAAAAGATTGGAAAATTTTATGAATTAGACAATTTTATCAATAATATAGCTAGACCATTTGACAAACTAAACTTACATTTGACTTATTTTATTTTTTTGTGGTTGGCATCATTGCTAAATACTCTTTGCGGAGTTGCAAATTTTTGCTATAATTAAATGTAATTTGTTGCCCCTGCTCGTTTGACTTGACTTGTTGTGATATGACCATTTCCCCCCACTAACGAAAAGTTCTAGATCGCCACTGTTCACATTAAACTTTGTTGTTGGTGCCTTGACCGTGAAGCAAACACAACTCTTTTACAAAGTTGAGCAGCTGCAGCCTGCGGGTACATTCAAAGGCGCTCCTGTGAAATAATATGTTTTATACATAACGGAAAACAAATATGTAACAGAACTGACTTTAACTTGTACCATCAGAAACAACAATGACACTTCCTCAAGGACAAAATCCCCATGTGAATTAACATCTCTCTTCCAAAGGCAAATTTCTTCGGAGAATTCAGAGATGATAATGAAACCATAAGGTTATAAGATAGACGTGTTTTTTCTTTTACTTATTAGCGTGATTTTACAAACAGAGTTTTTTGAAATTAGTTTGTGAAGGTGGCGTAGATATTGGATGGGTGTTGACTCCTTTGTGTAGCCATGCTTAGTTGCAACTACCCAAATGCAGTCAATACACCAAAGAATTGAGAAATTGATAGGAGAATTCAACGAATTATTATTACGGATTAACAATTGAATGATTACAACAAAGGAATTCAAGAACGAATTATTAAAAAAAATTGACTGAAAATGGATCTATATATCTCCGATTATTCTGTTAACCACTATTAACATTTAACAACTAATGTTTCATCTTAACACCTTTAGTCCTCCAACTTCAGAAACTCTTGAGTTCTTCAACATAGCTTCAAGAATGAAGTAATTGCACAACTAGCCCATGTACTTTACTAACCATGAGTGGACTTTAACCGCAACACCAAAAACATAAGATTTTGGAATGAGTGTTTTTCTTTTCGGATTCTGAATTAGTTTTTTTGGGTGTTGTGTAAACCTTTTATCAAGATAACGAGAAATGTATATTGTTCTCTTTGAAATGTATGTGTTGGCTAACCTAACAAACTTGTATAAATTCATATCTCTATAGTATTTGTATATTTTTTTTCATTAAGTTCGTGTATTTATACAATTCAAGCTCAAAAATGTTAAGTTCATATTCGTTATGATTACAAATCGGTCTTTCATCTTTATTATTTTATTTTGTACACTAGCTATGAAACATGAAAATGTTATAGGTTGTCTTTTGATGAAAATGTTTTTGCGACATCATTTGGAGGCTTGTTCTTGACAGTCTTAATTACACCTTCTATGGTTTTCTTTTAGAAATTCAAAATGTAATCTTGTCAATTATCATGACAAATTACTTTTATGTCTCAAGAATTAGCAAGCTCAGGTCTATCACCAGATAAAAATGTGTTATAAAAACACAATCTTTATTGTAAATACCTATATTAATATTATAAATTGCTTATTGGATTACATCGAAACAGAAGGCAAGTGGGCAACAAGCTGCGCCGCTACCCCTTTTTGAATCGCAAAACCCAATCTTTTAAAAACTATATTTGCTGATCTTGGAGTCATAACATTACTATGCATGACCCGCTGAACACGGATAAGTAGCTCCACAGCTTCAGACGCGAGGAAACCAAAAGTGTCAAAAGCAAAATGAATTTGGGTCGATACTAGTCATCTTAAAAATTATTTAATTTGTTAGGATCAAGATATGCTCCAATCACAATGGGCCGGTCGACATAAAAAGAATTGTTTTAATAAGTAAATAATAGTATTGAAATGGGTTCACATTTTATACATGCTTTTATTTCAGCTAATGATGATGCACAGTAATGATGGTGGTGGTGTGACGCTAGTGGTGGTAATCTTGACGCTAGGTAGCAATGGTGGTGAGAAATGTAATGAAATTTAAAGTTGTATGTCTCGATCAAATGAACACGTAAGTTGCACTTCTTAGTACAATCAACTCTCTTAATTATTGCTAGATTGGTTAGAGTTGTCGAGTGCGGTTATATTAAGAAACAATTTGAGTTACAGTTTTGTTGTTACAAATTAAGTTGGTTAGAGCTCATTTTCAACATGTAAAACTTTCAAAAAACATTATACATAGATTATCTCCCATATAGCAATATATCAGAAATAAAAGGCAATAATTATACATAGTGATGAAAATTAATTGAGCTGAAGCTGACTACCCTCGAGCTCGGATCAGGCTTGGCTCATTTATACATTTTTAAATGTTTTTATATATATTGAGAAAAGGCTTAACAAGCTAAAGCTCGGCATGAGCTCATGTGTTGTACCTTAAATGAGCCAAATCTCGGCTCGTGCTCGGTTATGCAGTGTGAAATTAAAACATAGAAATCCACAGCAGCTAAAAAACAAAAATATAATACGATCGTTAAGGGTCAACGAAATTTAATTTTTCTATAAAAGGCTCGGACTAAGGCTTAATAAGGCTCAGCACGTTTTAATATTTTTACCTATCCAATGCTAAGCAGAACGTGAGTGGCTCGGATCATTTGCCCACTCAATAAAAGTGCAATTCTCATTTATAAAAGTGTATTTAACCGGTGGTATATATGTAACGACAAAGTAGTTTTAATGCATTTTTGAGTCGATAATGGGTAATCAACGTTTGTTACAGTAAAACATATCAGTTATTTTTTATATAGTATTAAAGTTAGTCGTTGGTCGTTAAAAAAATAAGGTTTGATATAAATAAAGAAAAAGAAAAAAAACACAATTGGTAAAACAATAAAAACTCAGTTAAGTATTCAATTTTTTTATTAACAATGGAAAATGTGTATGGTATTCGTAAAATGATTTTTCAGCCATTCGACTCAATATTAAACAAATTTTTTAAATTCACTATTTTCACACGGGACATTTACATATTTACCCTTCGTAAACTTTGAAATTACATATTTCTCCAAACCATGTTTAAAGAGCACTATACATTTTGCATTAAAAACTTGTATTTTAGAAAAATATATAATTTCAAACGTTTAAGAAGGAAAAAAATATGTAAAAATCCCTTTCAGAAACACTCATATCCTCTTTGTAAGCAAAGTCATAGATATTAGAATAAACATATTTTCAAAGATCAAACCTTTTATTCAAATAAGATAATGCATCATCTTTCTATTAAATTTAACGGGTCTTAACAAGAATAAATGCATCTACAAGTATCCGTCATCAAACACCGACCCGCAACTCGTTCCCCAAATCTAACTATGCATTCATTGTGGCACTTTTCATACTCACATGGATAAGAGTACAAATCTTTTGCACATGCTTCACCAATCACCGTGCTTCCTGAATTAATTAGACAAATATTTAGCAAAACAATAAGTAATAAGTCAATAGCAGCGTGTTACTTAGACATGATAGGGTATGAAGTGAAAACATAAACGATCATTAGGTATTTGTAGCTTACCGCTAATTGTGAGGATCAGCAAAATTGCAATATAAAACTTGATTGATGACATACTTTCTTCAAAAAGTTTTTGAAAAGTATTGAAATCAAAATATTACTGAAGAGTATTTTCTTTTCTTTCAAATTGTTCGTTCAACCATTGTATATTTATAGTCGAAACAAATAAACGCGCTCATGACATAAAATTTTGATATTAATGAATGATATCTTTTAAAGATTGGAAAGATACACAAATTCATTCTACGAAAACTAATTGGTCAGGAAATGATATATTCTTTTTCACAAACATTTTAAAACAAAAATTTTCTTGTTATATGTGTGCAAGGAAATTAAACAATTTCAGTCTTATTATTCGGTTTCTTTATTTGGTGTCTTTCTTTTTATTGCATTTTCTTCCTTTCCAGAATATGAATGTTTCCATTTTTTTTCTTTTCTTTCTAAATTGTTTTCGTTGAATTGACTTTATTATGTTTTAAATTTGTCTAATAGTTGTACTGATTATAGCAAGGACATTGATGATTGATTATATTCGAAAGCTTATGTAGAAATTAGACGTAAAAACATTAAATCATAAACACGCGTTGAGGGATGTTAACTCGCCGTTCAATGGTGTTTTAAATAATGTATATAATAATAATCATAATCATAATAATAATAATAATAATAATAATATTGACACTATTAAAATTTATATATTTATACGTATGTATATGGTTTATTAAAATTAAAAGTAAACCATAAGAGTTACACTGTCATTTTACTAATACTTTAAAAGTGAAGAAAACTAAAATATATGACATGCAAGAAAAGAGGTTGTACCAAAGGTACAATAAAAATTTGGACCCATCACCATAGAGACCAAGAAAAATTAAATAGTGTTTAATTATGTGAAGAAAGAAGTTCTTTTAATTAATGGTACGAGGATTTGGGTTCTTTGAATTATGTTCACATATTCACGTCGCGTATGCAATGCCAATGATGTAAGTGGCTGCTGAAGTGTACGCAGATAGACATTACTAATGAAGATATGGTGGAGTATGGTAATCTGTTAAAAAGAAGCACCTTTGAGGCGTATTCGGGTATATATCTTACAATGGTTTAAGAATTCGAACAATGAGATCATATTGGGATGATAGTGAAACCCAAAGATAAGTTCTTTCAGATTAGCTTGTGACGATGGGATGGATGTTCGAAAAGCTTTTTATCCTTCACCCACATTAGAAATCACATTTGCTTGCAATATTCAAGATAGAACGAGGCGAATGCATAGGTTTATGTGTGGTGTCATTTGTTTTTATTGTTACAATCTGGTATATTTAGTTTTTATGTTGCGGTTTGTAAAATTCAAATCATGATTCTCATTTAAATTATAAATGTGATTACAAACTAGTATTAATAGGCAACTAAACATATGCGGCTAAACATATACGCTAGTAAACAACACATATATGTAGCATGTATGTACATATGCGCTGCATCATATACGCCGCTGTACAAGCTAGATATCAACACCCTCCACAAGTTGGAGATGCATCAACTCCAGCTTGAAAATTAACATTAGTACGGATGGCGGCAGAGACATGGCAAACACGCGCAACATACTAGTTCGCCATAAAAGATATCCTTCGGAGACAAGTTACTTGTTATCAATTCCAAACTTTTGCATACTCTGTTTCGAAAAATGTTATCATTCTTGTGGATGCTTCAGAAGCAGAAGAATTCGAAGAAGTAGCAACAACCGGAAAAAATATGCGCCGAAAAAAAAAATGCTCCGGATAAGGTATCCAACGTATAACGTATAAGCTGATAGTGTTAAAACATATATGCTGGAGGTATGATGAACATATGCGTTGAGTAAGCTAAGCTCACATCCATGGCTGTCAGAAAATACTTGTTTTGCCGGAAAGCGTTGCCAGAGAAGATGATTGTGTTAATTGGAAAACTTTGTTACGGTAGAGATTGACTCACAACATCCCAATCGGCCGGAATATTCCGTTACAGTTGCCTCAAAAAACCGTGAATCACCGTAAATCACTGTTAGACGGCTGACTCACCGGAGAATTCTGTTACATCACCGGAAAAACGAAAATCAACAAAATATTCAAATGGAACTCCGATTTGAACACGAATATACTCATACATCAATTCTAAACACATGTACGTCAACCAACAACCGATTAACATCCGAAAAAGCTCCACCGGATATCTCGTCGGAACACACCGGAAAATGAGGTCGAACGAATAAAATGATGAAGACAATCACTAGCACAGTGATGAATGAAAGATAAATCAACAAAATCACCATATTTCGATGATGAATAAAACGAAAATTCAAACCGAAAAGGATCGAATGAAAAATCGACATTCAAACCGAAAGCGGTAACATTTCGGGTTTTCCGTGTTCATATTTGTATTTGTTTATCGGGTTACGTGCATTGTTCGGATCTTTTTATTAATAAAGTTATGCAATTATTAGTGAAATAATTATTTTTATCTTAGTTTATAATTCCTTAACTTTCATTTGTGCCAAATAGCCTTTAGAAACTCTTAAAATCGCTTAAAATGACTTAAAAATGCTTTTTTGGAACTACAGGGACTAAAACTATCAAAAGTTGAAAGTCTGGTGAATCTGCACCTTCGTGCGGCGTGAAGATGTCAGCCTTGCACCTTAGTGCGGCGCGGAGATGTCACTAGATCAGCCAAATTAGTTCGTGATCTTCGTTTAATGCTAAATCTTTCCTAAATCAACCTTAAATCATGAAAATTGAGCCACAAGTTATTTTATTTAGTGTGTAATGATGTCTAGGTTCATATTCAATAATTTGTTTAATATATCGATGATTTAAAGACCCGATTTCATCTTTAATTGCATGATTCGGTTACCAAAATCGACATGTTTCTTGTCCAACAAGTTGGTTTAACCCCTATATAAACAAATCATAATTCCAAACCCTAAAGGTTACTACAACTAAGCATTCCCAGCCGTCACCTACTCTTAACCGACGTTTTCTTGCTCGTTTTTGCTCGTTTACTTGAAGACTAAGAGCTGCAATTTGACTTTGGCATTCGTTAAACCTTTGACCTCGATTTCTCGCTAATACAAACACCATCCGGGTAAGTTGTTAATTGATCAAACGTTCATTAATACTCACTTGTCGATAACCCTCAATCAATTTCTGAGATTGAGGAGTATTGACGGGTCAATTAGAGTCAAACCCGTTTAAGGGCAAAATAGTCAATAACTTTGACTATCCGTTTTCTCATACTTCTGGTTGGATTCAACGTTCGGTCCATAAGACTTTTATTCTCGTAACGAAATTTTAAGGCTACTAACCAAAACCTGACTTCTGACTCGCTGTTCGGATTCTGGTCAGTACCAGCTTGGTTAAATCTTAAGTATAACATAACTTGAGTTCTAAACGTGCGTTTGGATTGATTCCAGCGGCCATGAATTCGTTTTCACTTGTATTATCATATCTAAAAGATTCAGACTCTGATTGTTTATATTGTTTGACGTGTAGTGAACGACTCGCTTATTCGTTAGCTCATTTAGTCGCATTTATTAATCGTTTGTGATTAATCTAAGGTGTGTTTTATCATTCCCCTATTTTACTCGATTTTCACAACGTTTTGGGGACGTATGCGTGTATCATATTATATATATATATAAAAATAGCAAACGTGTAATTGCGTGTGATTAATTAAATATACTTGTTATGTGCTTACTTGTTTATGTGTGCATTCGTGCTCGGAGAGGTCCCACATATCCCCTTTGTATAGGGTTCTCATTATTATTGACCAACGCCCGATTCGCTTGGCAACGGTCTTATTATTATTTGCTCATGGTTGATTTATCAGCGCCCGATTCGCTTGGTAATGGTTAAATTGACAACTTATTTGCTCATGATTTGATTTCATTACCGCATTTATTACGTTTTGCTTATTTCTCTTATTTATTATATTAACATTATTTTATTGCAAAAATGGTGATAAACTCACTCAACATGTGTTGTTGACAAACTCTGTTTTTTACGCATATGCAGGTTGCTTGAATTGAAGTTTGGATACTTAGTCAAGACCATAGGTTATAATGAAGAAAATCGCTAAATCACGTTTATAATCATTTATTTGAATTGTTATGTAATATTTGTAAATTTGTGTTTACATTTGAAATAAAATAATTAGATAGATATTGTCACATTTATATTATGATAGTATCTTTGAGCTGTGAGCAATCGGATCACGCCCCGGTATTTCCGCCTTAGGTTGGGGTGTGACAATACGTAGCATATATGTACATATGAGTTGCAACATATACGTAGTTGTACAAGCTAGATATCAAAATGTTTAGGCACTCATAGTTTGATTGATCTTATAACCACAATACTTCAAAGAGTAGGTAGTGAGATTGACCACAACAACCTCCCACGGATTCTGCTATTTCTCATCTAAGTGAAAAGTTTATGATTGTTGACTTTGACTTTTGGTTTAACTTTGGTTGTATATTTTGCAGTTACTAGTGGTGGTTGAGACTGCTGATTTCAGGCATGTTTATGACGCAAACTTAAATTTGAAAAATAGTCCATAAATTTACTTCTTTGAAGAAATCTGTAGACTCCCGGTGATGAAACCGTTTATAGTGGAGTGTGGGGTCAGACGTATGCGAGTTTGTTCTAGACTTCTAGTATAACAAATGACATTAGTACAATTCGGTTGCAGTTGACGCGAGTTTGTTCTAGACTTCTAGTATAACAAATGACATTAGTACGGTTCGGTTACAGTCACCCAAAAACCCAAGCATAATTGGCCCAATATAAATTGAAGCCCAAACTGATTTTGGTCTTACCTGAAAAACCAGGCCGGTCAACCCTTAATGGTCTAGACCTGGTTCTTATTTAGTACCCAGTCGGTTATCCGGTTTAACCTCTTACCTACCCCAACATTAAGCTAATATTTCAAGAAGGTATTTTCTTTAGAAGAAGCCTTCTTCTCTTTCAAAAACTTTTGTTTCTTGCTCATTCCCATGGAGTGCCTATGGTATGGGCTTAGTGCCGCCTCAACCCCATCGGGAATACCACACTACAGTGGCGGATATAGATATAAATCCTAGGGGTAACGTTTAAAATTTTTTTTTACTGTATTTCATACAATGTAAACGAAACAAAAGTAGAAATACGATAATAAATATACTTAAAACATGGGTGCAAATTTCTCCTCTTCGGTTTTTGAAAGTTGGAATCGAGTCATTACACCCTATTTTTTTATTTTTTTTTTAATTTTATCAAGCGTTTCTCTTTCGACCACACAAATTAAATCATTGTTCAAATACTCATCACCAATTTGCTTGCGCAAACTCGCATTGCTAAGCTTCATTTTAGAAAAACATCTTTCAACAGTTGTGTAACATTTCGGTTTTTACCGTATTTGTTTATCATTATCTGAACGTTATTCGGATCCTAAACTTTAATAATACTTTGAATTTATGAGTTATTTGTTATCCTTTATTCACTTTTAGACCTCCAAGTTTTATATATTAGTTATTCATTTTGTATATCAAAACAAGTTCCATTATTGATCCATAACTAAACTATAGGGACTAAAAGTGACAACGACCAAAATCTCCCCCATTGAACTCTGGAGTGCTGCGCGGAGGCCCTAGGCCCGCCGTCGTGCGACGCCGTGGGGTATCTGGTCAGTCAGTTCGTTTATTATTGGCTCGTTAACTCATTTTTGGCATAAAATCGGTTATTTTAAACATGAATCGCGAGAATTAAGGGCCAAGGAATCGTTTTATAACTGATATACATGTCCCAAATCGTTTCTTAACCATCAAGACCCAATCTTTATGATATATTCTGTGATTCTTTCATTAAAACGTAGATTATTGCTTAAACTGGCCAAAACATCCATAATTGGTTTGGTTTAGCTTTTTCTATATAAACAAGCCTTAAACCCTGCCACAAAACTTTACCTAAACCCAAATCATCATCCTCCAGCCATCCATACTCTCTGCCTCTCTCAATCCTCTTCGGTTTTTGGTGTTTCGTTGAAGATTCATTATTATTCGGTTGACTTTGCAAGAGTTAGGACCTTTGACTCGTTATATCTTATCGTTCGTGCACTTTCCGAGTAAGTTGTAAATTGAGTTTTCATTCCTAAACGTTCACTAGTCGATAACCTTCAATCAATTTCTGAGATTGAAGGGTATTGACTGGTCAATTGCTTTGAAACCCGATAAAGGAAAAAATAGTCAACAACTTTGACTTCTCGTTTTTCATACTTTTGGACGGATTCAACGTACGGTCTAGAAGACTTTTCTTCTTATAACTAAATTTTAAGGGTTCTGACCAAAATCCGACTCCCGACTCGAAGTTCGGATTCTGGTCAGACTCGACTCGTTTAAACATTAAAATCGACATAACTCGAGTTATACTTATCCTTTTGGGTTGATTCCAGCGGCATTAGATTTTCTTTTACTTATAATTTCGTATCGTTAAGTTTCAGGTTTTGTTGGTTTTCATCGTTCGGCGCGTTAATCGGAAGACTCGTTAATCTTTTTCGTGTTTATTATTAACTCGCTTGTTTTAAGGTGAGTTTTGTCATTCCCCAGTTTTCACATATTTTCAAACGTTTTGGGGGCGTATATGTACTTATAGTGTTTCATATTATACATATCTCAATCATTAGCAAACGTTATATTGTGTGTGAATTGCTAGACATAAATGCTAATTGATTACTTGTTTAATTTGCGCATTCGGAGAGGTCCACCATATTCTCATTATAGTATGATCATACGACCATCTAGTTTTAACCGGCGCCCGATTCGCTTGGCAATGGTTCGCTTGACACTTTATTTGCTTATTGGTTTGGGTTATTTACCACTTTATCTACGTTTTGCTATCTTATCATATTATATATTATTGCAAAACTTAATGACTTGCTCACTCAACATATTTGTTGACAAAACCTATTGTATTTTCTATGTATATGCAGGTTATCGCATGAACTAAGGGATTGAAGTATTGGATTGCTAGTCGAGACATTAGGAAATCATAAAGACAATATAATTATATTTTAATTTGGATTATTTCTATAATTGTCATGGATTATTGTTATGGTTGTTTTGCTATATTTGGATATTTTTGTTTTATTTGAAATAAAATGAATTATTAGATATTGCCATAATTATTGCATGATAGTTACCTCGAGCTATGAGCAATCATGCTCATGCCCCGGCATTTCCGCCTTAGGTTGGGGTGTGACAAGTTGTGGTTGTAATCAGTAAAACCAACACTAGTTTCAATATTCGATAAACCAAAGAAAAAGTGGTGTGCTTTCCGGTTTCCATCATTACACGAGAAGGTCACACATTCCACCCAATCTTGCAAATTTATCTTCTTCCTTCACAATGTAATAAAAGGTCGTACAATCAACTGAAATATACCTTCTTTCTTCATACTAAAATCATTCGGATACATCTCCGAAAATACCACTATCTTAGATATGTTAAACTTGGAAAACAAATCTCATAGATTTAACCGGACATATTTTCTAACAAACTAGTCGAGACCTCACCGAATCTATTTCCAAGTTCTTGAATTTGCATATCAAAAAAATGATGATTCTGTTGAGTATGTTTCCGTTTG
Source organism: Bidens hawaiensis (assembly GCF_021521415.1). Taxonomy (NCBI): domain Eukaryota; kingdom Viridiplantae; phylum Streptophyta; class Magnoliopsida; order Asterales; family Asteraceae; genus Bidens; species Bidens hawaiensis. Next base: position 455,968 of record NW_027491693.1, read on the forward strand.
ATGTTACTCGTTCAAACAAAAGAAAAAAAGGTTAATGGTTTTTATTGGCTTTGCGCTATAAACTTTGTTTACGCTTTATATGATTTGAACTTTTAAAAAATGATGATTCTGTTGAGCCTATTTCTGTTTAACGTTTCTTGTTCAAACTAAAGAAAAAAAAAGTCAATGGTCTTTTTTTTCTTTATTTTTTTTGCTTTGGCCTATCAACTTTGTTTGGGCTTTATTTGATTTGAACTTTAATTGGTTGAGCTTTAAACAAATAGGGGTGACGAAATATTTTTTCAGAGGTAACGAAATACGAAACAGACCAAAATTGAAAAAATTTACGCTATCAACGAAAAGTTGAGAGGTAGCAGACGCTACCTCTACTTATACTATATACATCCGCCACTACCACACTAGGTGGTTAGGGCCCAAAGAAAAATCATTTTGTGCGAGGCAGCCACCCCATTAACCTTGAAGATCAAATAAGAAATTAAATGATGCGGAAAAGAATTTCGGATGGAAGCAAGAAATACAACTACCTCGATCGAGAATACCATCCCGGGTGAATTGATGCCGAAGAGGGATTATTGTGACGGTGAACCCACTCCCACCGCCCTTATTCTTCTAGCAAAGGAATGAGCTTAAAATATATATGCGCTTGTTAATTTCAAACTATATATTATTTCATGTTATGCTTATTTCGTTCAAGTGTTCAACATAAACTACTAAAATAATAAACTTTATGTTAGATGGATTTAGCATTTTGACAAATAAAGAATAGTTTTCTTTTGTGAAAAACTGGCAAATCTCCATTACAAATGTCACATTCAGAAGTAAAATTTCATAACACTTTAATTAATGTTTTACAGCTAATATTCATTGAAAATATAAAGGAAACTTCATAATGTTTAGAAAATAAACCAACAGTTCCTTGAATAAGGCGACCAATAAAGAAATTTTATTTATTAAATGTAAAGTAAGTTTAGCAAGATGCTAACATACGTACATACCGCACCACCCAATTACAAACCCACCCAACTACATAGCGTCCCAACCGAGTACATTCCATACTCCCGTATTACAAATCAAAAGAACTTCATCTCCCCAAGTTAAGCTCTCTAGTTCCGATCTATTCCAGATCTACAAGGCCCGCTCCCCAACAGTGGCGAAGCTTGGACTAAAACGTAGGGGTGGCCGGAATCAAAATGTATACAAAAATTCACAAACGATGGGGGGCCGGACTCAAATTTTCGGCCGAAAAGGCATAAATTTACACTACGCATAAAAAATTTCGGACGAAAACGAGTAAATTTACACTACTACGCGAAAAAACTGGGGGGGGGGGGGCGGCCTCCCCTGGCCCTAAGTAAGCTTCGTCGATGCCTCCCCCCCTTGTATTGCTTAGTAGTATAAAATTACTCGTTTTCGTCCTTAGATTTTGTATACATAGTGTAAATTTATTCATTTTCGTTTGAAAAGTCTGTTCCCCCCCCCCAACCGCACGTTTCCTTTTAAGCTTCGCACTCTCTCTGACCACGTTGCTTATTTGAACCGGCTTCCTCTTGAACACGAATTTATTTCTTGTCATCCAAATGCACCACATTGTAACAAGACATACCGCATGAAACACTTCTGTCTTTTTTTTTTCGGTAACCACGAGTGCTTGTATAACTCCAACAAATCACGGATACAAAAGCAAATATCGCCTGTACCTTACACAATTGTCAATGTCACATTCTGAAGGAAAATTTCCTAACACTGACTAACGTTGAACATAAACAAACTTTTGTTAAACGATTCACTCATTTAAATTATGTTTATTTGCGATATTATTTTTTTTTTATGTGTAGTGAGCCAGCATGATTACTTAAAGGGTTGGACCCTTTGGTCCATGAGAGTGCTGGAAATAATGGCACCCATTTAAAGCCATCATTAAGGATGGGAATGACAACTCACCACTCAAACTTATTTGGTGCTTCATGCTTGAGCTAAACAATTGTCGGTCTTTTGTATTCATTTCAGTTTTATAGTTATTTTTTAATGTATTAGCTAATTGTTAGTTTCACAGATACATAAACAATATTAACAACTTAGTTTATAAAGCAACTACTCATATATAACAACATTTATCATGCATTTCAAACAACAAGCTTTAATCATACATAATGATATTTAGTACACGTAGCGATATGTTTTTCTATGTGTGTATTGTTTTAAAAAATGCTAAAACTATACGAACAACTAGCAAGCAAACTACGATCCAAAACACCCTTCGAATGTTGTAATGTAACCTGTAGAAATTGCCCAACTTACCATAAGGGCTTCACATATTTGATGTATCAATGGTCGCTTTCTTCAACTCAAATCCACAATAAAACAAACCTTTAACAATAAAAATAAATAAATAAAAACGGATTCAAAATAAACTCACCGACAATAAGATCATTGTAGAAACTTCGACAACCTATATCTCTTTGTACGAAGATCTTATCAAGATCTCTATCCGTTGCAATGTAGAGATATATGTGTCTTGAGCATGCTTCCAAAACTAATGGTGATCCAGGGTTAACTAATTACTATCAAGAACCAATATGTGAGTGAATGAATTTTTGTTTTTTTCATATGAATGTTTTTGTTGATTTCATAACAATTTAAATGAATGCATGTAATAAAATAAAATGACTATATCAGGAAAAAAAACATGTCATGTCAAAAACACATTGATGTATAGTTATAGTTGTTCAGATCTACCTTAGTCCATTCACTGATCCCTAACTAAAAATTTTCTTCACTATCAACTTCTCTACAACCAACAGATATAAATGTCTTCAATTATACTTCTAACTAACAAATGATTCTCCATATTAAAGGTAAAGATCACTTATACTTCTCTCTTGTCACAAATTAGAGGTGGATATCAATTTACAAGGACAACAAGAACGCATCGTACGTGTTGTGTTTTTGAGTTTGTAAGAGGCAGACCAAAATGCAAGTATAACGATTGCATAAATAGACTTGAAGAGAGACAATAAAAATTCAACAGGACCATCGCGTTGATCTCACCAGGTGCATCGACCACAGTTGTTATGCTACACTTTCTCTTCATAAGTCTATCTTTTATAATAAGTCAACATTTGATTAGAATTTATTTAATTATTTGCATTATTCGACTTCAAACACCAACTTATCAAATGGATTAAGTAACCAAAGCGTAAACCGTTATATATATATATTTTTTACACAAGGGGAAGATTATTTTGTTTAATTCTAAGTTTAACGACTAATACAGTAATACCTTATTCGTTAAGGTCTGTCCTAGTTTTTTTTTATTTATGTTTCGACTTGAAAAGCTTCTCCTTCTAGAAGATGCCTTTTAGAATGTTGGACTTCATTTTAATAAAAATCTTTATTTTTAATAAAACGTTGCGTTAATTTGTATTATAAAAATTTCCCATGAGGGATTATATTATCCTATTTTTTATTCGTAGTTCTACTTTTGCCTTCGTTGACCGGTTGATAGATCCAAAGTTCCAGACCATAGTCAGGTTGTTTTGCCTTAACTGATCGCTTTAGCTGTTGACCGTACGTAGGGCTTCTTTGAAGATCTTTAAGGTAATTTACTATGGCTTGTTTGATACATGTAATGGTTTCGTATCAATATATGATCATATAACTAACTTTGGCTAACATGCAACCTGTATGATCCAGCTTACCTTTTTTTGCTATTATAACACACAGGTAAAAACCGATGAATATTTTACAGATACTTATAGTGATATTATAGTTTAATACAGTAGAGCTATGTCACTTCAAAAGGTCACAATGATCCAATAATTCCGTAAAGTCTTCAACCTATGTGTCGAATATGAGAAACCGAAAAATTAAAATTTCTATTTATGTGATTTTCTTCTCCACAAACCTCGCTGAAGAGGTAGGTCCCAGCAGAGCCCAGTTGGACCCGCAAGACTCACTTTGAACAGGGACGTCTGCGCAACGACCAACTGCTCCCGCAGGACCCACCATGCTCAGAGAACCTTACGCGCAGTACGCCAGCTGTACCCGCAGGGAAAGCCTCCCAATGGTGAAGTACCCCGCCTGTTCCCGCAGTTGCGGATACAAGCCATCAGGGAAGGCTACCCGCACTAACAGCAAGGCTACACGCACAAGGCACTAGCTACTTCAGTAGTCACATGAAGGAATGAGCAAGGCGGGAATTCTCCCGCCTAAATGAGCCAGTCCGTATGCTTCTGGAAGATCTTTTGTACTATACCTACTAAGGTATGGGCAGAACAGACGATTTGACCAGAACAGCCCATGAACCAATCACAGGGTGACAGCTCACCGACAACAGTACGAGGAGGAGCACCCTCTAGTACTGTTTGTCACTATTAGCCGCTGCCTACTCACCAACCCTTACGATGGGACGTGCGCAGCCTACAGTTGGTGGAACAGTGCGTAGCCGACAGTAAAGGAACAGTGTACAGCCGACCTTGTTACTGTCGGCCGTAGCCTATCCACCAACCAGCATGGCCTGTGCGTAGTCCACTGTTGGTGGAACAGGAATACTATTCAGCCGGCTGTACCTTCTAGGAAACCTACATTCGGCTATAAATACTCCAACACCTTGGAATGGTAAGGACATCATCTGATATCTCAATCTTATCTAGCAATCTCTTAATATACACTTATATTCAGAGCAATCTAGTCTGATTCTCACGCCGGAGGGTGGTCACAAGGAGGAACCCCCCCTTCTCAGTGACGAGCTTACGGTGTCTGTTTTGCAGGTCCCTTGAAGAACAACCTTCTCTGCTGGACCTCATCCTCGTGGGAAACATTACTTAACCCCCAGATTATCTATAATCTGCCCAGGGTTCACTTAGTGTTTCTTCATTGGCGCCATCCGTGCATAAAAGCTAGAACTAATCCTTAGTTTTTTCAAAATTTCTGAAGAAATGGTTAACGTTACTCCGGTCCAAAGGCCAGTAATCGACCAAGAAACCCCGGTAACCACAACCCCAGCAACTGGGGGGAACACCGGTGGTTATACAAATCTTACGAACACTACCCCGGTTACCCAAGCCGGGGCAAGTGAAGTAAATATTCCACTGGGGTTCACTGATGCCAGTTGGAAAAACGAACGAGGGTCCCTCGCCAAACACTAGATCAAGTTAAGGCGTGGGCCGAAGCACGTCAGAGAGAGTTCCAAGCTGAATTGGATGAACGCTTGCGTTCAGTTCAACAGGCTGACGAATTCGGCAGTACTCGCCAACATCTCAATATGAACAGTGAGTGCGAGTACTCAGACGATGAGAGGGAAGAATCCGATACCGACGAAAACCCTCGCCATAAGGCGAAAGGGAAGCGTAAGGAAACGGACTTCCAACCGAAAAGGAATTTTGGGGAAGCCTTTAAACCAACGAATGCGGAGAGAAACCCGCATGACTTCTCCAAAACCTTTAGACCAACTGCTACAAATGCAGGAAAGTCAAAGTTCGCAAGGGACATTGCGGAAGCAATCGCCCCGAGAAGTGCCAAACAAATGTCCAACATTGGCACTTATGATGGTCTATCCGACCCAGACGACCACTTGAACAGATTCATTGCGGGGGCAACCGTCAGTAACTGGACGGAACCCACGTGGTGTTATATGTTCCAGATGACTCTGGTTGGAGCGGCCAGGGCATGGTTCGATCGTTTATTGGTCCACCACATATATGATTGGGCGGACTTTCAAAACAAGTTCAGCCAACACTTCAGCCAACAAAGGAAATATACTGAAGAACAGTGGACGATCCTCAACTGCGTCAGAGAGGAGGATGAATCTTTACTAGACTTCATCACTCGCTTCAACTCCAAAAAGCTAAGTCTGGGCAACAAAAGTGAAGATCTTGTTCGCGCCGCTTTCATCCAGGGCGCCGAATACCCAGAGCTTATCCGCACATTGACGGGTAAGGACGGCATGCCATCCACATGGGATGCCATCATGACGGCAGCCAAGCGCTTTACCGAGACGGAGAAGCAACTAGGAAGGGATCTTCCCCAGAGTACACACCTCTACACGCAAAGGACCAGAGAAAACAATGTTCGGATCGCCCGGCAGAATAAAAAGAGGAAGCTAGGTATTTGGCAGTCAAGGGTAAACTTTGACACCTCATCCAGCTCTCACCCTCTTGTTGGCGGAAGAAATAGCACACCCTTCAAGCCAAAAACACCGGTGGACGCCACTCACCAAAAGCGTCACGGAGATATTTGCCACTGAAAAGCTACCATGGCCAAAAGCTCCAATGATCCGGCAGCGACCTAATGCGGATCAGAGCAAATCCTGTGACTTCCACGGGACAAAAGGTCATGGTACGGAAGAGTGTACATCCTTGAAGGATATTGTTGAAGCATTCGTCAAGGATGGAAGACTGGCACACCTGGTGGCATCAATCAAGAAGGGAGGAAGGAACGACAACCGGTACCGGGGCAACGGACGAAAGCCCGTTGACATCAGCATCAACATGGTTCATGGTAAGATCAGAGGAAGAAAAAGGCGAACGACAGAACCATGTGCGTGGAAGGAAGCTGAGGTGCGCTTCCCGCGAGTGCCAGGAGGACCCAGCAAAGAAGGCCCTATCGTCATCAAAAGCCAGCTGGGGCACTACATCACTTCTCGCACTCTTGCTGACAATGGCGCCTCGTCAACGGTGATGTACAGGCAGTTCTTCGACAAGCTAGATGACGAAGACAAGGAACGCCTGGAAACGATCTGCGCCTCGATGGAAGGGTTCGATGGCAGCACAAACACCCCCCTGGGTATCCTATCTTTCCCCGTCACTCTTACGGACGGGAATCACTCACGCACAGAAGACGTGGATTTTGTCGTAATGAGGAAGCCACACCACACATACGACATTCTCTTCGGAAGAGACGGGATGGCAAAATTCAACGCCGTGGTATCCTCAGTCCACGGCATGATGGGATGGCCAACAGCTGAGGGTGTAGCGATGATCACCGGCATTCCCCAGGTATGCATCGCATCTGTCTCATCTAAACCCAAACCAAAGATGGCTAAACCAACCATCACCGAACCAGAAAGATGGGCCTTCAACGGCAAATACCCTGACCAGGCCGTCTCCATTGGCCCAACAGTTGTTGATCCCACACGCACCTTACTCAAGCGCTTATTACAAAAAAACGCTGACATCTTCGCGTGGACACCAGCTGACATGACTGGTGTACCCCGAAGTAAGGTAGAGCATAAGCTCAAATGCGATCCGGCTGTTACGCCAATCGTACAAAAGCGCAGAGTAATGGAGCCAGAACAAACTAACGCGTGTAGAACCCAAGTCAAGGAACTCCTTGACGCAGGCATCGTACGCGTTAGTAGATATCAAACTTGGGTGGCAAATCCCGTTATGGTACCGAAGAATAACAAACAATGGCGCATGTGCATAGATTTCAAGGACTTGAACAAAGCATGCCCCAAAGATTGTTATCCGTTACCTGAAATTGATCTTAAGGTGGATTCGTTGGCACCGTTCCGCCTTAAATGCTTCCTGGACGCGTATAAGGGGTACCATCAAATCCACATGGCCGTTGATGATCAGGACAAAACCGCTTTTCGGACGCCCGATGGCACATTTTGTTACCAAATGATGCCATTCGGACTTAAGAATGCCGGGTCCACATACCAACGCCTGATGGACAACCAGTTTCATGCCCAAATTGGGAGGAACTTGGAAGTCTACATGGATGACTTGGTCATCAAAAGCCCCGACCCAGAAGCGATGTTGAAAGACATCGAAGAAACTTTCAACACGCTCAGGAAGATAAACATGAAGCTCAACCCGAGCAAGTGTGCCTTTGGAATGGAAGAAGGGAAGTTCTTGGGGGTCATCGTCACTAAAGATGGCTTCAGAGCGAACCCTAAAAAGATCGAAGCCATAATCAAAATGGAATCACCTACCACCATCAAACAGGCTCAGACACTGAATGGACGACTAGTGGCACTTAATCGCTTTTTGGCAAACCACGCGGATAAGTCGTTTCCCTTCGTGTCAACATTGAGAAACTGTTTAAAGAAAACGCACTTCCGCTGGACACCAGAAGCGGAAGCAGCTTTTCAAGAGATTCGGTCACGCTTGATCGAACTCCCAACGCTCACAGCACCAAAAGCGGGAGAGGAGTTAATCATATACCTTTCCGCAACAGATAGAGCAACCGGGGCAGTCCTGCTAGTAGAGCGAAAAGGCATCCAGATGCCAATCTATTATGTCAGTCGTATCCTAACAGACATAGAAACCCGGTACTCTACCCTCGAAAAATTAGTCTTAGCACTTATACACGCTTCACGCAGGTTAAGACGATATTTCCAGGGTCACCCAATCACTATTCTATCCAACTTCAAACTTGCAAACGTTCTAGGCAAACCCGAGTTATCGGGACGCCTAGCCAAATGGCAATTGAGTTGGGGGAGTACGCGATAAAGTATAAGCCAAGACCAGCCATAAAAGGCCAGGTTTTGGCCGACTTTATTGCAGAAGTGCCTGCATCGCGGGAAAAAGAGTGCCAGGAAGAGGCTCAACCCTCTCCAGCACAAGACATCAATGATGTCTGGCGACTCTACACTGATGGAGCAGCCAGTAACAAGGGTTCAGGCGCAGGGCTGAAACTAACCAACCCAGCAGGCCAAGAATACACTTACGCCATTCGACTGGACTTTCCAAGTACGAATAACGAAGCCGAGTATGAGGCATTCTTGGCTGGGCTGAGAATTGCGCGTAAGATGGGAGTGAAAAACTTGGAAGCCCACGTGGATTCCATGTTAGTAGCCAATCAAATCAACGGGACGTACACGGCCGTGAACGACACAATGGCCCTGTACCTCGCACAAGCAAAATCCCTTATGCGCGATTTCAACGACTGCAAAGTCATACACGTCAAGCGAAGTGAAAACAAATCTGCGGATGCGTTAAGCAAGCTTGCATCATTAGCCTTCACCCACTTAGGAAAGGATATCCGCATTGAACTCCTCGAGACACCTTCGGTCCCGCACAAGGAAATTTGTGTCATCCAAACCGGCACAGAAACATGGATGACACCAATAATAAAATACCTTGCGGCAGGTACACTACCAGAGTAAAAAACACAGGCAAGAAAACTACGCTGTAAAGCACTGAATTATCAACTCATCGATGACATCCTTTACAGGCGTAACTTTCTTGGCCCACTCTTAAGACGCGTGGACAACCAAGATGCTGACTACCTCCTACGGGAAGTACACGAAGGCATCTGTGGAGTACACGCAGGTCCCCGCGCTGTTGTAGCTAAGCTAAACAACGCGGGATACTTTTGGCCGGGGATGCATACGGATGCGCTGGCATACATCAGAAAATGCAGGTCTTGCCAGCTTTACGCACCCAACACGCACCGCCCGAAGAATGAACTTGTTTCAGTCACCTCTTCGTGGCCATTTCAGAAGTGGGCCATCGATGTGACAGGCCCATTTCCTACAGCAGCAGGAAATGTTCAGTTCCTAGTGGTAGCCATCGACTACTTCACCAAGTGGATAGAAGCAAAACCCTTAGCCCAAACAACCGCGAAACATATCAAAAAAATTATTTGGGAATTTATTATTTGTCGTTTTGGACTTCCACAGAATTTGGTGAGCGATAACGGCACCAACTTTGCTGACAAGAAGCTACAACAGTGGCTGAAAGAACTTCAAATCACCCACATCTTTACCTCAGTGGCACACCCGCAAGGTAATGGTGAGGTGGAAAGAGCAAATAAGAGCATCGTTGAAGGCATAAAGAAAAGACTCTTGGAACACAGATCCGGCTGGGTGGACGAGCTTCCGCACGTCCTTTGGGCAAATAGAACGCTGAAAAAGGCCAGTACGGGAGAAACCCCGTTCAGCCTCACTTATGGCACTGAAGCTATGGTCCCGGTCGAAATTGGTTTACCTTCACCAAGGGTCTTGATTCAGCCAGAAGACAATGATGCGGAAAGACGGTTAGATCTTATGCTTACCGAGGAACGCAGAGACTTAGCCGCAGTGCGTGAAGAGAACTACAAGCGACAAATGCAAAAGTACTACAACACGCGGGTAAAACTCTGCAACTTCAATGTAGGAGACTACATACTGCGTAACAACGAGGCTTCGAACCAAGAACGCCCAGGAAAGCTGACCCCGGTCTGGGAAGGGCCATACCTTATCAAAGAAGTTCTGGGAAAGGGCGCATACCGGCTCGAAAGGCTCGATGGCACTCCCATCTCAAGAACATGGAATGGAGCTCAATTACGCAAATGTTATATGTAGATCAATTCCAAACTTGTAAAGAAAAGGCCTAGAGCCACTTCTAATGGAAATGATTCTCCTTTCACAATGTGTTAATAGCCTTACCTTTATATTATGAACTTCCCACACTGATGTGCCGGTATTCACCGCATAAATCGGGGAAGAAGTAAGTCGTTACGTGTGGAAAGCGGCAAAACCCGCATAAACACAACGGTAAAAATTTCAAGTTTTAAGGAAAACCTACACGCAGGTCAGATGTAAGGAAAGTTTAGCCATCCTTGTAAGTGCAAGTGACGGTCTTACCCGCACAATCACGAACAAGGAAGCAAAACTTACATATCATCTACCACGTTCAAAGGTTAACTTATTCTAAACACTTAGAAAATTTCAAAGGAAAAGATGAGGAAAACTTCCACGCATGTCAGATATAAGTAAAGTTAAGCTATCCTACTAAGTGTAAGTGACGGCCATACCCGCACAATCATGAAAGAGGAAGCGAAACAAACTTATAATTTACCACGTTAGAAAGTTAACTTATCTAAGTACTAAAGAAATTGCTAAGTTAGATCAAAACATGCGTAAAATAAACAAGGCAAAGAACTAACACAATCTTTATTCCATCAAATTCAAATATTACAAAGATAGCTATACAAAAGCAAAAATCTACGCTAATGGTGGAAAGGGATCTTCAGAATTAAGCTTCAGGACCACTTCCACTTGGACCCGCTCCATCAGTAGAGCGTGGTGGTTCAAGGAAAGCTTTAAGGATAGCTAGCCCATCATCAGCAGCAGCGACTTCATTCACCTTCTCCACCACCGGATGCAGGAAGGCGGCATACTGGTTCACTGCTTGGTCATAAACAGCTTCAGTATCCACATCATACAAAGGGAAGTTGGAAGGCGGGATGCCTTTCTCAACGAACCCTAGACCAAGCAGGAAGCCGGCCTTTTCCCCATCCTCATGAGAAGCGTTGAGGGCTGCGCTCATAGCATCGTCATAAGACGTCTCTGAGAAGACCCGATGCACAACCTACAAAGAAAAAATACAAGTATCAGAACCTTTTCTATTTACAAAGAAAAGCGTAAAGACATGAAAAGCTTACCTGAGACAACGCTTCTCGAAGAAGCCATTCCTTGGCAACCAGAGCTTCTTGGAGGGCGGCTTGAGCTTGGGTACAGGCGCGTTCGGCTTCACTTTTATTAAGGTTGGCAAGCAACACTTCCTTTGCAGCAGCCTCTTCGACGCCCTTTAGCTTCCGCTCAGTGTGGTCAAGCACGCCCTTCTGGTCCAGGATCTCTTGGAGCTTCTTCGCGTCCTCCATCGCCAAGGCATCATGAGCCTGCTGGAGAGCCTCTAATTTGGCTTTAAGCTCTTCATTCTCCACGCGTAGAGGCTCAGCAACAGCTTTAGCCTTGGTGGCCCTTTCAGTTGCGTTCCTAGCAGTTTCCTTAGCCAGCCGAAGCTGTTCATTAACAGCTTGGGCAGCCTTGGATCGAGCCTCGAGACGGGCCTGAACCTCAACTTCAAGGGCCTTGAACGCCTTCTCCTTCTCCGCCGCCGCGGCGGAAAGCCTCCTATTCTCCTCCCGGACGGCCCCCGCCTGAGCTACTTCCTGAAGGCGAGCTGCTTTTAACTTGTCGTTTTCACGACAAAGCAGCTCGACGCGCGGCTGCATCCGGGCCAGGAGAACCCGAAGCTCATTGCTTAGCCTACCCTCCTGGTAGCTAGCCATGGCTTCCCCCAACGCACCACTGGGAGCAGCGTGACGAGCCCACTCCACGCACTCCACAGGTGTGCGAAGTGTTGTTCCTCGGCGGATGTTCCATCGTGGAACATACACTTCATTGGAATCCGACACTGCAAAAAACAAAAAGCAGTTAGGAAAAGATGATATATAAATATATATATATATATATATATATATATATATATATATATATATATATAAAATAGGCCAAAAGAACCCTATGCACCTGTAGGGTCAATAACAGGCCGATAGCCGCCAAATCCGTCACCTGAACCCAAGGGAAATCCGTCCAAGAGGTCAGGTAGATGGGAAGGAGGCAGAGGTTGGCGAGAAGCCCCATGCGTACCTGAAGGATCGGCCGTCGAGGCCGATGACGGAGGAGGCATGGTGAAGTCCGCCGCGGTCGCCGCTGCGGAGTCCGCAGCAAACGTAACCGCCGGCTCGGTGAAAGATGCGGTAAAAATGGCACTCACAGCCGGCGGTGACGTCATCACAGCTGGAACAGTCTGCTCAGAGTGAGCAACTGAACCAGCGGAAGCAGGCGCAGGCGCCTGGGTCGTCGCCTCAGGTAGGCTGACCAAGCCTACCGTCATTGGCGGAGAGGTACTCCTCTGCGCTCCACCCTGGAATGCGTCAACATCCACGCCTGCACAAAGAAGATAAGTATCAATGATGGAAAACTATGAAGTTAAAAGACAGGAAGTTTGTACTTACGGGTTTTCTTGAGCCTGAAAGTGCGGACGGGCGGGGATGAACCCGATGGAGCCGGCCTCTTCACGCCGGTCACCGTTGTTATCCTGGGCTCTCCGGAGGTGACAATCGTCGCAGCCTCCGGAGCGGTCTTATCACCACCGGGATTCCCCGCCACCTCTTCGCTCTCGGTCTCCGAATCAGACCGAGGCGCCGGATTGGCAGTGGAGGCCACCTTCTCCTTCCCCTTCCCGCCGGCAGCCTTCTTCTTCCGCACCAACGGAGGACCATCTGCGGATTCCTCATCAGAACATACGATTAGAGGAATTCCAGTAGAGGTTTCAACATTGAGGGGTCGAGGGTCGAATAGCGCCTTACTTGGCCGCCTGGCGCTAAGGATCTCGTGGCCTAGCGGATAGACCTCCACGAACCGATCCGCCGTTTGTTCTAGGATGGGCAACTCGTTCTCTTCTAGAGCGCGAGTACCCATCCGAGCGGGACCGTCAGCCTCCCGCGGGTACATGAGCGACTGCAAGTCGTTCCCCTCTGAAATAAACAGGAAAGAAGTTAGAAGAAATTCTAAATCAACAAAAAGAAACAAAGCATACCGTAAGGAACAGAGTTCGAACCGTATTCGAGGACGATCGGAATCTTTCGCGCATCCGCATCCTTCCACACCCGGCTCATCCCGAGCATCACCATCCCGGACTCCGCAAACCGGTAAACCGGAGATTGGACTCGGGATATCTTCGTGAACCATTCCGCCTCCTGGTAGTTGGAGGCGTGAAGGCTGGGAAGTGCTTGCCCGTTCTTGAATTTCATGGCAAGGGGGATGGCGCGAGCGGAGATGTAGAAGAACTCCCGCTTCCACGAGCGAAGACTGCGCTCGGTTGCGCAAATCTTCAAACCCTTAATTCGGGTTATCAACGTATACCACCCCTGGATGCACCTCCAAGTGTAAAAGGTCATCAGGCGGTCAACATAGGGCTCAATGCCCAGAATCCGGCACACCCACTCGAAGTGCCGAATCTTGGCAATCGCCATCGGGTGCACCTCGGTCAGGTGCACACCGTGCCTCTCCAGGACACAGTACACAAACTTTGTCAATGGGAACCTAAGATTCCCATAAACAAAGAATGCAGCATATACCCCGATCTTGCCTCTGGGGGCATCGTACACCGTCTGATGGGGTTCAGGAAACTCAGGCTCGAGAGACTCGAGCATGAACTTCCTGACGACGTACTGATACAGATCGACAGGCAGAGCACACTGGCACTCGCCAGCAGTACTCTTGTCATCGGCTGTAGATTCAAGATCACGAGACGACATCTTGCAGATATGAAAGAAGAAAACGATTTCAAGGGAATGCTCGACTGAAAAGATGAGTATTCGCCGGAAATCGTTTTGAAGATGAAGAGAGAAGTGAAAGTGTGAATTGCAAATGACCCTCTCCCCCTTTATATACTAATCGCAATTAATGCGGTGAATTTAATGCGGAAGAGAGAGAAATCGAAGGTGCAATGAAACTATGACACGTGGCAAAAAGCAAGCTGGCAACAGCTGTTGAAAGGACGTGTATCATTAATTTCGCGGCCACGCGCCCGAAAAATCGCGCCCACGCGCCTGAAAAAGCGTCTGAAATGACCAGGTACAGACGTCACCATAACTTCCTGCACGTCCTGACACAGTCAGAAGAAACCGTCGCACGACGTTTCAGAGGTTTGGACTGTTCTTATCCTTTCACCAACTCTTCGAATTTCAAAATTCAAAAAGATTCAAAAGTAAGCGGGAAAATACCCCTTACCTTGGCAACCAAGTAACCATAAGACGGGTGCGGGTACAGTGTCAAGGCAAAACCCTTCACATACTTAGCACCCGCAGGGAATTAACGCCAGGAATACCTTGGAAGTAAAGTAACCATAAGACGAGTGCGGGTACAGTGTCAAGGCAAAACCCTTCACATACTTAGCACTCTGCAGGGAATTCAAACCAAGAAGGATCTTCTGGGCCATGCCTGCGGAAACGGGAATAACATCCCCGCGTAACGGGAACGTCGAGAACTATATTGTTTGAAACTCCAAGATGGAATTGGTGGTTTTAGTATAGTTGATCAGTATGTTGAAAACTACCAAAACCCCATGGAGAATCCACACAAGTGGGACTCAACGCTCCTGACTTGCGAGGAGGTTACAAACCTACCCGCTTCATACCCAAAGATCAAGCAGAAAAGTCGGGAATTTCTGCGTGACATCAGGAAAACCGCGGGAAGAATCACCACGGAAAACCTAAAAACTAAACCCTTTTCAAAACCCCTTGCTAAGTCCAAAAGTTCACCTCACTTATTAATAATTCATGAGAAGAACATTGGACTGGGGGGACTTGAAGAGGTAGGTCCCAGCAGAGCCCAGTTGGACCCGCAAGACTCACCTTGAACAGGGACGTCTGCGCAACGACCAACTGCTCCCGCAGGACCCACCATGCTCAGAGAACCTTACGCGCAGTACGCCAGCTGTACCCGCAGGGAAAGCCTCCCAATGGTGAAGTACCCCGCCTGTTCCCGCAGTTGCGGATACAAGCCATCAGGGAAGGCTACCCGCACTAACAGCAAGGCTACACGCACAAGGCACTAGCTACTTCAGTAGTCACATGAAGGAATGAGCAAGGCGGGAATTCTCCCGCCTAAATGAGCCGGTCCGTATGCTTCTGGAAGATCTTTTGTACTATACCTACTAAGGTATGGGCAGAACAGACGATTTGACCAGAACAGCCCATGAACCAATCACAGGGTGACAGCTCACCGACAACAGTACGAGGAGGAGCACCCTCTAGTACTGTTTGTCACTATTAGCCGCTGCCTACTCACCAACCCTTACGATGGGACGTGCGCAGCCTACAGTTGGTGGAACAGTGCGTAGCCGACAGTAAAGGAACAGTGTACAGCCGACCTTGTTACTGTCGGCCGTAGCCTATCCACCAACCAGCATGGCCTGTGCGTAGTCCACTGTTGGTGGAACAGGAATACTATTCAGCCGGCTGTACCTTCTAGGAAACCTACATTCGGCTATAAATACTCCAACACCTAGGAATGGTAAGGACATCATCTGATATCTCAATCTTATCTAGCAATCTCTTAATATACATTTATATTCAGAGCAATCTAGTCTGATTCTCACGCCGGAGGGTGGTCACAAGGAGGAACCCCCCCTTCTCAGTGACGAGCTTACGGTGTCTGTTTTGCAGGTCCCTTGAAGAACAACCTTCTCTGCTTGACCTCATCCTCGTGGGAAACATTACTTAACCCCCAGATTATCTATAATCTGCCCAGGGTTCACTTAGTGTTTCTTCACTCGCACATATACCAATAGATGGGATCAAGCGAACCTTGCACATATATCAATTGATGGGATCAAACACTTATAACGCTTATAGAATTTAGGGTAATAATTAATGCAGCTTCAAGATGTCTTTCTTCAATAGTACGTACGTCTTGTTGCTCCCATAGCTTGTGAAGGCACATGGCCAAGCTCCATCTCTTTATTCTCTGTAAACATCGGTTAGCCTCATCACAAAGACTGGAATCTCTATGTGGCCAAACTTTTGCATGACAATCAATATTTTATGTAGAATTGTAGAAGTAACTACAAATAAATCAAATTTACACCTTTGATACTCGTATATAGATTGGGATGTCCTGACACATGATCTCTCATCCAAACGGAGTTTTGTTCTTGATTTGTTAGTTTGTTACTTGTGCCACTATAATTTGACCACAAATTGTCATAGAAAAACTCAACCCCACATTATATCGATTTACTCTTTCCTAGTTGGATCGTATGCATGAACAACATCAATGATACTGAGTCGTTACAACTCATATTATGTTCCGTTTGTATGGGGTTTATTTACCTTCTAAGGTGTTGCTACTTCAGTTAATAACTTCAAAATTGAAACTCAATTAAATGAAACAGATGTTAAGCCTGTAATTAATATGTCATTAACGAAACAAAATGTCATTAAACAGAAATAAACTATTTAAAATTAAAACAAAATGTAAAAAAAAAAAAGAGTAAAGAATAATCCAAATATAACTTTTAAAACTTCGTTACAACAATAAATGCTTAACGTACAAACCTCTACAGCATAATCCTGGACAAAACAAATGAAAAAAAAAAAACCAAATTAGTAACGCATTCACGTTACTAAAATGCCAAAAACCACAAAACCAGTAAAATGGTAAAACCACAAGGACATCTTTGTCATTTTCAGTTTTTAAACAAATAAAGTCATTTTGATTTCCAATAAACTAGTCGGTACTCACTTCCTTCCCATTTACATGTTTAACACAAACCCTAGTTAACACATAATTAACCATGGTTAAGTTAACCCCTTATTAAACTCTCAACAGTTCTGAAACCTCTGGTACAAAGTAACACCCCCCACACTCACTCCAAGCACTTTAGCACCAGTTACACAGTCCTGCTAACCTGCGCCACCATGAGCGCATTACGCCTCTTCTTCCTCATCACAACCGTCATCACCACCGTCGTCTCCGGTCACAATATCACCGCGATATTATCTGACTTCCCAGAATACAGCGAGTTCAACAACTACCTCTCGCAAACAAAACTCGCCGACGAGATCAACAGCCGTACAACCGTCACTGTTCTCGTTCTCAACAACGGCGTCGTTTCGTCACTCGCCGCTAAACACCCGCTGGCCGTCATGAAAGGTGTTCTAAGCCTACATGTTTTATTAGACTACTACGACAACAAGAAGCTGCACGCGATCTCAGATGGTACGACTTTGTCAACGACCTTGTACCAAACGACAGGCACCGCGCCAGGAAATGTAGGCTTTGTTAACATTACCGATTTGAAGGGCGGTAAAGTCGGCTTCGGCTCGGCTGTTCCCGGCTCGAAGCTCGACTCGTCGTATACGAAATCCGTTAAGCAAATACCGTACAACATTTCGGTTTTGGAGATTAACCAGCCGATTATCGCGCCGGGGATTTTAGCCGCGCCGGCTCCATCAGCTGATGTGAATATTACAGGTAATTCTTTGGCTTCGAAGATCAAAAACTTTGTTTTTAGTAGGATTAGGATTTGGTTTGCTACTCAAAATGAAAATGTGTTGAAGCTAGAGATGCACAAACCGGTTTACAACTCAAAACTGATTTGGGTTGAAACGGGTTCGGTTTGGTTAAGAAAAGTCAAAACTGTTTTATGCACCTTTATGTTTAAGGTTAAAGCCGGTTTCTTGACCAGCTTACCACTTGTTTTGCCCGGTTTTGGCCACTGGTTTCGGTTAGGTTAACCGGTTTTGGTAGAGAAAATTACAGATAGGTTTAGAACCTACAGTTTCAATCGGTTCCAAACCTGTTTCTACATAATCGGTTTGAAACTGGTTCGGTGTTGGTTCGATTTTCAGGTCGGTTCGGTTAATCTGTTTATCAGTCCACCTTTAGTTGCGACCTATAGTTTCAAATCTGTTTCTACATGGTTTCAGTTCGATTTTCAGGTTGGTTCGGGTTAATCTGTTTTTCTGTCCACCTCTGATTGTGACGCAGCTTTTTGCTTGTTCACCTATATTTCGCTGTAATCGTTTGGTTGCTTTTTTATTAATTAAATTACATGCTACATTATTGTTACAGGTTTGTTGGAGAAAGCAGGGTGTAAGACGTTTGTTAAGCTGATAACTGACACAGGCGTGCTGAAGATGTATCAGCTTGCAGCAGCTAAAGGTTTAACGGTGTTTGCACCGAACGATGAAGCTTTTAAGGCTAAAGGTGTACCGGATCTGAGTAAATTAACAAATGCTGAGCTTGTAGCTTTGTTGCAGTATCATGCACTTGCAAGTTACACTCCCAAAGGTTCGTTAAAAACGACCACGGATCCATTGAGTACAATCGCAACCAACGGTGCTGGCAAGTACGATCTGACGGTAGAAACCGCCGGCGACGACGTCAGACTGGACTCCGGCGTGGGAACCTCACGTCTCGCTAGCACGGTGCTTGATTCTACGCCGGTTTGTCTTTTCACTGTGGACAGTGTGCTTCTTCCGGTTGAATTGTTTGGAACAGCTCCGGCTCCGGCGCCGGTGTTGTCGCCTGACGCTTCACCGGCGTCGGGGCCGGCTGGTTCGTCGCCGGAGCCTGCGGTGGCGCCGTCGCCGTTCCTTTCGCCGCCGGCGCCTCCGACTGAGGCTCCGGTTGCCGTTCCTGCTACCGCTCCTGCTCCCTCAGATGGACCGGCCGCTGATTCTGAGAATAGTAGTGCCGGTAATGGAGTTGACGGCGTTAAAGCTCCGTCGCGGGTGATTGTCTTGGGTGCCACGTTCATGTCGGTTATGATGGTTTACGTTTTGTGTTAAGTTTGTTTTATGTCTAGATCTATTAATGTTTAGGGTTTGTTAATGTTAAGTTATGGACATGGTAGATGGGCATGTGACTTTGAGTGATTTGAGAGCAACACGTATTACCGAGAAAAGCTCTGTTTCTTCTTTATTTTATTTGTTTTTAATCGTTATTATATTTGGAAACTTTGCTGAGCATTATTTTTACGTTTGCAGTTTTACCATATACCAATTAATTTACTTTATTTTGTTTGTAGTTTTACTTTAGAATAAACAAATAAACACAAGTGAAGTAAAGCTTTTAATAGCTAAAGTAGGTAGAAACTTTATAAGGTTTAGAGATTGTGATGACTTTTAGTTGTTCGTATACTTGAGTTAGCCTTGGAGGCTGTAGGGGCCCGTTTATCCTTAACTTTCATGGTTGAGGTGTCCGGGCCCGGGTTACCCTTAACGTTCACGGTGAAGGGTCATATTTTTGCTTTTTTGTTTTATACATTTGGGAGTTTTTGAGTAAATATTAGGATACCCTGAATTTTTCTTTTAGATTCATAACATTTATTAAACCTGATTATTTGGTTTGGTCAAGTTATGAGGATTCAAACAATTACTACGATGGCTTTGATGGCTTTAAGAGTTTTAATTACTATTTTACATGTTTATTTTATAAATTTACAAATGTTTTAGGTTTATTTTCGGTTATATAACTTCTATATATTCTATAAAGTTTTAACAATGTTGAATGTATATCAGTGTATTTGAAGGACCAAGAAAGTTCAAAAAAAGAAAAAAAAATATTAAAAGAAAAGAGTGTTGGAGCATCAATATGGATTGCCATTAATGATATATGTTTAATTATGTTTTATTCCTTTATTCATATCGATTTTTTGGACCATGTTTTTAGTCTGCCTTGCACGCCTGATTTTGATGTTTGATAACTTTTTATCAAAAAAAACTCTGGTTTGCTTTGTAAATTGTAAAGAGGAATTCTAGCAGCACCCACTCTTTTTGTTAAAACATCCCCTAATATGTCTCGTATATGGGTATAAGGGACGTTTTGGGATCCAATATGCCCCTTATATTGGAGGTGTTTGGGTGTCCATAACCGGACCCGTTGTAAAACCTAGTTTTCAGCTAGCCAAAATTTAGTATTGTGGGACCGTATTTTTTTAAAGGTAATATCATTCCTAAAATCTTATTATTCTCTTCACACTCTTGGAGACGGTAGAAAATTTAAAGTCCTACAATCCTATTATGGTAATTTCGTAGGGTTGTTTACGAGAATTCACATGCCTCGGCCGAGCTAAAAAAATATGCCTTTTAAATTTAACGTACTAAATAATGTGAACACATTTTTTATATATCGATTAAAGTTATGGCAATTAACATAACAATTAGCAAAATCATGGTATTAGAATGAGTTTACGGCATTCTGAATAGGCTAATAGTTAACCGAGGATTTGTGAAGCTCTTCAAACATTCTTGATTACAAATTGGTTAATCAACTCTTTGCAGTTCATGTTCTCTAATATTCTGTTCTCGATAGTTATAATCGCCAACCCGCTAAGTATTTCGTTGGGCATTGTGGATCGTAAATAAGATTTCAATAACTATAATTTCGAAAAACTCCTTTCTGCTGATGATACCGTGGCTGTTGGTGTTCGAAGTCGACTTTGTTGTTATCCCGCCTATTCGTTTCTTTTTTTATTTAACTTTTATTGATTAGTTAATCCAATGGACCTTTTTCAAGTTTCGATAGGCCTATAAGTCTTTGGGTAATGTAAAAAAGGTATAAAAGGTATTTGAGTATTATAAAAATAGTAGAATTATAAACGTTCGGGTATTCTATATATAACATCGGGAATTTTTAAAAAAAATTATGCTCCCGAAAAAAAGTGTGTCCTGGTCGGACGCCCACATGGCACACCTTAAGAGCCGGCACTGTAATTTCAGACTCCAGATTAAAAGTCGGTTAACTTGAGAGACCAGCTTTAATAGTATATCATAGCTGGTTATGTTTCCTCATTACAATATGTTTCCTAATTATTGTAATTAAAATATGTCAAGGCTTTAGGGTTAGTTTGTATACAGTAGTACATAATACACTTTTAACAACGATGCAATTTATTCCTTTAAAACGGTTTTATAATAATCGTTTTAAATGGTAAGGAACCACTGTAAACAGTTATAATCATAAAAAACAAGGTCTACTATTTAAAACGTTTAATATTTAGAAGAACAAATAAAACATTATAAAAATTTTAAAATGACTACTTAAAACGGTTTTTTTTTTTCATTTAATGAGAACATTTTATAGTTTGGTAAAGTCATTCCCAACTATTTAAGTTGGACGCTTTATTTGGTATTATTTTAAATATATACAAATTTCAATTTTATTTTAGCATGCTTATTTTAAATGGTTTAAGTTGGATCGTGCTATTTGGTATACTTATTTTTAAATGGGTTTAAGTTTGGGTGTTTTATTTGGTACTCGGATTCGATTTTTGTTAGGGTTTTATAAATCATTCCCAAACACAAACAACTGCCATAGCCCACTTCTCTGCCTCTCCTACAGGAACATCAATACTCCAAGAACAATCAAGAACGAATTGATAACGGAAACATAAACGAGCACACAATTTTAGGGTAAACCTCACGTATTATTATACTCAAGAAACTAGCACAAAACTTGAATACAATAATCCCTCTCACCATACCATAACCCTAACATGGCTATGTATTTATAGGGAGACCCTAACTTGTCCAACAAGTAAAGCCCAATTGTAACCCCATAAACCTATTACATCATTAATGAATTCCATAGGCCCAATAAGTCTAACTTGGTCACCTACACGTGACGGGCCTAATAAGATGGAAATTACTAACAATCACCCCCTAATTTCCGACTCGAAACTAGGAGATCTTCAACACTGAGTAATCTTCTCATCTCGCCGAACTTGATTCTTGCAAGTGCTTTCGTAAGAATGTCAGTTCGTTGTTCCTTGCTACTAATGTGCTCCACTGCTAACTCATTCCGCGCCACACACTCCCGTATATAGTGAAATCGGGACTTTATGTTCTTGCTTCGACTATGAAAAACAGGATTTTTAACCAAGGCAATCGCTGATGTGTTATCAATCATTAACACCACTTTTTGCAATTTCCTTCCGGTCAATTCTACCAACAGTTCACCTAACCATTCAGCTTGTCCCGCAGCTGAACTCGTAGCCATGTACTCAGCCTCGCATGATGAAAGTGCGACGGTGCATTGCTTTTGTGAGCACCAATAAATTGGGGCTCCCCATAATAAAACACATGACCGGTAATGTTTCTTCCATCATCTTCATCAATGTTATGGCTACTATCACTGTACCCGATCAACTACTTTGATCCACCTCGTTTATACCTGATCCCCTATCCAACAGTTCCATGAATAAACTGAAGAATTTGTTTAATTACTGCCAAGTGAGACTTCTTTGGAGTTTGCATATATCTACTAACCATGCCAACCGAAAACGCCAAATCAGGTCGAGTGTTTAACAAGTAACGAAGATACCCAACCAACTTTTGGTACTCTGTTGCATCTGCATCAATATCATCCTTGGCTTTAGACAATTTAACATTAGGATCCATGGGTACACTTTTAGGATAGCAATCCTCCATCCCGGCTTCTTTCAATAACCGTCGAGCATAAGCACTTTGATGGATTCGAATCTCATTCTCTAACTGTGAGACTTCGATTCCGAGATAGTAAGTGAGCATTCCCAAATCAGACATTTCAAACTTTTTGTACATCGCAAGTTTGAACTGATTAATATGATCGTTGTTTGAACCCGTAACGACCAAATCATCGACATACACGCCGACAATAATAATGTCGGTTCCAATCAATCTCCGATACACCGCTTGTTCTTTCGAGCACCTCACAAATTTCAAACCCGTTAAAATACCATCAAGCTTGGTATTCCACGCCCTTGGTGCTTGTCTCAAACCGTATAAAGCCTTGGTTAGCTTGTAGACCTTGTTTTCCTCCCTGGGTTTAAAAAACCCATCTGGTTGAGAGACAAAGACCTCTTCTTGTAGCTCCCCATGTAAAAAAACCGACTTTACATCCAAATGATGTAATTTCCATCCTTCAATAGCTTCAATGGCAATGAGCATACGTACGGTTTCAAGTTTTGCCACCGGAGCATAGACCTCGTCAAAATAGCTCCGGGTTGTTGCACATAACCCTTTGCCACGAGTCTTGCTTTATATTTATTAATCGAACCATCCGCATTTCTTTTCACCTTGAAAACCCACTTCAATCCGATAGCTTTAACCCCTCTCGGTAACTCGGTCAACTTCCATGTGTCGTTTCTTTTAATGGATTCGAGTTCCGTTTGCATAGCCTTTATCCACTATGGTTTGGATTTTGCTTCACCAAAATTACATGGTTCACCTTCTTCTAACAAAAGAAGTTCAATGTCCTCCACTTTCAAACATAGGACATAATCATTGAACTTAACCGGTGCGATCGGAACACGTGTAGATCTTCGTAAGTTAATTTCTAGTTCGTCAAGTGATGTTGTCGCTAAACCAGTTGCTGCTGGTGTCGCTAAAGAGGTTGCTGAGTTGTTGGAATTAGCAACCAGAGTATCATAATCTGTCGCTAAAGGTGCTGATGGGCTGTCTGAATTAGCGACAGAAGTTGTCGCTGATTCTATAGCTTAATTTGGCAACAAAGCTAAATTTTTGTCGCTAATGCTGTTGCTTCCCATAGGCTCGGTTACAACTTGCCCAACTCCGGTGTCAATAACCCCGTTCCAATCAACCCAAAATAAACCCGGTTCTAGCTCCGCTTCTTCATTGGTTTGACTCGAATTAGACCAAACCCACGTCTTATTCTCGTCAAAAACCACATCACGAGCTTTCACAACCTTCTGGGTATTCGGATCGAACAACCGGTAAGCTTCGGATTGGTCTCGACTCCGATATGCACTAAACTCCTTGAACGGTTGTCTAGCTTCTTCAAGTGAGTGCCCACTATCTTTGCATACGCCACACAACCAAATACTTTAAGATGAGCAATATTCGGTTTCTTTTGTTTTAACATCTCGTATGGCGTTTTCTCCTTTAGGGCACGAGTAGGAATCCGATTCTCGATGTACGTTACATGTCGGATTGCCTCACCCCATAAGTAATTCGGAACACCCATTGCTTTTAACATATTCCGTGTCATCTCCAATAAGGTTCGTTTCCGTCTTTCAACAACCCCGTTTTGTTGAGGTGTGTTTGGTGCCGTTAGATGTCTTCGAATGCCTTCCATGTTAGAAAATTGGTTGAACTCATGCGAGGTAAACTCACCACCTCGGTCGGTACGAAACATCTTGATCTTTTTCCCGACATCACTTACCAATTCCTTAAACTTCTTGAAAGCTTCAAACGCCTCATCTTTGGCCTTCAACAAATACGTCCAAACAAATCGTGAGTAATTATCGATTAAAACAAACATGTACATGTTACCCGCTATTGTTGGAGGGGTAATCGGTCCACACAAATCACCTTGCACAAGTTCTAGGGCCCGAGTTGCCCTAAATGCCGCCGAATTAGGAAAGGATTTCCTTGTTTGCTTCCCGACTAAACAAGATTCACATAATTTGTTTTCATGGGTAACGCCATGCATTCCTTCAACCATCTCCCTCCTAGCTATTAGCTTTATTGACTCAAAGTTCAAGTGGCCAAGCCTAGCATGCTACAACCAACTTGTTTCTTCAATTCAGCTAAGTAAACAAACCGGTTTACGAATCTTTAATTGTATCTGGTATAGCCGATTAGGGGAACGAGTCACCTTCATCAATAACCTACCTTGCCCATCATGCATCGTAAGGTAGTTATCTTTTATATGAATATCACACCTGTGTTCCAAGGCTTGACCGAGACTAATAATATTGCTTCGAAGACTCGGTATAAAATAAACATCCGTAAGCAAATGATGTTCACCACTTTTAGCCTCAAATGAAATCGACCCCTTACCGTTTATATCAACATAAGAGTCATCACCAAACTTAATCTTTCCCGTGACATGATTGTTAAGTTCAGAAAAGAATGACATGTTACCCGTCATGTGGTTAATTGCACCGTTGTCCAAATACCATTCATCACCATCTTTAGACTCGTAGTTGCCGGGTATAACCTTTTTTTCATTCAAGAACACTGTTTCCTGAACACTCTTCATCGTAAACAGAGCAGGATCCCTTGTCTTGGATGCTTCAGCTAATTTTGCTTCGCCTTGAACTTTCTGTTTTCGGTTGGGACACTTATAGACGAAGTGTCCAAACTCATCATATCGATAACATTGAACCTTTGAGAAGTCCTGGGATTTGCCTTTATGTTCATGATTTTCCCGGTTCATGGCGTATTCTAGATGACCGCGGTTTTGACCCGACCCACGACTACCTCGTCCTCGCCCTCCTCCACGTCCACGACCTCCACGAGTGGACTCACGATCATTGTACCGACTACTTGAGGATTCAGACTTTTGAAACATAAGCTTACCTTGGGTTTCACAATTCATGTCTTCTTCCCGAATCTTGTCACATTTGGCCCCTCACACCACCAATATTGTCCGCTTTGCCCACGAAGAGCTCACGGATTTGTTTTTGGTTGCCTAGGTGGAGACTTCCCAGGAGGTCACCCATCCTGCTACTACTCCCACCTGAGCACGCTTAACAGTGGAGCTCTCCTCTCGTCCACTACCGTTAAGCCCAAAACGCGTTGGTGATTTAAGAGGCGGGGCATTTACTTATGAACCAAGGATCTCTCTTGTCCACGGCCGATGTAGGATTTGCCTAGGGTGTTAGAAACACCCCCCTTTGGACTCATCGTCCTCGATAAGGTTTGCCCCACTATCCAATCCAGGATGGGGGTTCGCCTAAGGTGTACCTCGCGATACCCCCGGGGACTCACCGTCTCTAATGAGGTTAGCCCCACCATCCTGAACGGCACGAACACCACTCGGTGACTACAAGTTCGGGAGAGAGAAGGATAAAACGGCAAGCTAGAAAGTTAGTACGGTTTAAGAAAAGGGAATGAATACAAGGAGCGTTCGTTTATGCAATGATTTAACAGGTTTCGGGGACGAAACCTTTTTAAGGGGGAGAGACTTGTAACATCCGCGTTTAGAAA
The DNA here is from genome assembly GCF_021521415.1 of Bidens hawaiensis. Lineage (NCBI taxonomy): Eukaryota > Viridiplantae > Streptophyta > Magnoliopsida > Asterales > Asteraceae > Bidens > Bidens hawaiensis. Next base: position 482,191 of record NW_027491693.1, read on the forward strand.
TTTAGTTTTATTAGATAAACGAGTTAATTTAGATACGTGTCGTGTTGCGTAATTTAGTTAAATATTTTAAGAGAATGGATAAGATTATTATGGATAATAGATTTGAGAGTGATTGGGCCTAAAAAGCCTTTGGGCTTTGCCTATTTAAACCCTTAAACCCAATTTAGTCCTTATCCTCATCATTCCATCATCATCACCCATACACACACAAATCCCCTGTACACCTATTTCACCATTGTCCATTCAATATCCAATTTATCCACATCTCCAAGGTATGTTTAAAATTTAAAGGTTCATCTTTTCATCTGGTCTTGTTCTTAATCCTAAAATTAATAATAAACGAGCAAACGAAGTTTGAAAGTGGAACCATAATTGAACCCGAACCAATCCGTCATAAACGAACATGATATGGATATGTATAAATATACATACACCTTCAAATATGAACAATAAAATACATAAATGGCCTAAACATAAAAAGAAGTGAAAACCCGACATAACGGGGTCCGAGTTCCGGCATGGGTGGGTTCCCGATGACCGGAGAACGCGCAAGGAACCCGAGGTGCGACCAAACTAGACCAAATCCAAACCCAAGCCGTAAAGCATTCCATATCCAAGCCTGTTGAACCATTCGAGCAAAACAAGAAATTTGCATGACATGCGAAACCTGAAGCGAAGAGCCGTGCGAAAATCCACGCAAAAAGACCGTGCGAAACCCAAAGCGAAGAGCCGTGCGAAACTGACCGTGCGAAATTCCGTGTGACGCGAAACCCGTATACGAAAAGCCATGTGAATTAGTCATGAGACCCCTGATTGTTGTCACTGGGTCGCCGGAAAAAGGAAAAGGCAGGTAGGCGGCGGTGGCTGTAGTTGGTCAAGTAAAGAAGTGATGGGTTCCTCTCGATTGGGTTGCAAAGGGAGTGAACGAAAACCCGAACACCAACTTCCTCGTCCTCTTTCTTCTGCCCGTCACTAAGATCGCCGGCAGGGAGGTGGCGACGGCCGGGAATGGAGTTGAGAGAGGAGAGTGGGTCTTGTTTGGTGAGGGTGAATGGAGAAGGTGGGTGAGTGGGTAGAGTTGGGTGAGTGGGGGTTTATATATGTGTAATAATAATAATATTATAATAATAATTAAAAATAATGATAAAAGTAAATGTAGTAAAAAGATGATGATAATAATAATAATAATAATAATAATAATAATAATAATAATAATAAAAGTTGGTAGCGATGTGAGAACTTAAATGAAGCCCGAACCCGAGACCCGACTCGTCTAACAACCCGTGATCCGTCTCAAGTAAATGAATATTAAATGAAAATGAGCCAAACACACAAACTCGAACTCGTTTAAGGACGTTAACTCGTAAGCACAATAAGGACACAAGTTGATATAATAAATATAATATAAATGAGGACTAAAGTATATTAGATTAATAAGAACGGGTGAAAATGAATACATGTCGGTTCGTGTAATTTAACGGTTAACCCCGTTAACTCAAGAAAATAAATAATAAACAAATACAGAGATTAATATGTGTACATTATTAACAGTTAGTCGAGCTCGGTTGAAGAAGGGTATTACTATTAATTTAGAGAGGAATCGACTGCAGGTGAGTTCTAGCCCCCTTTTTCCTTTAAACGTTTTTGGGGCTGTATGCATACTCGTATGTGAAAGAATAGATATATGTAATTGTAATTAATTATATATATCTTATAAGGACGTGATTACGTATTAATTCATTAATATGTATTTAAATGTTTGAATGGTAGTTATAGAATAGAAAGAGTTAGGGAGCAAGCCCTACTAATACTTGTGTAGAGTGTATGGACGGAAAAGCACAAGCACGAACACAATAAAGGACTAAAAGCCTATACTGTGTTCGGGCACGTGTTGTGATAGCAATGCGGTCTAATTATAGATACAACGAATTGATTTATTAGAATAATATGTATAACATTGTCCAGTTATGGATACTAGGGTGAGGTGGTCCAGTTATGGATACAATGAATAGGTGGTCCAGTTCTGGATACAATGAATAGGTGGTCCAGTTATAAATACAAGGAATAGGTGGTCCAGTTATGGATACAACGAATAGGTGGTCCAGTTATGGATACAACGAATAGGTGTGGTCCAGTTATGGATACAACAAATAGGTGGTCCAGTTATGGATACAACGAGTAGCTGGTCCAGTTATGGATACAACGAATAGGTGGTCCAGTTATGGATACAACGAATGGCTGGTCCAGTTATGGATACAACGAATGGCTGGTCCAGTTATGGATACAACGAATAGGTGATCCAGTTATGGATACAACGAATAGGTGGTCCAGTTATGGATACAACGAATAGGTGGTCCAGTTATGGATACAACGAATAGGTGGTCTAGTTATGGATACAATGGATAGGTGGTCCAGTTATGGATACAACGAATAGGTGGTCCAGTTATGGATACAACGAATAGGTGGTCCAGTTATGGATACAATGAATGGCTAGTCCAGTTATGGATACAATGAATAGGTGGTCAAATTATGGATACTAAGTACAGTAGCTATTAAATTATGTGTGCATATGTAGTATGATTGCATGGCATGATAATTTTAAATGCATAGATATATGTTGTGTGAAGGTATGGTCCAGCTATGGATACTATTTGTACATGTAAAAGTCAGTGGATAGAACAGAAAGAAGGTAGGGGACAAGTCCTATCAAATACCTGCGTAGAATGACAATATCTATATTGATGTGAATGAATGATTGCATGTTTGTGCATAGAGCCTTCGGGCCTCATGCACGTGCAGCAAGTTAGGATGGCAAATCCCTTTAATTTGATATGGTTCGATTACAAGTAAGAATAGAAGGCTCAATTATGAGTAAGTATGTCCGTTGTAAATGAGTGTTACGTCGCGTATAATAAAGAATGTGATTTAATTATAATTCAAAATTTAATTAAAAGAAAGAAATGCTAGAACTCACTCAGCGTGTAGATGACTTTTAGTATGCATGCATGCATTATTGAGGACGTGGCAAGCTTGAGGCACATACGAGGCTATCCATATTGAAGAATAGTTAGAGAATAAGGTTGTTATATAAAAGGTTTAAATTTCCGCTGCGATTTGTATAGACTTCCGCTGTAAAAAACTGAGTTTATGAGTAAATCCAACGCTAAGTAGGGTTACCAGGATCGGGGCCTTACAAATCCGCTCCTCGTATGCTTTTAAACGTCCCACCACGTCTTCAAACCCAACAGTTTTGAGATCCAAAGTTTGTTCAAGAGATGCAACAATTTGAATAAACTTTCTTCGGGGTGGACTTGAAAGAAACTTCTTGACCATCTTAGTTTCCTCGATCATCTCTCCTAAACTCGCCGCCTTCGACGCCGTACATGAGAGTTTCACCACAAACTCATCAATGGTCTCCGTCTCTTTCATCCTCATACCATCAGACTCGTTCATGAGAGTTTGCAATCTTTCCTCCTTAACCCGATCAGCCCCTAGATTACGTGTCTTAATCGCGTTCCAAATCTCCTTGGCTGACTCAAGATTACCCACTTGCATGATTTTTGCTTCCGAGATAGACTAATAAATCAACGCAATCGCTATGTTGTTTTTATCTTCATCGGTTGTACCCGGATCAATGGTATTCCAAACCTTATGTATGTTAAAGAGTACACTCATTCGAATGACCCATACCGTGTAATTGGTAGAGGTAAGCATGAGATTTTGAAAAGCATTCGGATTCCCGCTTGTCTTCACTGCTTCCTTATCACCCATCGTTCTTCGTTACACCGTAACAACGAAAAAAATATGAACTAATAAAACAAATAGAATTAAACCACAACGTTTTATTCTTTTCTTTTTTTCCCTTTCGTTTCGTCAGAACCAAAAAAAACAAAAAGAATATCAACACCTTTGACTTTTCTTTATATAATAGCAAAATATATAAACTCCTTTTTTTCACTTATTTAATAGCAAAGCAACACCTTTGCTTTGAGTGACGGTGGGTTTAATAGTAAAAAAAACACCTTTTCTTTGTTTCTGTTGACTCTTGATCACGATCACCAGTGTGATGACGGTAGGGTTTTTTCCTTTTATTGATAAATACGATTACGATTGAATGCAGGAAGTCAATCGCCGGTCTTCAGACACCATCACTTTGCATCAATCACGACTTTGATCAAATGCGCTTTCTCACCGGAAAAAGAGCTTAACCGCTCTGATACCAATTCAAGAACGAATTGATAAAAAACACAAACGAGCACACAATATTATTATACTTAAGAAACTAGCACAAAACTTGAATACAATAATCCCTCTCACCATACCATAACCCTAACATATGGCTATGTATTTATAGGGAGACCCTAACTTGTCCAACAAGTAAAGCCCAAATATAAAAACCCAATTGTAACCTCATAAACTCATTACATCATTAATGAATTCTATAGGCCCAATATGTTTAACCCGGTTACCTACACGTGACGGGCCTAATAAGATGGAAATTACCAACCGAACAATATGTAAGCTTTTATTTGTTGTGTTTTATTATTCTATAAATATGCAAATCTCATATATGAATTGGATTTGCTAGGGACATCGCCCCAATTGCTAAAACACCGCTCTATACGCTGCGTATAAACCTATACGCGGCGTATGAATCGGTGTTTCTAGAAAACACCACCAATTTTGTCTTATTATGTTTTTTTATTTTATTTTTTTCTTTATTATTTTATTATTATTATTATTATCATTATATATTAATTATTTATTTAATATTTAATATTATTTCGGTGAAAAACAGTTAACACATATATATACCAAAAATCATTGTTATATTATACCAAAAATCATTGTTATATTGTTAATCTTTACAAATAAAAGAAAATACGACAACTAGAACATAAAAATCTACATGAAGTCCTCCATGTTCATGCCCATGCCGTCGTCGTGGCCCCCGAGGCCCCCGAACGCGTCGCCAATGGCGGCGTCGTCCTTTCCCCTGCGCCTCGGCCCCGAACCGTCCGCGGCATCCACGTCGTCGCCCCGTCCGTGTCTCATACCAGACGTGCTCGCCTCGTGGTCAAAACTGGGAGGGGGTGGCGGTGGCACGGTGTACCGCTGTCCAGACAGCTCCGCTACCCGACTGTTATCAAGCCAGTCGATCTGGCGCGACATCTGCCTCATCCCCAACTCAAGGGCCTGCAACCTAGCGTCGGTGGCGGGACCCAGACGCACCGCGCGATATGTGCGTGGAACATGCTGCGTCGGTCCCTAACAACAAAACAACAGAAATACTTTTAATACGAAGACAGATTAAAAGAAACGATAAAACGATAATATATTAAAACGTACCTGAGATGCGGCCGGATCCTCACGTCCGTCACCACCGTCGTCCGAATCCCCGCCGGCCCCCTCCCCCGCGTCGACAGGTTCATGGAGAAGCTCCACCTCCGGTGCCGCGACCGGGGGAGGCTCGACTAAAGGCACCGGGACGTAAGGCACACGTGCCCCCGCCCCCGCCACTAGTCGGTCATTCGGGCCGTTAGGCCTGGGGAACGAACGCACAATGTGCATGCCGCCGCAACGGATGCGGTCCAACTCGCTCAGAGGGGTCGGAGCGATACGCAGGCCATCCATCAGGGCTCCATGGCATAGAGATATTGCAAGCTGAGTGACGTACCCGCCACCCATCAAGGACCCTTGTCCCTGCCTGAAATGGTAGCCGACAAAATAGTCTACAAACCCCCTAGCGAGGTTGCAGTGCTTGTGAGTCAGAACACCTAAAAAAACAGGTTACGCAGGCTGCAGTGCTCCGCGCCTTGGTTGAGACCCGCGATGGACATCGCAATCAGCCTGTGTAGGTACCTGTGTAATATAAGATAATATAATTTATAATATAATATAATATAATATAATATAATATAATATAATATAATATAATATAATATAATATAATATAATATAATATAATATAATATAATATAATATAATATAATTAATATATATTACGTTATACTAAACAATACAATACATTTTAAGAACGTACCTGTGCAGCGGGTCCCTAATAGCCGAGACCTTGGACTTGGTGTCCAAGGGCCTATCCCCGAAGTCGTGATCGCTGATGGCCCTCCACCATACCCGCAGGTCGTCCTCCGGCATCTGGTGGATGCTTTCCATGTATATCGGGCTGCGTACCTCCTGCGCGGTGTATAAGCGTAGAGCAACCGCGAACTCCTCCATGGAGAGATGGACGTCCTGCCCAAGCATGCGGAAGTAAACCTCCGACTATGTCGTATCGGCGCCTGGCACCCTCATCTGAATCTCTGGAGTACCAGAAGCGTGGGGCATGCAATAATATTATATAATTTAATATTATATAACATACTATTGTATAATATAATATAATATAATAAATATATTAAAAACATAACAACGTGGAGTAAACTTATGTAACGCGTATCGTGGAGTAAACCTCCAGTGTCAGCTCCCGGTGGGCTGATAGTGGCATACTGAAGCATCGGCTCTAGGGCGTATCCTGTCCGATGTACTCAGCTGCCCGCTGGTGAGCGTCACAGGACTCCACAAACGACTAAGATATAATCGTGCTGGGAAACAGGTGCATCTGGCGTAGGCGAATGTATCGTGTGTGGGCGTCAAAACCCTCAATGAACTGCACATGAGGGTAGGTGACCAACACGTCGTTACCCTGTGGGGGTCCGCGGCCCCGCCCCTGGCTCCGGCCCCGGCCACGGACTCGGCCCCGGCCAGGCCCCATCTGCTGCTCATACTCCTGCTCGAGCTCCTCCTCAATCTCGTCCCCAAACTATAACAACAACAACAATAATAATAATATTAATAAATACTAATAATAAATATTAAATAATAATATTTATAATAAAACAGAGAGTGTTAATAATAAAAAATAAATAATAACAATACTAATAAAAAAATTTATATATCAGAGGCGGCGTATAGGGCTATACGCCGCCGCTGATAGTCCCTGCAAACAGACGGCCGGACTCCGGCCGACAGTTTTATCCATCCACACATTTGCATCATCATCATCATCACATCATCAACAATACATCATCATCATCATCCTAACATAATCATCATCATCATCAACATAATATTAAAAAATTACCTCCATGTCGTGTCGGTGTCGGGTCAAATCTCCTTGGCTCGTGTCGTATTCCGGTCAGTGTTGGTCCAATATAGACTCGCGTGTGAATGCTTGGATGCTCGGTTGCTCGGGCGGGAGTTTGCAATTTGAAATATGGTGGCAGTTGAGCAGCCGGCGTTCAATATAAGGGGCACAAATACGCCGCGCATAGACTTATACGTGGCGTATTCTGCCTATTTTATTTATTTATTTATTATTATTTATTATTTATTAGTTATTAATATTAATATTAATTTGTTAATTAATTATTAATATTTATTATTTATTATTATTATTATTATTATTATTATTATTCTTATTATTATTATTTTTATTTTATATTATTTAGTTATTATTCATATTTTTATTATTTACTATTATTATTAGTTATTAGTTATTAATATTAATTTGTTATTTATTATTAATATTATTAGTATTTATTATTTATTACTATTATTATTATTATTTATTATTTATTATTATTATAGACTTTTTATCCATTGATACATTGTCTTCTATAAGCTGTCTAGATCTACGTTAGAGGGTTCCTTTCGCCAACCCTTGCGAATCTGTTCGTACTCCTTCATACGTTGTCCGTACAGTGTTTTCCATTCAAGGGCCTCAGGTACGGCTCTTCACTCCCAATTAAGGTTCGGCGTAGGCATTGGGAAATCCCCTACCAGTTTGATATATATCCAGTGATCACCTCCCAAGTTAGCGATGCCGATAACCACTAGATCCGGAATCAAGTCAGGACCGATTCTCAATGGGAAGTAAGATTCGGTCTGATTGCCAGCTAGATTGACTAACACACACGCGTATATCTGAGCAGCCACGTGCCCGTGACCTGGTACGCTGAACCAACGACTTGGCGGCGCCTGTTTGACCGTGTTGGAGTACAATCTGTCATCCTCTTTGTTGAACATCGCCCTCCACCACCTTTCGTTCGTTTCCAGCTCGTTCTGCATTACCCGCCTAATATCCGGCCAGTTTTTCTCATGTATTCCCAAACCCACGGCGATTGATCAGAAACCACAGTTACCGTCTAGGCGTACGTTTTTGATGTCTGCGACGAACGGCTGGGCCCAGCTAGGAATGACGCTCCTAAACATTTCTTTCTTTGGTACATGCGCTGGCGAAACCATCAAAGGAAACTCGAGGTGAGCTCCCGTAGGTTTCGATGTCTTAGGTCGTCCCCGAAGAATTTTAAACCGCGAAGCCGACTGGGACAACGAACGAGACAACGAGGATGGGGTGGGGTTTCTTGGCTGGGCCCTTGTGATAAGAATGGGGTGTAGGAGCTGTGTCTGTGGAGATCTGGAGCCGGGGTTATGAGCTGTGCCTCAGGGGATCTGCTTTTTTGGGACGCCCCCGAGGATCATCTTTTTTTTCGGGTGACTTCTTTTTAGATCTCCCTGGAATAGCAGATATGAGCTTCGCGAAAAAACATTTCTTCTGATTATGGTCATCTATGGACGACAGCATATCGTTGATTTCACGCATACCTGCTTCGTAGTCTGGCTCCTCGAGTCGTACCTGCCCAGGATCTTAAGCGGACAACGTTTTTTTATGCTGCCGGTACGTCTCATCGTAGCCATTATTTTGGGTTCTCCCCCACGATTGCATGCAAGGTCCACAGCATTTTTCCTTGACCGCTGGACCACAACAACAAACCCATGCTCCCGTTCTCTAATTTTTACCCATTTCTCCAGCTCCTCGCGGCTCTCAAAAATCTGAAACAGTTTTACGCTATTTATTAAGCCGTTTGTTAAATAACATACAAATAAATAACATTAACTTAATCAAAACACACGGTGTCTTATAGCATCTGTTTTATACGAAACCTTCACTTCGCGTATGTAGTCTTCATCGTACTCATCTTCGTTATTTGGGTTTGGCCCAGCATGATCGTTTCGCTCGTGGTGCGATGAAGACTCGGTTCCATAAAAAGGATCATTTGCTACTGGTCACTGGTACGATGACGAAGCCTGACCTCCATAATCCGACCAGGCAACAGGTGACGGGTACGCCGGCTGACTACCCTAATCCGACACGCAGTACTCCTACAATAAATAAATTAGAAATTCAAACAACTGTGCTAGTGATAATAATAAATAATAATAACAGCTATAACGAAACCTGGTTCAAGTTTGGCAAGCCCGACAAGCCAGTGTTACCATAAAACTGTTCGGGTTGACAATAAGGTTGTTGGGGTTGGGTATCATACCCGACATACTCCTGACAAAACGTAATGTAGCATGTGTTAGTAAAAACAAAACTACCAAACTCATACTAAATAAATATATAATGAAACCTGTTTCAAGTCGGGTAACCACGACGTGCGAGGCTGATCGTTAGCGGCGTAACCCGGCTCCTCCTCCGGAAATAAATGGTTAAACCAAGACATTTTGGGTATATATAGTACAAATGTTATGTTGTTTTTTGGTTGAACGTCGAAAGCATACGCACGCTTGCATTTATAATAGAGAAAGGAAAGGAGGGGAAAGAAGGGGAGCCGGGCACCAATAATTCATAAAAGGAATATGCTGCGAATAGATCTATATGCGGCGTATAAGGTACGAGTTGACACCCTAGCCTTGCTTTTGCAGGGTAGGTTGTCATCAAGCTAATACGCCGCGTATAGGTCTATACGTGGCGTATTAGGGCTTTTCTAGAAAAACCCACCATTTTGTCTTATTATGTTTATTGTTTTTTTTCTTTTCTTTTTTTGTTATTTATAATTATTTTTATTAATATTATTTTATTTATGAATAACATATTACCATTCAGAATTCGGCAAAGGGCGCTCAGTAGCAGGAATTATCTGGGAAAATTGACATTGCGAGGCGACCTTCCAATTTATTGGCTGATGCCGTTATGGACAACTTGATAAGTTACAGCGACTACCTTGGGAAAAACTAACAGTGTCAAACGAACCCTTTCTTGGATGCTTTCGGTATCGGCATCTCAAATCCGGCTCTTCGATGTCTTCAAACTCCAGCTGTCTTGACCTTCGGCCACCACCGACCACGGTAGTTGTGTTCCCTCAACGCATATCAGTCGTCACTAAGCTTAAGCTTAGGCTCTTATTACTTTAATGTTTAGTTGTGGGTATTGTAAGTTGATCATCTTGCGTATGCTAAAATATTTATCGGCTTATATATGCACAGACATATATATAGTAGACGTGCGATATAAGAATTCATTGCTCCGACTTAACCAGCACCAGATCGAGATATTAGTTTGATGAATTTGAATCTCTCAGAACCGCGGTATCGACTAACGGAAGCGATAACCGGAGCCCATACTTTGGACAGAGAAGTGGAAATTCGGTCATTGCTCCAACATAACGAGCAACGGATTTAGATATTATCCCGGACTTACCTGAACCGGTTGACACGTATGATGACGGGATTTAGGTTCGGTGTTGACGCTGGCATTAATACGTTTGCTTACAGTTTTCGTTATCACCGGCATAATACACAATGAAAGCACACACTCAAAAAACAATCCATACAATATTGTTGTTTGAGTTTGTGCCTTCATTGTGTATTATGCCGGAGATAACGAAAGCTTTAAGCAAACGTGTTAATGTCATCATCAACACCGAACCTAAACCCACGCCAGCATACGTGCCAACCTGTTCAGGTATGTCCTAACTAATATCTCAATCCGTTGCTCGTTATGTTGGAGCAATAACCGAATTCCACTTCTCTGTCCAAAGTATGCGCTCCGGTTATCGCTGCCGTTAGCGGATACCGTAGACCGAGAGATTCAAACTCATCAAACTATTATCTCGATCTGGTGCTGGTTATGTCCGAGCAATGAATTCTTATACTGCACATTTACTATATATATGTATGCGTATATATAAGCAGATAATTCTTTTAGCATACGCGACATGATCAACTTACAATACCCACAACTAAACATTAAAGCAATAAAAAGCCTAAGCTTAAGCTTAGTGACAACTGATATGTGTTTGAGTCAACACAACTACTGTTGTCAGTGGTGACCGACGGTCAAGACAGTTGGAGTTCGAAGAAATCGAAGAACCAGATTTGAGATGTCGATAACGAAAGCAAGCAAGAAATTGAAAGTTCGTTTGGAAATGCCATTTTTCCCAAGTAAGCCCCTACAACTAATTTCAAGATGTCGATAACGAAACCAGCCAATAAATTGAAAGTTTGTTTCGCACTTTCAATTTTCCCAAATAAGCCATGCAACTGAACACCCGTTGTCGAATTCGAATAATAATATATTATTGATAAGTATATAATATTAATAATAATAATAAACATAAATAACATTAATAATAACAATAGAAAATAAAAGAAAGAAAAAAAAGAAAAAAAACCATAACAAGACAAAATTGGTGGACTTTTCTAGAAAACCCAGCACCCACCCAACATAACCCGCATCCGTTTGATATAATATTATATAACCTAAATAATGTAATATAACATAATATAATATGATATAATATAATATAATAAAATATAATATAATAATAACATATTTATATTATATTATATTATATTATATTATATTATATTATATTATATTATATTATAAGAACGTACCTCCGAACGTCTTGCGCCGGCGTCTGACACCCGCGTCTGAATCTCTGGCATACATCAGGTACCTAATAATAAGAATATTTTAATGCTAATAATAATATAAAAATTATTATTTTAATAATAATAATTATATGTCTAGAATAATACTATTTTAATAATCATAATAATAGTATTTTAATAAATACAATAATAATATTTTATTTTGTTAACAATAAAATTTTAATACCAATATTTTAATAATAATATTAATATTTTAATAGAAATAATATAATAAAAATTTAAACAATAACGGTAACATACGAGAAACCTAGGTTAAGCGGCCCGACGAACTAGTGTTACCGTAAAACATATACGTGGTGTCTATATAGTAAGTAGGCATTGTGTAATATAACGGTCGGTGCCTAAAAATATAGTTTAGTTTTTCAAAAGTCATATAACAAAACTAAACCAGTCACCAAATATCTGTCCTAACATGTACTAAATAAAGATAAAACGAAACCTGGTTTAAGTTTGAATGACCGTTAGCGGCGTACCCCGGCTCCTCCTCGTCCGACTCCGGAAATAAGTGGTTGTTGTTGGTTGAATGGAGAGGGTGAGGGTGAAAAAAAAAGAAAGAAAAAAGGATGGACAGGAGGGGAAGGAGCCGGGCTCCAATAATATACAAACCCAATACGCCTCGTATAGACCTATACGCGGCGTATAGGGTACGATACGACAAGCCTATGGCTGTCATTCAGGCTAGATGTCAGATTGTACACTATACGCCGCGTATAGACCTATACACGGCGTATTAAGGGGTGTGAAGGTGTCCCTAGCAGGACCCATATGAATACTTATGAAAAGATGGTTGGAACAAACAATCATCTTTTTATTTTTCTCTTAAAATCGTCCGGTTCTTTCTTATTGTTTCTGATCTTTGCTTAGTTTTTATTTGTTTTGTATTGAAAAATAGAATAAATTATTTTTCTTTCTTTTTTGAAAAATTTTCTAACAGATTTATTGTTTTTGTTCCAATTTTAATTCTTCATAATGGGCAATCATTTGAAGCTCTATATATTTTAAATTGTTTATGGTTTCACTTATTTGAAGGTCGTAGTTTTATTAGAAATAGAAATAAGAAAGGAATGGAAGGGGTTGATGTGCTAATGTATTTTAATAAATATTAACTAATTTAACCAAAAATAGACACTAAGTTATATTCTAGAACTTGACTAAACTACTGACTGGCAAGTGAATCGATCGACTTTAGTAAAGCTAAGTAAGTCCGGATATCGAACCCACAAAACTCTTTAAATTACGTAAACTAGTTATTTAGATTCAACTGACTGTCACGATTATTTAGTTATATTTAGGGGGGGGGGCGGGTTACTGGAAACCAAATTTAAACTAATTAAGAAAAATAAGTGAAAATAAACAAAAGACAATTTAATTGATTTTAATTAGATGATGATGAAAAACCACCTAGGCTAGAATCCCCAAGTTTTAGTAATTAATTAATCAGAAAATGTTTTATTATGAAACTGGGATAATAAAATAGTCATTTAAAGAAAACCCAATTAAGACCCTTGACCCTCTTAAGAAGACAACTATGGATTTCTATTAAGTTCTTAAAAATACCAGTTTTAATGTTAGACCTCCTTATAGTTATCCAATTAATTATGAAAGAGAACCTTTAAACAAAATCCTACCTTAAAGTGTGGAAATCAAAGGTAGTTTAATAAATTCATTCGAGTCAATAGACAAAGTTGACAAATCAAACCTAAACAAATTCCATATGAAGAACTAAATCTAGCAATTTAATTAACAAAGACCTATCAAATAATCTATTACCTTACAACTATTTATATTCACAACACACTTTTATTTATTTGATAAATAATATTGTTTCTATGATCTTATTATAAATCAATCACAAACTAGTTAAGAACACATAGTAAATGAACTAACATAATCCTATTATATGAAAGGCATTCACCAAAGACACTGTGAAACAATAAAACTCATCAAACAAAACTAAGTACACATATGCATCGAATAAATAATAACTTTTTGTTGATTCATAAAACCATAATCAAAAGCAATAATCCGAATTAAAATCAAACTTAACAAAGGTTCATCATAAAGTCTAGGCAGTCTATAAATTTTAGCCTAGCATCTCTAAATCAATCACAATAATAACCGAATTCATGGTGAACATCAAATAAATTTAGAAAATGAAAGATTAAAGGTGATAACACCTGTGAAACTTTGATTATGCTTGATAAGCACTTCACCGGATGATTCCAAGCCTTCGAGAACTCTAAAACTTGCAATCCTAAGCTCCGAGACTTCTCAAAAAGCCGTTGATTATTGTGTGTCCTTCTTAGGGTTATAATAATGATGTTTATATAATCCTCTGGAAGATAAATCTCGAAGATAAATTCTGGAAGATAAATCAAATTTATCTTCCAGTCGGCCAAACATTCTGGAAGATAAATCTCTCCGCGTCGGGTGGAGAGTATAGACAACATGGCCACGTGACGTGGCGTAGAAAACCATAAAGTGGCCAACCAAAACGCGTCGCGTCACGTGTGGAGCCTTTCTTGGCTGGCTATGTGATGTGGGCAGTTCAGATTTTCTCGAAAAGCATGTCGTTCAGCTATATCACTCTGGTTTGTCCCGTTACTCGGTTTTAGCTCGTTTTAGCTTCGTTTCTTGCTCTTTTAGCACCTTTGTTGGGTCAGATTTTTGATAAGGAAGATTGGAATCTTCTCAACCTCCTCAGAAAATGGCTAAGTATGGACTTCGAGCAAGCCTAGACGCTCAGGCATGGTTTTACTACTTCGAGCAAGGTCTCCAGAACCTTAAATGGTTGATTCTTCTAAGTGTTAAGGCTTCGAGCAAGCTACACTTCAACGAGCAAGAGTATTCTTCTATCGAGCATGGATTGCCAATCGAGAAACAGCTTGATCATACAAGTTTTAACCAAGTGTTACGAGCACAGGATGGTCGAGCACATGGGGACAAGCACGGATGTAATAAGAAGATGTCACGTGATCAAAGAAAGGACTTCGAGAACAGTTCAGTTTCCCGAGCAAGATTTACGTCAGAGCATGCTAAAGATTGCTCATAAGTCTAAGGACAAGACTGAAGACATCAAGAAGAATGAGCTTGCTCGATGGACTAGTTCGAGCAAAGCAAGGATTGGGTAAGAGGAATGAAGCTTGCTGGAGGTGAATATCTTCACTGAAGATATTCTAAGTAAAGTATGCTCGAGGACACTCATCGAGCATACCTAGCGTAGTGAGTATGCTCGAGCAAGATTGTTACCTTGCTCGAGAACTCAACACTTGTATTATTTTGTCTTTCATTATTTAATGATTAGGAACTTCTAGAAGGAATGTCAGGGTCTATAAATAGGGTCCTAGGTTTCCATTTAGGGCACAGATAACGACACACACAATACGAGAAACATTCCAAAAAGAATATTCTATTTGTTTCCTCGTACAGCCACCGCCGCCGTCATACACGAAACCCTAGACATTCCTTTCACTGTTGTATTAAATGATATATTAAATGCAGTGAATCTTTGTGTTAGATTGTGTTCTTATTGATTATTCATTATCGTTTCATGTCCGCTATTTCACACCTTCGTTCCCACTTGTTGGATATCCTGATTCCGTCGGGATATTCAATAGGCATTTGGGTAACTGAGTCAGTGTGTTCTTATCAACCTTTCTAAGGTTTCACCCGACTCACGGTTCTGACAAGTGGTATCAGAGCTGTGGAAGCTCACTGAAGGCCACGGGACTGAAGGTTTGTGAAAAAGCTTGAAGCTTTTTTCTGTTTCACTGCTGCAAATCCCAGATCTGCTAAAATGGAAGACCACTACCAACAAGATTCCTAGATTGCTTGGATAAGAAAATTTCATCAAATGGAAGGTGCTCTTCAAGGAAGTTATAAACTACAACGACCCAGAGCTTTGGACTTCTATCACTGACGGAAACTATGTTCCTTCAAATGCTCCGAACAACAATGCCACCGTTGAGCTGAAGATGAAAAAGAGAGATGACAAAGCACTATCAATGCTGAAGTTAGGCCTGTCTTGGAAAATTCTGACAATAGTCAACCATCACAGAACTGCTAAAGAAATGTATGATGTAGTTGTTGTCATGTTTGAGGGAAATATAGAATTGAAAAACATTAAGAAAGACAGACTGAAACAACAGCTTGATAGATTCAAGTTTAAGGATGCTGAAAGACTAATATTAGTTCTGCAAAGGTTCATGATGATTGTGAACGAGATAAGAACAACAGACCTAAAGATATCTAATTTTGATCTGAACAAGAAGCTACTGTCACCTTTGTCTGGTGAGTGGTACACAGCCAGGAAATTCATCAAGGAAAAAGTAAATTTCCCCAATTTTAAATTGGATGTTGTAATTGCATTTTTAAAGGCTCTAGAACATTAAATGATTGAAAACCACATGATAAAGGAAGATAAGCCCAGTTTTTGAGTGAACAATGCTCTCGTAGCACCCATGGGAAATCTTTCATTCAAGAATCAGCAGCCAATTATTGAAGAGCCATCTGAGACAAATTCAACTTGTGGTGGTCTGCCAAGATTTAATGTTCAGCTAATAGAAGATGATGTGACCTCAACAGCAAGTGGTCAGCCAACATTTGTGCAGAACAACACAAATCAAGGAACAGAATACCAAGCTTTGTTCTCCATGTTTACTGAGTCATATCATGCCTTTATGGACAAGAATCTGATAAACACAAGCATTGTGCAAGATGATCTCGAACAAATAGATGCTGATGATTTAGAGGATATGGACATAAAGTGGCAGACGGCCATGTTGGCTGTAAGAAGCAAGAGATTATACAACCGAACTGGAAGATCAAGCTTCAATAGACCAAACGAGAGAATAGGTTTTGACAAATCTAAAGCAATCTGCTACAACTATCAACAACAAGGACACTTTGCAAGAGAGTGCAACATGCCAAAGCAAGTTGGTAATCAAGTAAATCAGAATCAATTTTATCAGAATCAGAACTTCCAACATCAAAGAAATCAAATCACCAACCAAAACTTCTATTAAAACCAAAACAGACCCCAGCAACAAACCTAACCAACTGCAGATTCACACTAATTAGAACAGAGTTAATCAGAACAATGTGAATCAGGTTAGAGATCAAGGAAACGTTGCAGTGACTAGGGTGCCTCAGGATGGGGAGTTTTATTGGAGTAACCACGCAGCTGAGATTGAGTAAGTGAATGTTGCCTTTATGGCCAAAGTACAGGACAAGCCAGAATCATATAATGCACAGATACATTCTGATATTTCAATTTCTGACCTTCTTATTACAATAGATGAATTAAATCAGGAAGTTGGAAAACGGATATCTGAGTGTGGAAGAAAGGAGGCATTCTTAAATGTGTATGAAGCCAGTGAAGCAACTTATTAGAATCAAATCAAGGGTCTTGAAGAAGACTGTATGCAGGCATACCGAACCTAATAAAAAATGACAGTTGAAATTGATGGTTTGAAAAAGATGTATGCTGAAGAGAAATTGAAGAATGCTAATTTGTTAATTCAAATGGAATCCTTGAAGAACCTTGTTTCTACAGGAAATATAGTGGATTTTGTGGATAAAATGACAGAGGAAGAGAAGTATAAAAAGGTGCCACCACCTTTCTGTGATAGCTACCCACTGAAAGTAGACAAGGAAAGCAGGAGTGAATATCTGAAACAATTCAGAATGTGTTTGATGACAAGACTAATTTTTAAAACAGTATGATGATGTGATTGTGGATGAGAATGGGGAGTTTGCAGTGAAGGAGACTGAGAAATCAGAAGTAAAGAAAGCTGTCAAGAAGGAAAATGAGAAGAAAAAGTGGAGTGAATACTCCAGTGAGGATAGTAACTGTAGTTGCGGCAGCACAAAAACATAAAAGGGCAAGAAGAAAAAGGGGTCAAGCAAGAAGAAAAATGAAAAGATTCCTCTTTTGCCAAACATGACTCCAAAGTTAAAGAAGCACTATGAAAATATAAGAAAGGAACATGTAGTCTTTGACATTTGTGCAAGACCACAGCCATAAAACAAAAGAAGAAATGAAGTGGTAATAAAATCTTCTTATGATTAGTCCCATCCTACAATTTATTCAGTCTTCTCAAACCATGAACTATTTGACATTGGAGATGTGGAATATGTACCATTGAGAAGATTTGTTGAAAAAGAAAGTGGAAGTTGTTCAAGAACCCCGTCCAAGTTGAAGCCAATAGTGTTTGTTAAAGACGAATATCATTTGGAGCCTGATCTGAACAAACCAATCAAAATGGACTTCAGCAACTCTCTATGTCCAAAAACATCACTAGGATTTGATTTCCCCAAACCTAGTGATAGAATTAAAGATCAACAATTACTTGAAGACATGGGGAGCTATGGAAAGGTTTGGTGCAAGAAGTGTGATGCCTATGGTCATCACATTGATTCTTGCTGGTTTGAAGAGGAAGAGTTTGTGGTTCCTGATGTGGTTTGTGGATTTGACATGAAAGGATACAAGGAGATGTATCAAAGATACCTGAATGAAGAAAAGAAAAGTTCAAGTGATGAAGAGAATAGATCAGTCCTGGAAAAGAGACTGAAACAAGTGCTGAAAATCAAGGATGATGCAAATGTATCAAACAAACCTGCAAAGAACAATAGGTCAACTGATACAGGAAAGGCAAAGATAAGACCTGGTGTTCTGAATGGGGATGAAAAATTCTTAATGAAGTAGGGTTATGAACCAAGAGGGTTTCAGTGGAAGACTAAGAAGGATTTGACTGAAAAGAAAGACTATGTGGTTGAGCAAACTGAAAACATAATCATCCCACAGGTTGTGAAAGTTAGGTCAGCATCTGACTCAGAAGAAGAATGTGAAGTTGTCTATGAAGAACCACTTCCACTTCCACTTCCAACTCCTGATGAATCTTCATCTGAATATAAATTACAAACCAATGCAGTTTGTAACTCAGAATCCAACTGATTCCTTTTTGTGTGTATGTGCAGGAACAGCCCTTGAACAGTAATGATTTATGGTACATGGACAGTTGATGTTCCAGGCACATTACCTGTGACAAGAGTGCACTAATCAATTATGAAAGAAAATGTGAATGGCCAGTTGCTTTTGGGAGTGATGAAAATGGAGGGAAGATTGTTGGAAGAGGAACACTCACCAATGGCAAGGTATCCTTTGAGAATTTGTTGCATGTTGAAGGACTACAATACAATCTACTCAGCATTTCTCAAGTTTGTGACAAAGGGTACAAGGTGGCCTTCAATGATGAACATTGCCTAATTCTGAAGCCTGAGTTTGTGATTCCAACTGAGATGATCATGATGATGGCTCCAAGAAATGGCAACCTCTATGAACTGAGAATGAATACTGCTATATCTAGAGGTGGTTCATGCTTTGTTTTCAAAGCCACTAAAAATGAGACCAAACTGTGGCATAGGAAGATGTGTCATGTCAACTTGAAGAACATGAACAAGCTAGTGAAAGGTGAACATGTTGTTGGCCTTCCCACAAGAGAATTCAAGCTTGAAAAAAAATGCACATATTGCCTTAAAGGGAAACAACATAAATCCTCACATAAGAGCAAAATGATAAACACCATTGATGAGGTCTTGGAACTACTTCACATGGACCTGTTTGGTCTAGTGAGTGTTCCAAGTATTGGAAAGAAGAGATACTGCCTTGTGATCACAGATGATTACTCAAGATTTACTTGGGTATATTTTATGGGCAGCAAAGATGAAACCCCATAATTGATCAGAACTTATGTATTGAAGATGGAAAATCAGCTTGAGAGAAAGGTCAAAGTCATTAGAAGTGACAATGGGACAGAATTCAAGAATGGAACAATGGAAGAATTCTGCACTTCTAAGGGGATATTTCAACAATACAGTGCACCTAGAACTCCTGAGCAAAATGGTGTTGCAGAAAAAAGAAACAGAACATTTATTGAAGCTGCAAGAACCATGATTGCTGATGCAAATCTGCCAGTCACTTTCTGGGCAGAAGCAATCAACACTTCATGTTGTGTGCAGAATAGGGTTCTATTAAACAAGGCTCAAAATAAGACTCCATATGAGTTTATCTTTAAAAGAAAGCCTTATGTGAAGTTCTTAAAGCCTTTTGGATGCCGATGCTCACTGTTGAATACAAAGGATTATATGAACAAATTCCAGTCAAAATCCCTGGAATGCTTCTTTGTGGGATACTCATCTCATTCAAAGGCTTACAGAGTCTATGTGAAGGAACACATGGTGGTCATTGAGTATTCAGACATAATATTCAATGAAAACCACTTTAACAATGTTGAAGGTCCCAAATGGCTTTTTGATTTGGAGAAGATGATCAAGTCTTTTAAAATTTATAGTGAAGATATGGATGACAGCATGTACAGAACCAACTTTGAAGACAAAGGAAAACAAAAACAAGTTGATCTGGACAAGCTATGGTCATCTGTTTCTCCTAATCCAAATGGATTTAACTTTGAGAGAAGCAATCAAGAAACGGTTGAAGTTGAGATGAATGGACAAGATGCTGCAGTTGAAGTTTCTAATGAAGGTCCAAGTGATGTGGAAAGTGAACCCATTCAAAGTCAACAACCTGTTCAGCCTGGAGTGACAAATCAATTTGAAGACAGGTTTCAGTCCTTGTTTGACTCCCTAAAAATTGGGTCATATGAAGCATCATCATCAGAGATTAGCCAAATTTAAGAAGCTGATGAAACTCAAGAGACAATTTGTGACACTACTGAGTTAAATATGACCAATCTAGAGACAGAAGTGTCTGCACAACAATTTGTGCAGACCACCTCTGTTGAAAGAAATCACCCTGCAGAAAACATTATAGGAGACTTGCATGAAAGAGTGACAAGAAGTTATTCTGAAAAAGCAAACATCTGCCTGTATGCTTGCTTTCTGTCCCAAGTTGAACCAAAGAACATTAATCAAGCTTTAAAGGACAACAGCTGGGTAGAAGCTATGCAGGAAGAGTTGGCTCAATTCAGAGACTTACATGTATGGGACTTGGTTGACAAGCCTAGAGGCAAGTATGCTATTGGAACAAAATGGGTGTTCAGGAACAAGAAAGATGAAAGGGGGATAGTGATCAAGAACAAAGAAATATTGGTGGCTCTAGGATGCTTACAAGAAGAGGGAGTGGACTTTGAAGAAGTTTTTGCTCCAGTTGAAAGACTAGAGGCTATCAGGATCTTGCTAGCATATGCAGCATCAATGAATATTAAAGTCTATCAACTTGATGTGAAGTATGCATTCTTGAATGGAAAGATTGATGAAGAATTTTATGTCACTCAACCTCCAGGATTTGAAGATCCAGTTCACAAACTCAGCAAAGCACTGTATGGGGCCTGGTATGATGAGTTGTCTAACCATCTGTTGGACAATGGCTTCTGCAGAGGAGCTATTGACAAGACTCTGTTCTACAAAGATGGAACAAGGATCTGCTGCTGTTGCAAGTGTATGTGGATGACATCATCTTTGGCTCTACAAATGAACAAATGTTCAAGGAGTTTGAGCAAGTGATGAAATCCAAGTACAAGATAAGCTAAATGGGAGAAATGAATTTCTTCCTTGGACTTCAGGTGCAACAAAAGGCTAATGGAATATTCATTAATCAATCAAAGTATGTACAAGAGATTCTTACCAAGTTCAAGTGCCAAGACTTCAAGACAGTGTCTACACCAATGGACACACATGAGAAAATGGTACCTGATGAAAACGGGGAGCCGGTGGACCAGTATGAATATAGGGCCAAGACAGGATCACTGATGTATCTTACAGCATCTAGGCCAGATATTATGTTTGCTATGTGTGTCTGTGCTAGATTCCAAGCTAACCCCAAGGTCTCACATATGCTAGCAGTTAAGAGGATCTTCAGATATCTAAAAGGAAAACCAGATTTGGGGATTTGGTATCCAAAGAACCCTTCCTTTGACTTGATGGCCTACATAGACAGTGACTATGATGGTTGCAACATGAGTAGAAAATCAACCTCTGGAGGATGCCAGTTTCTAGGGAACAGGCTGGTGTCTTGGCAATGCAAGAAGCAAACCACAGTGTCAATCTCTACTGCTGAAGCTAAGTATATTGCTGCTTCTGGCTGCTGTGCACAGGTTCTATGGATTCAGAATCAACTTCTGGATTATGGTTTGAATTTCTTACTTACCCCTATTTTAATTGATAATATGATGCTATGTTCATTTTTAAGAATCCAGTCCAACATTCTAAGACTAAGCACATTGAAATTAGACATCATTTCATTAGGAACTGTCAAGAAAAAGGCTTAATAGAAATGAAAAGGGTAGATACATCTGATAATCTGGCTGATTTATTCACCAAACCTTTAGATAAAACCAGGTTTCATTTTCCGTTAAAATTCCTAGGAATGATAAATGTTGATGAAGTTTGATTTCGGATGTATGCTTAAGTGAGGTGCTTACTGATAATACTTGTTACTCACATTGAATGTTTGCATGATGCTTTGCTATGCTTGACTGATTATTCTAATTGCATGAATCATGTATGTGACTGTCTTTGTGTAGAAATACTGTTAAAACTGTTAATTGCAACTTTTGGTATTTTGATATGTGCTTGCATGATGCATTTATGTGATTTTAAGTACTTCGAGTATGAATCTGTGCTTGATATTGTGCTTGTTGCTCCTCGAGCACAAGCACAAGTACTTGGAAGACATTTCTAAGTCATTCGAGCACAGAAGTCATTGCTCAGTTGCTCGAGCATAGAGTCTTGTATTGAAAAAAACTTTCCAAGTATTTCGAGCATGACTCTGTGTATGATGGAATGTTTGATGCTCTTCAAGCACAAACAAACCATACTTGAGTTTTCTCAAGTAAGTCGAGCACAATTGGTGCATTACTACTAGTCGAGCATGGACATGTGCTTTGAAAAAATTTTCAAGTAATCCAAGCACAAGTCTGCTGCTCGAGCACGCAGCTAAGTCTTTCGAGCACTAGCACTGAAATGATAAATTTTAAGGTTGCCCGGTAGACTTTCGAGTATTCTCGATGAATTTCTAAGCATGCTCGACAGACTTATGTGTTCATCTGAATGTTCTATTATGTCAAAATGAATGTGTTTGACATTGGTTAAGTGTGTGGTTGTTAAATAGGCTTGAATGACATCACTGTTTTCAGAATCAATCCTTAATATGAATTTTCAAAAGAAATGATTTTTTAAAATGTGAAATGTTTTTAATTAAGCAACACTGTTTTTGGGTGATCTCATAAGAGATATGATAAGATTATTTAGTTGCAAGCTTTATAGAAGCTTAAAGGTTTTTGAAAAGAAATAGTATCCAACCTTTGAGAAGTGATAGAAAACTGTTTAAGATAACTAACCCATGGATTATAAGTTTTAAAAGGCTTTGAGTACAGTCATTGGCACTGTATGGTAGCTTTCCATAATCTGTAGTTGTCATATGTGATATAAATCTAAATCTGCTAAGTCTGATGTGGTGAACCATTAGAAGATAAGGTATTCTCTCTAGCATATCTCTCCGAATGATAGGCAGAAAGGTTATTATCCAATCATACACGAGCCTGTTGGTGTTTTGGTCTAACTAAATATTTACAAAGTATTTGAGCAGACATAAATTATTGCTATAAAGCAAATTTATCAAAAGAAAAGAAAAGGAAAGTTATTGAAAAATATAAAAGGCTCAAAAATAGTATAAAGAAATAAGTTGTCTGATTTCATGACTTAAGGGGCACTACGGGAAGTACAGGGGTGGGGCATCCAAGTAAGTCCTAAACACCCTGAATGTAAGGCATGTAAGTCCAACGTTCAACCTTATAGTCTGTTATCTAAACAAATATATATATATATATATATATATATATATATATATATATAAATAAATAAACTGCTCAGTATACTAAAAACAATTTGTGGCCAAGGCATCAGGGGGTTGAAGTCAATTTGGGGTGATTTGGAGAAAGCTAAATAAGCTTTGAGAAGAGATTAGAGGCAACCTGAAAATATAGTGATAACCATTCCTAACTTATGCTTTAATTGAACCTTAAATGTATCACAAAAAAGCAATGACAATTATGCTAAGTTTACCTGCTGTCAACCTGACTTAAGTCATAATAACACTGACTATGAAGTGGTGTGACCTTGCCTTAAATAGTCTGATCCCATGTTGAGATCTTTCTATGAAATTTTTTTTAAAGAATATTAAACTGAAATTTGATCTCTTATTTCACCTTAAAACAAATTGCTTAGTTCAGCTCACTATTCTTAAATGATTATATTCTATGCAAAACTGCAATTTGAGCATTGGGATAAGACATGTTGATTTCAAAATCTGAACTGAAAATCATTTTAAGTATTTCGAGCAAAGAAACTTTGCTTGCTTTTGTGATTACATTGCTTCGAGTATGATGTATGACTTGTATGATTCATCTATGTATTTCGAGCATGCACGTTACTTTCGAACATACTAATGATCTGAAAATTGATGTTCCAAGAGTTTCGAGCATGCATCTTACTTTCGAGCACCTGTTATGATATGGAATTTCATTTTATCTATTTCGAGCTCGAATGCATATTTGATTGTTAGACCTAAGTTTTCGAGCACAAGAAATTGAAGGATAACTTGCTAAGTGATTCGAGCATAGCAGTGTGCTAGATACTAAAGGATGAGAATTCGAGCTTAGGAACTTAATGGATCAATTTGTTAAGGAGTTCGAGCAAACTTGTATGCTAGACCCTTTGGTTGTGTGTTCGAGTACATGCATAGGAAGGATTCAATCTGCTAAGGCTTTCGAGCATAAGGGTACATCGAGCACATTGAGTTGTAGTAATCTAAGTGAGTCGAGCAAGGGTTACAACACTGCTAAGTGTATCTCGAGCATAGGGTATTGTCATGATAGATTACTAAGTATCTCGAGCATGATGCATAATCGAGTAGGCTTAGATTACAGGTGTGTCTCAGGCATATACATTTTGAGTAAAGTTTGACAAGTACTTTCGAGTACACTACCTCTCGAGTATGACTCAATACTCGAGCAAGTAATGATCATTAAACATTTGGCTAAGGCATCGAGCACAAGTCTATTCGACAACACTGTCTCGAGTATACTAGTACTCAAGAGCGTTATATTCCAAGTACGTCGAGCAAGATTCGTACTATGTACTCGAGTATAGGGGGAGCCAGCTGTTGTTTTGGCTGTATGCTCAAGCAAGGGAGGTACATTAAATTTGAATTTAATGACAACTGTCGTGCACTAGACGACAAAAGGAGGTACTGTACCACCCAAGCGTTAGGTATAAATAGGGGACTTAGAAACTTTTTCACATCTTTCTTCTTCTCTCTCCTAAACCTATACGAAAACCCCTCTTGCTCGTGCTTTCTCTGCTCACTCGAATACTCATTTACTTGCTCGATTATACTTCAAATACAACCATTAGCTCTGTTTCGACTTTGGTAAGACATCGTTATTCGATAATCGTCACACTGATTTCGAAATTAGGGTTTCTAATTGATTTACGGACTAATTGTTTACTTGTTTTTGCAGGTACGCATATTACTACGGAACAGGTTATTGAAGAGGCTATTATCATCTACCTATCATCAAATATTAGTTTTGTAATTTTGTGTACTGACATAGTTTTTCTTATTTTGCAGAACTGATGGCCTTAAAATTCAAAAAGAGGCACAATATGTGCGCTCAGCTAGAGCTTGATGATGATAATCAGGAGTTGGAGCTAATGATAAACTTTTTGAGGAACTCTAACTTAAGAGTAGCTCTTACCGAGAGCCCCACAATTTACAGGAACCATATTGCAGATTTTTGGGGGTCGGCTACGTATGTGAATGATTTTAACGGGGAAAGGATTGAAGCTTCGGTCCTAAATCATGACATTGAGATTATAGAGACCTCAATCAGAGCCGCATTGGACCTAAATGACAATTTTAATGCTCAGCCATCTTACTCGGTCCCAATATTATTGAGAGTCTTTCAAGAGACTATGGGTTATCAAGGATGTGTGAAGGAGGGACAGTACCAAAAGGGGAGTTTTCCACTGATCTACCATTTTCTGATACATCATGTCATCCAGTCTTTATCTTCGAGGAGAGGGACGTGGACACTCCTAAGCAGGGAATTGGGCACTCTTACTATAGCGATCTTATACCAACAGCCCTTCAATATATCAAGATTTATCTTCCAAGGATTAGAGTCAAATGCTGAAAAGGAAGTAAATTAGAGGTTCTTTATGTATCCAAGGTTCCTACAAATTTTGATAAACCAATTTCTACCAGATCTTCAAAGAACATGAGAGATTTTGAAATTACAAGATCCTAGCATTTGCAAACGTATGAAAGATGCAAAGAGCAAATTTGAGGATAATGATGATTGGGATGTTCTCCCATGGTTACTTGTGCCGGCATTGGGGGCTATTGATGTGCCTGGAACCCCTGGTAACAGTGATAATGAAGAAGAAGATGATGGTGCAGATGATGACAATGATAAGAACGATGATGGGGACAATGGTCCAGATGGTGAGAATGCCATGGTTATGGGTAATAATGATGACACTCAAGAGGTTGTTGGTGATGTGCCTATGATTGAACAATCCACTCATAAAGGCGATGACACAGATTCTGTTAAGGATAATGATGTAAATGACGATGATCCTTCCTCACCTGTCACCACCGACCCAGTCTTATCTGACTCTGAACCTATTCATGATACATATATCCCTTCACCACCAACATCACCACTTACTGTACCTATCAGTACCACACATGTTTCCCAACCAACACAACCCGTTCAAGATACTCATATTCCAACCCCACCTTCCTCCCCATTACAAGAAACACATGGTACTACCACTACTCAGCCAACACAATCAATTCCCATAGAACCTGAGCCTTATAAAGTACCGTCTCCAGAAACAGCTGAGTCAGACCCCTTTTCTGAACCCGTACCAAAGCCAACTCAAGAAACCCCACCTTCAAGTCCAAATCTTTATGACATTGTCGTTGAGAACGCCAGACTTGAATTTGAGAATATTATGTTAAGAGAAAAGAATGCGGTCCTAGAGACAAGAAACAAAGCGTTGGAGGCTACATTAAATGAGGCTTTATTGAAAAGTCGAACTCTAGAGGGGCATTCTGAGGTTGAGAAGACCTCAGATGCACCAAAATAGGGGGAGAAACATGATGATATAGCAGAGGGTTTAAAAATAATTGAAGAGTTATATGATAGTTCTGATGAAGAGGTTGCAGAAGTTGATACATCTAATGCACCGAACATGATAAACCAAGAATATGAGGATGGAGATGGAGATTCTGTTAAAGAGGGGGAGAATGATAAAGAAGATGAAACTGAAGAAGCCAAGTTAAAAAGGAAGCAAAAAGGGAAAGGGATTGCCTATACAGATGATGATTTACATCCCAAATTCCAACATAAAGTTAAATCTGGTGATGACATACTTCACAAAGACAATGTAGTTGATCCAGATGTGGCTGAAGTTGAATAAGTGAAAACTGCTATAAGAATAATGAATGAAGAATTGGATTCTTTGAATCAAGAAAATGAGGAGGAAATTCCTCAGGAAGTGCTTGAAGCACTAATTAAAATGAAAGAAAAAGATGAGGAAAATAAGAGACTGAGGAAAGAGGCAGATGCTGCCATCAAGGCTACATTGGAAGCTCTAAAAGAGAAACAAAATGCTGATGATCTAGAGCATATACAATCTGATGAGCCAGTGGTAACTGAGCCTGAAGAGCCTATGCAAACTGAGCCTGTACAAACTAAAACTGCACATGAACCAGAGTTACCAGTGCCTGTACAAACTGAAACTGCCAATCCAAAGATGGAGACTGATAAAGTACAAGAACTTGGATTAGGTCTAGTAGATCAAGAAAAGGATGAGACTGTAGAAATATCTGCCAATACAATGGTAAAACTGGTCATAATGAAGGATCTGATAGATATTCTGAACAAACCTGAAAGGCATCATCCTGAAATAGTAATGGCTGCAAGAAAGGGACAAAAAGACTTTATTGATATGAGAAAAGAAAGAGAACCAATAGTTGAAGAGCCTGAAGACACTACTGAACCGATCATAAATGAAGTTGATGAATAAGTTGAAAACGTTAATGAAAAGGAGCCAATAACAGAAGAGATTAGTGATGAAGAACCCAAGACCTATGAATCGATTGATGAAGAAATTGTAATTGAAGAACCAAGTATTCAAGTGACAAAACCTGTCCCATCATCCTCTGAACCATCTAAACCAGAGTCTGAAGTGAGAGAATCACCAAAAAGAAAAGATAAAGCTGAGGTTGAAACACCAAAATCAAAGAGACAAAAATCTGTGAAAGTAATGGTGTAAAATAGAAGACTTGATAAACTTGAAGAAAGGAAAAGGGCTCAATCGGTGAATGATGAAGAACCAATCATTGGGGCTCTTCATAATTTAGATGATCAATTTGATGAGAATGAGGATGAAGAGGGAACAAAAGATGTTGAAAAGGAAGATGAAGATAGAGATTATTTGATAAGTCTTGACTATGACCTGAAATATCTGCAAAGACTATCAAAGGAAGAAATAGCTAAAGAAGTAGAAGGATGGAAAATGAGGAAATCAAAGAGAGAATTTTTAATAAAGGCTGGTCACAAGTTTGAATTCCTAAACTTGCAATCCTTTGACACAATTGACAGAATTTACAAAGATGCTCTTGTGGATGATATCTCAGATTATGTGAAAAAGGCAACTAAGAAGAAGGAAGAGGGAGAAAAAGTGTTAAAAGAGTTTGATAGTAGCATAAGAAGAGCCAGGAAGAATATTTGAGAGAACAAGAGTTAAGAATGAGAATGGAGAAGGAGAGAGGGGAAACAAGGAAGAAAGAAGAGGAAGTCAAAAGATGGTTTGAAGACCCTCAAAGGATACAGACATTGAAAGAGATAGTGATGGAGAAAGGGATGACCGAAGAACAATTTCAAAACATGCCTCACGAGCAATTGATTGATATATACAATAAAGAGCAGAAATTGTATCTGGAAACCCAAAGAAGACTGCAAGAAGCTAAGCAGAGAGTAGAAGAAGAAGTCAGAGCTGAAATGACGAGTGCTCTTCATAAAAGGGGGGCAAAAATGTCAAGGTTACTGGTACAATCAGATGAGACAATTAGACAGTGATATGAAGAGGCTGGGCTACATTCGATCAAGACAAATACTCAAGGAAGCTCGAGCCAATCCCCAAGGTCTGAGATTGTGAGGCCTGAGCAACCAAGAAATTTAAATCTTCCCACACATCTCTTTTATGATAAAAGATCAAAGACCTAGAGGGTTATTACTGAAGACAACAAAGAAACTCTGATCATTTTTAGAGATGATTTGAGAAAATTCACATTAGAGAAGTTGAAGAAATTGGCCGAAATGGACCTTCATGACAATCAGAAGAGAAATCAATTGGCAGGGCAACAACAAAACGATCTCTCCAAATTTATTAAAGAATAAGCAGAAAAGGGCTTCCCATTTCTAAACCAAAGAAGGAGAGAGATAAGGAGTCAAGCAGAGAGGGACAAAAGAAACAAGAGAATCAATGAAGTACATACTCTGGAACTCTCTCTGTTTGAGAATAAGAAAAGAAAGTCCCAAACAAGCAGCGCACACAGCAAAAGGAAGACTTTGAAGGAGTGCCTGGCTATGAGGGAGGAGATGAGAGAACCAAATTCAGTGGTGCAGCAAAATGGAAGAATTACATTCATCACCTACAACCAGCACAACGATTCAATCTCCTTGAAGAATGTGTCGGGTATACCCATTGCTGTAATCCGTCATGATGGGGATCTTCAATTTATGCATCCTCAAGATCTCCAAGACTTGATTGATGCAGAATTTCCAATTGACTCCTCTGACGCTGTTGAGCTTGATACGATTAAACAAAAAGCAGCCCCTGTCAAACGAATGAAAGAAAAATCTGACACAAGGAGCAGAAGGAGGAGATAGCAGAATGGAGCTTAATGATGATTAATTTTATTTCTGTTTATCTTGTAATTTTGTTTAAGTTGAATGTTTGATGTAAAATTTTAATGTGTAATGCCCAAGAGGCAGAATTCCTATTTATGTAATGAAATGAAATGTTCTTGAATGACATATCTTTGATGACTGATACATGTGTAACTCTATGCAGGTATGTTTTGGTGCATCTGAGCGTGTTCCAATCTAGGGGGAGATTGTTGGGTCAGATTTTTGATAAGGAAGATTGGAATCTTCTCAACCTCCTCAGAAAACGGCTAAGTATGGACTTCGAGCAAGCCTAGACGCTCAGGCATGGTTTTACTACTTCGAGCAAGGTCTTCAGAACCTTAAATGGTTGATTCTTCTAAGTGTTAAGGCTTCGAGCAAGCTACACTTCAACGAGCAAGAGTATTCTTCTATCGAGCATGGATTGCCAATCGAGAAACAGCTTGATCATACAAGTTTTAACCAAGTGTTACGAGCACAGGATGGTCGAGCACATGGGGACAAGCATGGATGCAATAAGAAGATGTCACGTGATCAAAGCAAGGACTTCGAGCACAATTCAGTTCCACGAGCAAGATTTACATCAGAGCATGCTAATGATTGCTCAATAAGTCTAAGGACAAGACTGAAGACATCAAGAAGAATGAGCTTGCTCGATGGACTAGTTCGAGCAAAGCAAGGATTGGTCAAGTGGAATGAAGCTTGCTGGAGGAGAATATCTTCACTGAAGATATTCTAAGTAAAGTATGCTCGAGGACACTCATCAAGCATACCTAGCGTAGTGAGTATGCTCGAGCAAGATTGTTACCTTGCTCGAGAACTCAACACTTGTATTATTTTGTCTTTCATTATGTAATGATTAGGAACTTCTAGAAGGAATGTCAGGGTCTATAAATAGGGTCCTAGGTTTCCATTTAGGGCACAGATAACGACGCACACAATACGAGAAACATTCCAAAAAGAATATTCTATTTGTTTCCTCGTACACTCGCCGCCGCCGTCATACACGAAACCCTAGACATTCCTTTCACTGTTGTATTAAATGATATATTAAATGCAGTGAATCTTTGTCTTAGATTGTGTTCTTATTGATTATTCATTATCGTTTCGTGTCCGCTATTTCACACCTTCGTCCCACTTGTTTGATATCCTGATTCCGCCGGGATATTCAATAGGCATTTGGGTAACTGAGTCAGTGTGTTCTTGTCAACCTTTCTAAGGTTTCACCCGACTCACGGTCCTGACAACCTTTATCACCCCGAGACCAACAAAACAAAATTAAGTTAGTAGTATACAAATTCTAACCGAAAACGAACTAAAACTGATCAAATACGATACAAACTATACAAGGGAAATTGTGTGTATTTTGCAATATATTAGGGGTTTAGGTAATTTTTCAACATCTGCCTTTCACTTGTATGGAGGAATAGAATTGTTGAAATACAATGGAATGGATGATAATTTAATTCAAAATGCAATACCATTCATGGTAACCAAATATCATTTCAATTGGAATTAAATCAAATTTTCAATTTCAATTATGATGAATTTCGCAACCAAACCATCATGATATCGTATATTAATATGTTATTGTCTTGGTCCAAAAAGTTTAGTGTTTGGTTGTAAATAATATATGTGCATTGGCAACTGTTTATTGTTTATTTAAATTTTCAGATGGATCGTAGTCATTGGATTTACAATATTGGACATTTTCACCTTAACTATTTGAGCAGCGTGCAAAGTTTTCTTAAGATTGTTAAAGATGACCGTGCGACAAAAGGAAATGAATCCATTTTGTGTCCTTGTATGGAATGAAAAAATTATACCGAATTTGAGGAAGTAAAAGTTATCTAGCATCATTTGATTACAAATGGCTTTATGTATAATTATACTTTTTGGTTAAAGCATAGGGAATCAATTGCTAATCGTAGCACATCGTCGACTAATTTTGTTGGCAATAATAATGGGCAGAGCAATGATCCTTATGTTAGAGATAATAATAATAATTCATATGGTGACGATGATAATGAGATTTCATATTGTGACGATGATAATGAGATTTCAGATTGTGATGATGATAATGAGAAAATTCAAATGGAGATTAGGATAATGACATTTTAGATGGTGATGATGGCCATGAAAATGAGAATTATGATAATTTAAACGACATGCTCGATGATTTGAAAACTAATATTGTTGACAATGATCAAGAAAAACTACAACAAATATTTGCTGATTCATAAAAATCAATATATGCTGATTGTGAGAACTTTTCTAAACATGGTGTTGTGTTGAAACTATTTAACTTAAAGACAAACTTCAAATGGAATAATACATGTTTATTAGCCTTTTTGCATGATTTGCTTCCGAAAAACAATGAGTTATCTGTTTCCTTATACCATGTCACACCCCGCTATTGGGCATAGGCGTGTGACTCACAGTTGGTACAACTTTTATCAAATTATCAAAGTTTGCAGTGGAAAATGTTATTTTAAAATATTTACTTTTATAACATAGGGAATTAAGTACCCTGGTTTGTTTTACAAAATTACTTGTTTAAAAATAAGTTTTACATATGCATCATTACAAAATTAGCTGAGCCACCAGCTGCATACTATGCCTAGTAATCTTCCATCTCCACTGGCATATCCACCACTATACATTACTCTTGGTTACCTGAAAACTGTTTAAAAATATGTCAGCTATATGCTGGTGAACACGCAGATTTGATAAAAGGTTTTCACAATTCATAATGACACAACACCAATAGCATTCAACGACTCAGTTGGTCTCAATCCCATCTCATCGGAACTAAACATACGCAAAAACCACATAATTGGACTTCAGTCGTCCTAGAGACATTCACTTGCCTCATGGTTAGTATGTTTGTAATGTGCCCACTTCAGTACATATATGTAAGGATCCAGACACATGTGTATTTTAGGCTGAGTGTTTAGTACTACCTTGTATCAAAACGTTTTAGAGGATTTGAACCAACCCTTATGCAAATACTTTCATAAATCTTTACATATGGATAACAGTCCATAGTTTATTAGATTAAATATCTTTCAAAAAGACAGTACATAGACGTATTCACGTCGGAAACATATTCATACCATAAAAAGGTTGGACGTATTCACCTTTTGATATAATCAATGTATCTCACTGACAAATGCTTGATCTTTATCTCGGACCTATAGTACGAGAATAATATTCCATAAATAACTAGATCTAAATCCAGCTTTAGACCTTTAGTCTATTTGCATAGCTTTTACCTTGATATCCATTTCTTTTTATAAAACATATATATACTACATTTCTTCATCATGAATAAACGTGTGTATCAAATTTCTTCTTTTATAAGAAATATCTTTATATAAATAAAGAATAACATTTAATCTATAATCTTATCTTATGAAAGCTACATTTCACTTAATTATTTAATCAAGGTATAGACTATACCGTCAACTAGGGTCTAAAACCATATATGTAACACCCGTCAAACTTCCGGTTTAATGATTTAGCGCGTGTAAAGTATGTATAACTCTCGGGATTTAACCGACGTTTCTCGAAAGCCTTTACGTCATCCCGGTACGTTAAAGAACCTAACTTTTCCTTCCATTTTGCCTGACACTTCAATCTGGAGGGACTAGAGTGTAATATCTTATGTTATAACATAAACTAACCCTAGCCCCCTACAATGTTGCGATCGATATAATAGAGCAGGCCCTAAACCCAAGATTTTCTTTTTTGCAGCCAATTCTAAGCCTTAGAACTTCAATTCAAGGTATGTACTACGGTTCCCCAAATCTTTTACACGTTAATTGATCCTTATATTGCGCGTATTGATCGAAATACGCGTTGTTGTAGGCTAACCGGGCGACTGCCCAATTGAGCTTTTCCGGGGCTGTTTTGAGTGAGGTTTTCACTTCCAAATTCCACTAGGTATGACATGTATATCATATTATAATTTCATGGCCAATGGAGGTGTTTAGGTCGGTCAATCGAATTTAGTTCGAAAACTAGGGTTTATCGGGTGTAGAATTACAAATTGTTGAGTTTGATGCGTTAATTGATCGGGTGACTGACCGAATCAGTTTGTACAGCCCTAGGGAGGGTTTAAGGACTGTGGAAAAATTATTTTTTCGATGCTCGGGGCTGTTTTGGTTAGTGCTTCGTCAATCGAGTCGGCGGTGCGCGAATTTTCGTTTAAATGTTAAAGTGAGAATTGTAAAAAGGAACCGTCAACCCTATCAACTCGGGTGACATAATCTTGATGAATGAAAAGATTTAAAATGGAATTTAGTCCATTTGGGGCTGATTCATTTAACAAATGGTTTTAAGGTTTATTACACGCGTATTCGACCCGATTTGATTACCCTTGGGCCTTGGGCCAAGTTGTTGGGCCTTGGGCCAAAGTGTTGGGCTTGAACGGCCCATTAGGCAGGAGTGTTCTTACGGTATAGTTTAGTAACGCGTTGTGTATAATTTACAGGCCCTTGCTTGTGATTGTGCACTTAGGGATTTCCTAGCTCGTTGCAGGTGTTCGATTGATTTCAGGTGAGTTCTTGATGCCCCGTTTAACTCTTTTTATGTTTTGGGCTAGCATGCACACCTAAGTGTTTTTCTTACTTGATGAAATGTTTTCAATGGTTTTACATAGGCTTGCTAGTATTGGTAGGCCTTGGAATGTTATAGAATGTGTATGTATATATATATTTATATATATTTAGAATGGCCAATATTTGGCGAATGTTGTTGTCGTCTCGACTACTGAATGTTGCATATGCCTACCTTGTATTTGCATGCGTGGAATGTTACGTGTTTGGGTTGTACGTTTGCTCGACCCTGAATTTTTGTAGTCGTCTCGACTACTGAATGTTGCGTATGCATACTTTGTGTTTGCATTCGCTGAATGTTACGTGTTTGGGTTGTACGTTTTCTCGGCCCTGAATGTTATTATTGAATGTTATATATATATATATATATTGATATATATATAGAAATGCACGTATAGAGATGCTCATACGTAAGAATGACTATTTATTTAATGTGGTGACCTAACCGATGTACTTCCGTTTGCTGTTTTAAAACCGTTGGAATGATTATTAAAACTGTTGATACTTATTTAAAACTTGAACTCACTCAGCTTCAGCTGACTTTGTGTGCATGTTAGTGTGAGTTTCAGGTTAGGAAGAGGATGCCTTATCGCTTGGACGTGCACGGAGTTACTTGGACTGTGAAGGGCATACGGGAATGAAGAATTGTTTATGAACATTTTATTTCAAAAGAGTTATAAAAGTTATACTTAATTTTGGTTTTGGGGTTAGACCCCCGGGTTTTGGGAACTCATTCATTTATTTACGTTTTCCGCCGAATTATACTCTGTGATGTTATTTTAATGAAAAGAATTGTTTTTAAGTTTAATTATTTTTACGAATGTTTTGGAATGATTACCAACTGTGGGGTACCCGGGGTTCGGGCCTTACAAGTCCATAGTTTATAAGAGTAAATATCTTTCAAAAAGACAGTACATAGACGTATTCACGTCGGAAACATATTCATACTATAAAAAGGTTGGACGTATTCACCTTTTGATATAATCAATGTATCTCACTGACAAATGCTTGATCTTTATCTCGGACCTATAGTACGAGAATAATATTCCATAAATAACTAGATCTAAATCTAGGTTTAGACCTTTAGTCTATTTGCATAGCTTTTTATAAAACATATATATACTACACTTCTTCATCATGAATAAACGCGTGTATCAAATTTCTTCTTTTATAAGAAATATCTTTATATAAATAAAAAATAACATTTCATCTTTAATCTTATCTTATGAAAGCTACATTTCACTTAATTATTTAATCAAGGTATAGACTATACCCTCGACTAGGGTCTAAACCATATATATAATAAAATAATCGGGCAGGACCCCTACCATGTATAGCTTATCTACGAAATGCTTAAACTTCACATGGGCAGCACTCCTACTTGCACGTACTTCTAGACAACAAGCGTGTCGGAAATGACGGGATTTTGGCATGAAAACCAAGGTAAAGTGTGTGTGATGTGATGGAGACTTCATCCCCATGGCTGCATATTTATAGGCAGAAATCGTGCATCTTCGCGTCGCACAAAGGATTCTTCGCGTCGCGGGAAGGACAAACGTAGCCGCAATTTATATTATATTCCTTTCCGTTGCGCGAAGGATACTTCGCGTCGCACGAAGTTGCTCAATAGGCTTGGTGAGTCAGCCGCTAGACCTGCCACGTGTCGACACGTGGTGACACGTGTCATCACCAGATGAGGTTACTTCAAGCTTCTTCGTGTCGCGCGAAATTGCCTTACTTGGTTCCTTCGCGTCGCGCGAAGATGCTAAATTTTCATTTTCAGTCCCTGATCTTTGGTAGCTTGTCATATCTTGATCATAGTTCAAAAATACTAAAGCGGCCTTTAAGCGGCTCGCGGCGATGCGAGTGTGTGAAGTGCAAAGTGCGCCATCAAAACGGCACATTACGCCCATCGCCCAAGTCCGTGTCCGTGCGCGTGCGCGTCGGGTGCTTCGCACCCTCTGCTAGGACTAGTGAGAGTGATTAGCTACATAAGAACATTATCAAGGAAAACTCCTCCCTTATAAAGTGCTCTTATTTCTTTCCCACTTTCCATGTGAGATGGAGTTTCCATGCTTATTTTCCTTAACATAAACATGCCTTCATTTCTTTACTTTATTTTTTCCATTACTTATCTCATACATATTTTTGGTCCTTCATCCTTATAGACTTGTCAAATTTGGACCTAAACTTTGGGGATGTTACATCCTCCCCACCTTGAAATGAATGTCGTCCTAGAGATTCGCTAGAACAGATGTAGATACTTCTTTTTCATTTCTGATTCTAATTTCCCGAGTTAATTCTGGTCCTCTTCGGGAGTTCCACCTTATTTTAACTAACTTTAGCTTTCGTCGTCTAAGTTTCTTAACTTGGAAATCTTCAACTTGTAGAGGTTGTTCTATAAACTTTAGATTTTCGTTGATTTCCACATCCTTTAAAGGCATAGCTAAAGTTTCGTCAGCCAAACATTTGAGTAAGTTAGAAACATGAAATACATCATGTATACCTTTCATTTCT
This sequence comes from Bidens hawaiensis, assembly GCF_021521415.1. NCBI lineage: Eukaryota > Viridiplantae > Streptophyta > Magnoliopsida > Asterales > Asteraceae > Bidens > Bidens hawaiensis. Next base: position 519,128 of record NW_027491693.1, read on the forward strand.
TCTGGCAAACGTGAGCGATAAGCTATAGTACCGATTCATTCTAACACTTCAAATGGTCCCACAAAACACAGACTTAGTTTTCCTTTCTTGCCGAATCGTACAACACCTTTCCAGGGTGATACTTTTAACAGAACTTTGTCGCCTACTTGGAATTCCAACGGCTTATGGCGAACATCAGCAAAAATCTTTTGTCGATCTCTTTCCATTTTAAGTCGTTCACGGATTTGCAATATCTTATCCGTTGTTTCTTGGACTATCTCAGGTCCGGACATTTGATAATCTCCAGTTTCAGACCAACTTACAGGTGTTCTACATTTTCTTCCATACAATGCTTCAAATGGAGCGGCCTGAATACTCGTGTGATATCTATTATTATATGAAAATTCCATCAAAGGAAGATGATCATCCCAAATTCCTCCTAGATCAATCACACAAGCTCGGAGCATATCTTCAAGCGTTTGAATTGTTCTTTCACTTTGCCCATCAGTTTGAGGATGATAAGCAGTGCTAAGATTCAATTGAGTTCCTAACGCTTGTTGAAAACTTTTCCAGAAATGAGACGTAAATCTACTGTCCTAATCAGATATGATAGATAATGGCAGACCATGAAATGATGCAATGTTATTCACATATATTCGTGCCAATCTATCCATAAAGTAAGATTCATTGATAGGTATGAAAAGAGAAGACTTGGTTAATCTATCGATAATGACCCAAATAGCTTTATGTTGTCGGGCGGTCTTGTAACTTCCGTAAATTTCCGATAAAAGGTTTAACCTTGTAGTGTTGTATACACCTTTCGGGCTTGACCCGGCATTTTCCCAGGAGCTCCTTGCAACCCTCGTAAGATGGTCATACTTAACTTTTCTTACAAGTTAAACCATTAGTAAAGTGGAAGGGCTAGAATTTATATTGTTAATATTTTATAAAAAAAAATATAAACCCTAACACCAGCATTAGTCCGATCGGCGCCCCCTAGACACCCCCTTCTCGTTTTGCGTGCATTCAGCCACCGTCCAGCCATCCAACGTTCAATTCCAGGTCGGTATTAGGTGTCTACAACTCTTTTTCACCTTAATTCATCCTTATGACTCGTTTATTCGTCGTTAAACCATTTGTTTAGACTTACCGGGTGGCTGTCCAATTGGGCAGTTTCGGGGCTGTTTCGGCTGAAGTTTTCGCACCATAATATTTCTAGGTATGTCTAGTATATCATACTTAAAAACCATGTTCATTGGTGTTCGTTAGATTGGTCAACTAGTTGTAGTTTGAATGCTGGTGTTCGGTTGACTAGAATTGTAGTTTAATGCGTTTAACGCGAGGGTTGAAGCGATTAATGACCAATTCAGCTCGGGGGAACTTGGTTTGATGTACGAGCTGTCGAAAAATCATTTTTATAAGTTATGGGGCTGAAATGGTTGTCGGTTACTCAAACGGATCGGTACAACACACAATTGCGTTTATTGAATAGTTGGTGCGTTGTACTTGCGAGTTACCGACCCATTGGACTCGTGTAGTGTTGTGTGGACTTGATGGCTGTGAAATATTCATATTAGGTCCACACGGGGCTGAGTTAGATGTTAATTGCCTAAACGACCCTTAAACGTGCGTGTTAGTGTTACCTAGTTCTTACGGGGCTAAATTGGGAATTCTTTATTCCCGAGAGTATCTAAAGGTCGTTTTGGTTAATGTAAGGCCTTGGTGGCTGTTGTGATTGAGTTTGATGAGGTCGGGGCTTTAGGTAACTCGAACCATGTTAGATCGTCTCGTAGGATAAACGAGTCATCTCGATGTCAATAGTATTGATTGTATGTAAACCGACAGGAGTTTGAGTTGTGGGGCTACGTAGGGATCCTCTAGCTTGTGGTGAAATCATACCTTGTGTCAGGTGAGTTCATGATGCCCCTTTTTAATTCTTTTTACGTTTTGGGCTGGCATACACACTCAATCTCAGTTTTACCTAATTTTACTTGTTAAAACAATTTGAAGATCATTGTATTGTTTTGATAATGTTTGTGCAATTATGAAAACCCAGTGTGAGTTACATTCTGTGCCTTAGGATATTTTAGACTCGGTTGGTCATAAATTTCTTAAGGTTATATACCTTGTTATGGTCTAGACTCGAGAATGTTAATAGGCTGGGTAGTAATTGAAATACGAGTAGACCTATTTACTTAATTCATGTATTGAACTGATTATTATATATTACCTTATGGCCAGTAGGCTTACTTGTAATATGGTATATTTTAGGATGATATATATATATATGTATATATATGTATGTATGTATGTTTGTATGTGCATGTGTTACCATATGGCCTATGATTAGTATTGTTAGTTAGCCGTTCGTGACTAAGGATAGCTTACTTACGATGTGGTATATTTTGGGATCATATATATGTATGAGTATGTGTTACGTTATAGCCTACGGTTGTGTGATGACATTTAGTTCCTTGTGACTAAGAATGATGTGAGTAGGCTTATTGATGTGTGTGTGCATGGTTATTACAGCCGGGTCAAATATATTACTCGGGTTTTCAAATCATGTGGTGGAGAGGCCGTGTTGCGTGATCATCATTTTGGCGGGTCAAATATATTACTCGGGTTTTAATATCCCGTGGTGAAGAGGCCCGTTGTATGTTAAACCGTGATCGGGTCAAATATATTACTCGGGTTGTACTCGTGGTGGAGAGGCCCGTATCACGTGTTTTGATGTGTAAGCTGTGACTGAGTCAAATATATTACTCGGGCTTGACTCGTGGTGGAGAGGCTCGTGTCACGTGCTTAGGTCTTACCCCGTCCGGGTCAAAAATATTACTCGAGTCCTAACTTGTGGTGGAGAGGCCCGTGTACGTGTATTCGACGATGAATGTATTATTTGGTGAACTATATTATTTATTTTATTATTATCTCTCTACTGTTTAGAACTATAACTTTGAAATAAAGTATGAATTATTGTTTATAAAATCTTGAACTCACTCAGCTCTAGCTGACTTTGTGTATATGTTAGATTGACTTTCAGGTTAAGGAGTGGATGTTACCGCTTGGACGTGCTGGGTGCTACTCAGAGTTGAAGGCATTTCTAGATGAGGACTTTAAAATAAAACAAACATTTCACTTTATTTTAAGTTTTGGGGGTTTTAGATACTTAACTTTTCCCATTGTTTATCATTTTGTATTTTTCCTGTTTTGGGAATTTTTGATGCTTATGAATTTCCGCTGTTAAATTACTCTGAACTGGTTTTAAATAAAATAAAACGTTTGGTTTAGTAAGTGCAAAGAGGAGGACATGGTGACTTATGCTACTACCTCATTTCGTTCCGAGGCACTGTGTTGGTGGGATAATCTAACTCAGGCTATGGGTAATCGTTCTATTAGGAGGATGGCTTGGGAGGAGTTGAAGCAGTTGGTTATCGATCATTTTTGCCCTCCGCATGAATTAGATAAGATGGAGCAGGAGTTCTTAGTTTTAGAAGCATGTGATATGTCATATCGAGAGTATACTACAAAATTCAATCAAATGGCTCTTTTATGTCTTGATCTGGTTACACTTGAAAGTAAATGAATCAAAAAGTACGTGAAGGGTCTTCCGGCAGATGTTCGTAGGGGTGTGGTGACCACCGGCATGAGCTCTTTCCATTCGGTGGTTACCCTGGCAGGTACATTGTATGAACAGAGAGAGATGGTGAGGCCAACTGAATCTGGAAAAGATTGGAAACCGAGCTCTAACTCCAATTGTAACACCCGTCAATTTTCGTTTCGAGATGGAAGGCTTGTAGAGTTTGTTTATTCCCGGGTCCGAACCAGCTTACTTCGGGGACCTCCTTTTCATTCTCGTAAGTTAATTTAATGACCTTTCATCCAAGTTGTTGCATCTTGCAAAGTAGATGGGCTAATGTGTAAATATTACTATAATTATAACAAAACCCTAATTCCTTTTCTCTACTACCTGCCGATCGCTGCTGCCACAGGCATTCCAAGCCTCGTTTTTTTCTTTTTCCAGCCATAATCAAGGTGTGAAACTTCAATTGAAGGTTATTTTTATGTTCCCCCAAGTCCTATACACCTTAATTGATCATATTAACGCGTTTATTGGTCGTTAGGTTTGAGTTTTGATGAAAACAGTTTGCTGACAGATTCGTATTTGTTTATTGCAGGGCCTGTAACTTGATGATAATCCATTGTTTTTGATCGATTCTCCTTTCCATGATGTTCTAATTTGAGTCTAGTTTCCAGAAAGGTATAGTACATAATTTTTGGACGAGATTTGAATACTTTTTATAATTTTATAAGATCGAGTCAAAGCTGATACGGGATGACGGATTCTGGTCTGTCTTCCCGACATCATAACTCTTTTTCGACAAGTCAAAATTAGTTGGTTCCACTTCTGAAAGTTATTATTTTGAGTTAAGAATCAAACTCAATTGGAATCGTTTAATTTTTTTTGGTAATGAATTTTATAAAAATAAAACCATTTTGTTGCGCACTAAAACAGCTGCACATACCTTTCTGTTTTGGAGGAATTTTTATGATTTTTGTGTGTATTGGAAAAATATAATAAAAATAGTTTTAGATACCCAAGACATTTATACAACTCTGGTAAAAATTTCATAATTTATTCCTATGATTTTCCTATGTAAGAAAATACACTTTTGCATGCTAAAATCTGCTCCTTATTCTCGACATTGATCAATTCTTTCGGTTTAGGACTTAACCGGTGGCTGACCAATTGAAGTCCTTTCGGGGCTGTCTTAATTGAAGTTATTGATCTATCATCTTCTTAGGTATGTCTTGTATATCATACTTTAGTATCATGAGTTTTGGAATTGGTTAGGTCAGCCAATTGTTAATAGTTTGAAAACTAGGATTCGGTTGACTAATTTGTGAGTCGTTGTGTTTAACGCGTTGTTTGAGGGAATTGACAACCAATTCGAATGTTGTAGACTTGGCATGATATGTTGGCTGTGAAAAACTGATTTTTTTGAGTATTTGGGGTGAATTGGTTGTCGGTTACTTGAACGGGTCGGTACGACGCAAATTCGCGTTTATTGGTAGTTTGTGCATCGTGCTTGCGAATTATCGACCCATCCAACTCGTGTAGCGTCATGTGGACTTGTTGGCTGTGATTTTACTAAATTTTGTCCACATGGGGCCGAGTCGGTATCTAAGTGCATAAACAACCCATTAACGCGCGTATTCAATAAAGTCAACAACTTTCGGGGGTAAATTGTGAATCCTTTGTCCCCGAAATTAACTAAGGGTGGTTTTGGTAAATAAATGGCCACGGGGCTGATGTAATTGTATTTGGTAATGTCAAGGCTTTAGGTCAATCAAATCATGTCAGAACGTCTCGTAGGATAAGCGAGTCGGTCCGTTTAGTTAGTAATCTTTGTGTGCAATCCGACAGGCTTGTAAATTGTGGATTGGCTTTGAAGTTCTCATACCTATTGTTATTTGATTGGCTCATTTCAGGTGAGTTCATGATGCCCTTTTTAATCTTTTTACGTTTTGGGCTAGTGTACACACCTTATTATGATTTTAACCGATTTTAATTCGTTTAAACTATTGGTTTGGTATTGTATGATCTTGTTTGTGGTTGTTCCTTTATGAAGACATGTGTAAATTATATTTTATGCCTTAGGATATTTTAGACTCGTTTAAGGCCATATATCCCTTAAGGTTATACATTTTACTTGGGCTCTAAGCCTCGAGGTTGCTATTAGGCTTAGCATCGAATGCCTAGATTATCCATTATTTATGGATTGTATGTGATGATATTGTTGGTTGGATGTTTGAATTAGATGTTTGTATGTGTGTATGTGAACGTGTATGTGATGGTAAACTGTGACCGGGTCAAATATATTACTCGGGGAGGACCCAGGGTGAGGAGGCCCGTGTTGCATGTTTATGATCCGGCGGGTCAAATATATTACTTGGGAAAGACCCGGGGTGAGGAGGCCTGCCGTTCTATAAACCGTGGTCGGGTCAAATATATTACTTGGGGAAGACCCAGGGTGAGGAGGCCCGTATCACGTGTTTGGTATGTTAGACCGCGACCAAGTCAAATATATTACTTGGGGATGACCCGGGGTGAGGAGGCTCGTGTTGCGTGATTTTGGTTTATTAAACTGTGACCAAGTCAAATATATTACTTGGGGATGACCCAGGGTGAGGAGGCTCGTGTTGCATGATTTTAACGGTTTTGTTAAACCGCGACCGAGTCAAATATATTACTTTGGGATGACCCGGGGTGAGGAGGGTCGTGTTGCGTGAATTTTTTTATTTAAACTGTAACTGAGTCAAATATATTACTTGGGGATGACCCGGGGTAAGGAGGCTCGTGTTACATGATTTTAATGGTTTTGTTAAACCGCGGCTGGGTCAAATATATTACTCGGGAAAGACCCGGGGTGAGGATTTCCGTGCTGCGCGAAAAGATGTTTAATGTTTTATTTACTTATGATTTGGTTAAGAAAAGTTATTTATGAGTTTATGGACTCATGATTTTCCCCTACATTCCATACTTATGGAATTTAAATTTTTAATGAATGTCGTTTATGAAAACTTGAACTCACTCAGCTCAAGCTGACTTTGTGTGTATGTTAGATTGACTTTCAGGTTAAGAAGTGGATGCTACCGCTTCGACGTGCTGGATGCTACTCGGGAGGTTCAAGGCATTTCTGGTCGAGGATTTCAAATAAAACAGATATTTTATTTATATTTGATTTTTGGACACTTGTACCCGTATTTGGGATTTTTAAATACTTACACTTTTTCCGCTGTTATTTACTCTGAAATGGTTTTAAATAAAACGAATCATTTGGTTTTAAATTTTTGTGAATTTGTGGACGAGATTACCAACTGTAGGATTCCCGGGATTCGGGGTCATTCACCAATGGCAAACATTATGGGGGCAATGGTTCTGTGTTGGCTGGGAAGAAAGCGAGGACGGAGACGTCGGATCGTAAGATTAAGGGGTATAGCGATGGATGCAGGAAGTGCGGGAAACCGCAAAGGGGGGAATGCAGGCCTGGGGCTATGCCCTGTTTTCGTTGTAGGAAGACTAAACATGCCAGCTATGAGTGCCCGACTTTGATTTGTTTCCGATGTAGGGGGTCTGGACATTTAGCGTTAAATTGCCATACCAATAGGGCAGAGGAATCCGAGCAGGGGACTTCCTTGAGGGGGGAAATGGAAGAAAGACCGAAGGTTAAGGAGAGTGCCTTTAGTATCTCGACGAAGGAGGCAAAGGAGGATGCGGACACCATTTCAGGTAACCCATTGTAAACGTTTTATTTGTTAAAATTGCAATGTCCATTTATCTCCCTCTCAAATGCTTTCGTGTGTAATTGTTTGGCTAGGAAGTAGTACAATATCAATAGTAGGGGTGCTATTTATAGCCGTTCTGTGTATGATGTGATGTTTTGCATTGTCTCAATCCGTGCTGGTTCCGATGTGGCGGGATTCGGGGACGAATCCCATTTTTATGAGGGTAGACTTGTAACGTCCGTAAATTTCCGATAAAAGGTTTCACCTTGTAGTGTTGTGTACACCTTTCGGGCTTGACCCGGCATTCTCCCTGGAGCTCCTTGCAACCCTTGTAAGCTGGTCATACTTAACTTTTCTTACAAGTTCAACCATTAGTAAAGTGGAGGGGCTAGAATGTATATTGTTAATATTTTATAAAAAAATATATATATACCCTAACCCCTGGCATTAGTCCGATCGGCGGCCCCCTAGACCCCCCCTTCTCATTTTGAGTGCATTCAGCCACCGTCCAGCCATCCAACGTTCAATTCCAGGTCGGTATTAGGTGTCTACAACTCTTTTTCACCTTAATTCATCCTTATGACTCGTTTATTCATTGTTAAACCGTTTGTATAGGCTTACTGGGTGGCTGTCCAATTGGGAAGTTTCGGGGCTGTTTCGGCTGAAGTTTTTGCACCACAATCTTTCTAGGTATGTCTAGTATATCATACTTAAAAAACATGTTCATTGGTGTTCGTTAGATTGGCCAACTAGTTGTAGTTTGAATGTTGGTGTTCGGTTGACTAGAATTGTAGTTTGATGCGTTTAACGCCAGGGTTGAAGTGATTAACGACCATTTCAGTTCGGGGGAACTTGGTTTGATGTACGGACTGTTGAAAAATCATTTTTATATGTTATGGGGCTGAATTGGTTGTCGGTTACTCAAACGGGTCGGTACAACGCTCAATTGCGTTTATTGAATAGCTGGTGCGTTGTACTTGCGAGTTACCGACCCATTGGACTCGTGTAGCGTCGTTTGGACTTGATGGCTGTGAAATATTCATATCGGGTCCACACGGGGCTGAGTTGGATGTTAATTGCCTAAACGATCCTTAAACGCGCGTGTTAGTGTCACCTAGTGCTTCCGGGGGTAAATTGGGAATTCTTTATTCCCGGGAGTGTCTAAGGGTCGTTTTTGTAAATTTAAGGCCTCGGGGGCTGTTGTTATTGAGTTTGATGAGGTCGGGGCTTTAGGCAACTCGAACCATGTTATATCGTCTCGTAGGATAAACGAGTCATCTTGATGTCAATGGTATTGATTGTACGTAAACCGACAGGAGTTTGAGTTTTAGGGCTATGTAGGGATCCTCTAGCTTGTGGTGAAATCATACCTTGTGTCAGGTGAGTTCATGATGCCCCTTTTTAACTCTTTTTACGTTTTGGGCTAGCATACACACTCAATTACAGTTTTACCTGATTTTACTCGTTAAAACAATTTGTAGATCATTGTATTGTTTTGATAATGTTTGTGCAATTATGAAAACCCAGTGTGAGTTACATTCTGTTCCTTAGGATATTTTAGACTCGGTTGGTCATAAATTCCTTTCGGTTATATACCTGGTTATGGTCTAGACTCGAGAATAGGCTGGGTAGTAATTGAAATACGAGTAGACCTATGTACTTAGTTCATGTATAGAACTCATTATTATATATTACCTTATGGCCCGTAGGCATACTTGTAATATGGTATATTTTGGGATGATATATATATATATATGTATATATATATATATATGTATGTATGTATGTATGTATGTATGTATGTATGTATGTATGTATGTATGTATGTATGTATGTATGTGCATGTGTTACCCTATAGCCTATGATTAGTAATGTTAGTTAGCCGTTCGTGACTAAGGATGGCTTACTTACGATGTGGTATATTTTGGGATCATATGTATGTATGAGTATGTGTTACCTTATAGCCTACGGTTGTGTGATGACATTTAGTTCCTTGTGACTAAGAATGATGTGAGTAGGCTTATTGATGTGTGTGTGCATGGTGATTACGGCCAAGTCAAATATATTACTCGGGTTTTCAAATCCCGTGGTGGAGAGGCCTGTGTGGCGTGATCATCATTTTGGCGGGTCAAATATATTACTCAGGTTTTAAAATCCCGTGGTGAAGAGGCTCGTTGTATGTTAAACCGTGATCGGGTCTAATATATTACTCAGGTTGTACTCGTGGTGGAGAGGCCGTATCACGTGTTTTGATGTGTAAGCTGTGACTGAGTCAAATATATTACTCGGGTTTGACTCGTGGTGGAGAGGCTCGTGTCACGTGCTTAGGTCTTACCGCGTCTGGGTCAAATATATTACTTGAGTCCTGACTCGTGGTGGAGAGGCCTGTGTACGTGCGTTTGACGATGAATGTATTATTTGGTTAACTATATTATTTATTTTATTATTATCCTCTCTGCTGTTTAGAACTATAACTTTGAAATAAAGTATGAATTATTGTTTATGAAAACTTGAACTCACTCAGCTCTAGCTGACTTTGTGTGTATGTTAGATTGACTTTCAGGTCAAGGAGTTGATGTTACTGCTTGGACGTGTTGGGTGCTACTCGGAGTTGAAGGCATTTCTAGACGAGGACTTTAAAATAAAACAAACACTTCACTTTATATTCAGTTTTGGGGATTTTAGATACTTAACTTTTCCCGCTGTTTATCATTTTGAATTTTTCCGGTTTTGGGAATTTTCGATGCTTATGAATTTCCGTTGTTAAATTACTCTGAACTGGTTTTAAATAAAATAAAACGTTTGGTTTTAAATTTTTGGTGAAATTGTGGATGTGATTACCAACTGTAGGATTCCCGGGATTCGGGGTCTTACAGGTCTTTGGGAGTTTTGTTATAAAATCCATTGTTATCATCTCCCATTTCCAAACAGGTAATTCAGGTTGTTGAAGTAAACCTGAAGGTTTCTGATGCTCAGCCTTAACTTGTAAACATGTTAAACATTTGGCTACATACAGAGCAATATCCTTTTTCATCCCGTTCCACCAGTAGTTAGGCTTAAGATTCTGATACATTTTATCACTACTGGGATGCATCATATACTTTAATCGGTGATCTTCACTCATAATTCTTTCACGTAAGTCATCAATATTCGGTATCCAGATTATGTTTCCAGGCCTGAGTATCTCATCATTTCCCTTAACTAAAGAGTCAATTGTACCATTATGCTTTTCGTCAGAGATTTGATTTTCTTATATTGCTTTCTTCTGAGCCTCTTTGATTTGTCCAATTAAATCTATTTGTAGTTCCAGTCTTAAGGCTCTAACCCTCTTGGGTTTTTCATGTTCTTTCCGACTCAATGCATCAGCTACCACATTTGCCTTTCCTTCATGATAGATGATTTCACAATCATAGTCGTTTAAGGTTTCCGTCCATCTTTTTTGACTCATGTTAAGTTCTTTCTAATCAAAGATGTGCTTTAAGCTTTTATGATCAGTTTACACGATAAATTTAACTCCATATAAATGGTGTCTTCATAAATTTAAGGCAAAAATTATGGCATCATGAGTTGTATAATTCTTTTCGTGTACTTTCAATTGTCGAGCATAAGCTATTACTTTGTTTCGTTGCATTAGTACACAACCCATACCTGAATGAGAAGCGTCACTAAATACAACAAAGTCTTCTGTACCTTCTGGCAAGGCCAGTATAGGTGCATTAGTAAGCTTTTGTTTAAGTAAGTCAAATGCTTCTTGTTGCTTGGTTCCCCATTCATACTTAACATTCTTTCGAGTTAAGGGAACTGCTATACGGGAGAAATTCTCGATAAATCTTCTACAATATCCAGCCAAACCTAAGAAACTTTGAACCTAGGTTGGCGATCTTGGAATTTCCCATTTAACTATTGCTTCAATCTTGGCGGGATCTACTTGAATTCCATTTGCATTTATAACATGACCAAGGAAATTGTACTTCATGAAGCCAGAATTCACACTTGGAAAATTTAGCATACAATTTCTCGTTTCGAAGTAATTCAAGCAAAATCCTGAGATGAACTTTATGATCTTCTTCCGATTTAGAATAAATAAGTATATCGTCGATGAATACGATTACAAATTTATCTAAATAAGGCTTACAAATTCTGTTCATCATGTCCATAAATGCTGCATGAGCATTGGTAGGTCCAAATGGCATAATTGTGAATTCAAAATGTCCATATCTGGTTCTAAATGCGGTCTTTGGAATATCTTCTTCTTAAACTTTCAACTGATGATAACTTGAGCATAAATCGATCTTCGAAAAACAACTTGCTCCTTGTAATTGATCAAACAAATAATCAATTCTTGGGAGCGGGCATTTGTTCTTGATTGTTACTTTGTTCAGCTTGCGACAATCGATGTGCATTCTCATCAAACTGTCCTTCTTTTTCACAAATAAGATCGGAGCTCCCCAAGGTGAAGAACTCGGTCTTATAAATCCTTTCTCTTACAGTTCATCTAACTGTTTCTTTAATTCCTCCGTCTCCGTTGGAGCTAGTCTATACAGGGATTTGTCTATTGGAGCGGTTCCAGGTACTAAGTCTATTCTAAATTAAACATCACGCTCCGGTGGTATTCCTGGTAATTCTTCTGGGAAAACGTCAGGAAATTCTGAAATAATTGGTACGTCTTCTTATTTCTTCTCTTTGGGTTCTTCTGTCACATTCACCGTGAATGCTAGGCAACCTATACGTAAACACCTATTAGCTTTAATCATCGAGACTAAGCTAACATGACCTGCATCTTTGTCTTCAGCTATTTGGATAGTATTTCTGTTTGCACGAATGTCGATTGCTTTCTTATCACATAAGATACGAGCTTGGTTATTGGATAACCAGTCCATACCTAAGACAATATCAAAGCCTGCCAATGTCATGGGTAACAACTGGACAGGTATGACATGTCCTGCCAATAGAATTTTGCTCTTATTCAAGATTTCAGATATTCTAACTTGATTACCGTCGGCTGTTTCAACTATGAGGAATTTGTCTAACTTAACTAAGGGTTCGTTTAATAGACTACAAAAATTCTTATCTATAAAACTTTGGTTTGCACCCGAGTCAAACAAAACCCTAGCATAGACATGATTGACGAGAAACGTGCCGGTTATGACGTCCGACATCACAGCTGCCTTCTCGGTGTTGAGCACAAAAACATGTGCCTTTCCCTTTCTGCCTTCATTTTTGGTGCCACTACTATTTGCACCTTCTCCTCCATTCTTTCTCTTCGGACATTCATTTTGAAAATGTTCCATCTCTCCACAACCATAGCAAGCAATCTTATTCTTCCAACAATCAGTTGTTGCATGACCCACCTTTTTACAATTAGTACAGGTGACTGACTGATTCAACATGCACTTCCCAAAATGTCTTCAGTTGCATATCCTACACAACGGAATTGGTGACTGAGAGTTCCTCTTCTCCCCACGATATGGTTTCTTTTTTTCCCTATCATTCTTTTTAAACACAACTTCCTTTTTAAACACATTCTCTTTCTTTTCCTCTTCACGAGTATTGATTAAACCATTCATCATATACCCAGCCAACTCCTTGGCTGAATCAATAGTTTAAGGCAAAGATGATCTGACCATGTCTCTAATCTCCTTTGGAAAACCCCAAATATAACGTGTGACTTTGTTATTTTCCAGTGTTACCAAGTGTGGCACTATCCTACAATACTCCAAGAATTTAGTATTGTAGTCCTTAATATTTGTCCCAACAACTCTATGATTTAAAAACTTGATTTGAATTTCATCCTTCTCATTCATCAGGCAAAACTCCCTAATTAAGAGATCCTTGAATTCTTCCCAACTTATCCTGTACATATTTAATCTACCCTTGGCATGTATAAGGGTGTTCCACCATTGCAAAGCCTCGCCTTCGAATGATTGGGAGGAATACTGAATTGCTTCTTCTTCTATACACTTACTGATGACATTAAAGGCTTCTATTTCTTCAAGCCATCCTAGTGCAGTAATAGCACCATCACTTCCATGAAAATATTTAGGCTTAAACGTCTGGTATGGCTTATAACTACAGCCTTTCTTATTCTTTTGTTTCTTGGTTTTCTTCTTTTCATAATCACTATCGGCATTGGAGCTGACATGTTCTTCCTCTTCTTCTCTCTTGGATGTAAGACCCCGAATCCTGGAAATCCTACAGTTGGTAATCACATCCACAATTTCCCCAAAAATTTAAAACCAAACATCATTTTATTTAAAACTAGTTCAGAGTAATTTAACAGCGGAAATTTATAAGCATCAAAAATTCCCAAAACCGAAAAAATACCAAATGATAAACAGTGGTAAAAGTGAAGTATCTAAAATCCCAAAATTTAATATAAAGTGAAGTGTTTGTTTTATTTTAAAGTCCTCGTCTAGAAATGCCTTCAACTTCGAGTAGCATCCAGCACGTCCAAGCGGTAACATCCACTCCTTAACCTGAAAGTCAATCTAACATACACACAAAGTCAGCTAGAGCTGACTGAGTTCAAGCTTTCATAAACAATAATTCATACTTTATTTCAAAGTTATAGTTCTAAACAGCAGAGAGGATAATAATAAAATAAATAAATATAGTTCACCAAATAATGCATTCATCGTCGAACACATGTACATGGGCCTCTCCACCACGAGTCAAGACTCGAGTAATATATTTAACCCGGACGCAGTAAGACCTAAGCACGTGACACGAGCCTCTCCACCACGAGTCAAACCCGAGTAATATATTTGACTCGGTCACAGCTTACACATCCAAACATGTGATACAGGCCTCTCCACCAAGAGTACAACCCGAGTAATATATTTGACCCGATCACGGTTTAACATACAACTGGCCTCTTCACCACGGGATTTTAAAATCCTGAGTAATATATTTGACCTGCCAAAATGATGATCACGCCACACGGGCCTCTCCACCACGGGATTTGAAAACCCGAATAATATATTTGACCCGGCCGTAATCACCATGCACACACACATCAATAAGCCTACTCACATCATTCTTAGTCACAAGGAACTAAATGTCATCACACAACCGTAAGCTATAAGGTAACACATACTCATACATATATATGATCTTCAAATTGTTTTAACTAGTAAAATCGGGTAAAACTGTAATTGAGTGTGTATGCCAGCCCAAAACGTAAAAAGAGTTAGAAGGGGGCATCATGAACTCACCTGACACAGGGTATGATTTCCCCACAAGCTAGAGGATCCCTACGTAGCCCCACAACTCAAACTCCTGTCGGTTTACATACAATCAATACTATTGACATCGAGATGACTCGTTTACAGTAAGAGACGACATAACATGGTTCAAGTTACCTAAATCCCCGACCTTAATTTACCAAAACGACCCTTAGACACTCCTGGGAATAAAGAATTCCCAATTTACCCCCGGAAGTACTAGGTGACACTAACACGCGCGTTTAAGGGTAGTTTAGGCAATTAACATCCAAATCAGCCCCGTGTGGACCCAATATGATAATTTCACAGCCAACAAGTCCACACAACGCTACACGAGTCCAATTGGTCGGTAACTCGCAAGTACAACGCACCAACTATTCAATAAACGCAATTGCGCGTTGTACCGACCCGTTCGTGTAACCGACAACCAATTCAGCCCCATAACTTATAAAAATGATTTTTCAACAGCCCGTACATCAAACCAAGTTCCCCCTAGCTGAATTGGTCGTTAATAACTTCAACCCTCGCGTTAAACGCATCAAACTACAATTCTAGTCAACTAAACACTAACATTCAAACTACAACTAGTTGACCAATCTAACGAACACCAATGAACATGGTTTTTTAATATGTTACATGGGACATACCTAGGAAGATTTTGGTGCAAAAACCTCGGCCAAAACAGCCCCGAAACTGCCCAATTGGACAGCCACTTGGTAAACCGGTTTAACAACGAATAAACGAGCCATAAGGATGAATTAAGGTGAAAAAGAGTTGTAGACATCTAATACCGACCTGGAATCTAACGTTTGGAGGGCGGGTGATGGCTGGTTGCACGAAGATCGAGAATAGAAAGGGGGTGGGGTGCGCTGATCGGTGGTAGAGTTGGGGTTTATATATAAAATATAATAACAATATAACATTCTGGCCCCTCCACATTACTAAGGGTTGAACTTGCACGAAAAGCTAAGTAAGATACGTTTACGAGGGTAGCAAGGAGCTCTCGGGAGAATGCCGGGTCAAGCCCGGGAGGTGCACACAACACTACAAGGTTAAACCTTTTATCAGAAATTAACGGACGTTACATTGGATTTGTTAGATGTTTCTTTCTTTCTAATGGTCTCGAACATAGCTGGGAAAACTTCACCAATTCCTTTTGCGATCAGCTATTGCTTATCCTCCTTTCTCATAAATTGATCACCAGTGGGAGGGGTAGCATTCAGTTCCTGAATTTCAATATTTTTCTTCAATCTTCCCCTCGTATTCCTTGAGGGTTCACTATTGACTTCAACGTTTGAATTTTCTCTTTTCGCCATTCTATAGACGAGAAATAGGAGGTAACCATTAGTTACTGTCTCTAAGAATTTTCCCAAAGGCATATGTCTTATCCATACTTTCATATATTTAAATTGGTAAACCCTAAGTACTTGTATCAAATACTTAATTCGCTAAACCGATGGCTCTGATACCAACCTGTCACACCCCGTCTTCGGGCCTAGGCGTGTGACTCACAGTTGGTACCACTTTTGTCAATTTATCAAAGTTTGAAGCAAAAAATGTTATTTTAAGATATTTACTTTTATAACATAGGGAATTAAATACCCTGGTTTGTTTTAAAAAATTACTTGTTTAAAAACAAGTTTTACATATGCATCATTACAAACCTAGCTGAGCCACCAGCTGCATATTATGCCTAGTAATCTTCTATCTCCACTGGCATATTCATCATTATACATTACTCCTGGTTACCTGAAAATAGTTTAAAAATACGTCAGCTATATGCTGGTGAACACGCAGACTCGATAAAAGGTTTTCACAATGCGTAATGACACAACACCAATAGCATTCAACGACTCAGTGGGTCTCAATCCCATCTCATCGGAACTGAACATACGCACAAACCACATAGTTGGACTTCACTTGCCCTAGAGACAGTCACTTGCCTCATAGTTAGTATGTTTGTAGTGTGCCCACTACAGTACATATATGTAAGGATCCAGACACATGTTTATTTCATGTGCTTGAAGTAGTTTAATAATTATTAACTAAAAATGAACAGTAAGTAATACTCGAGACTCTCTAAAACTCGACTAAACTACTAACCGGCAAGTGAACCGATCGACTCTAGTAAAGCTAAGTAAGTCTGGATATCAAACCCACGAGACTCTTTAAATTACGTTTATTAGCTAATTAGACTCGGCTACAAAACACGAATTATTAATTATATTTGTTGGGGGGGGGGGGTTATTTAAAATACTAATTTAATACTATAATTAAAAACTAATTAAGGAAGCAAGTAATTTAAACGAAAGCAAAAGTTTGTTTATTAAATAATATGATGATGAGAAAACTACCTAGGCTAGAATCTCATACTTCAGTAATGAATTAACGAATTATTAATTATATTTGTTGGGGGGGGGGGTTTATTTAAAATACTAATTTAATACTATAATTAAAAACTAATTAGGTTAGCAGCGCATTTGGATTTATTTGACAATACTATTCCTATGACCTTATCAAGACATTAATCATAAAATAATAAAAAACACGAAGTAATTGACCTAATAGCAATCCTATCATATGACAAACAATAATCAAGGAAAACTATGGAATAAAACTCATCAAACAATCCAAAGCATTCATATGCATCAATTAATTATAAATAAATCTTTTACTAAACCATAAAAACCATAACGTAAATAATCCCAAAGTCAAATCGAAACATCAAAATAAGTTCATCATAAGCCTAGATAGTTCATGCAATTTAGCCTAGCATCTTAGGTTTAAGCAAAACAAACAAGTAAGAATTCATGGCGGTAAAATAATGAAAACGTAAGAAACAAAAGATAAAACCTGTGTTCTTCGTCTTCAACTAATAGGCGCAGCACCAGCTGATTCTTCAACTCCAAAGCTACCAAAAGCTGATCTCGGACGCCTCGGAACTCACCAAATTCATATGGAACTTCAAGGTATGCTTAAAGGTGAGTTTAGGGGTCTTTAAATAGGCAACACGTGTCCAAAAATACGTAAGATGGTGAAAAATTCCAGAATCTTCCTGACATTGGGCCGCCGCACCGCGCAGCGGGCTTGGCCACCCCGGTCGCGTGGCGCTCCGGTAGGTAGGTGGGCTGGCCGGCCTATCCGGTCCGGTTCTCCTCCTGGTCTGGTCCGGTTCGTTTCCTGATGGCTCGGTTCTCCGGTTCGGCTTGTTTTTGCTCCTTTTTCGTCCTCTTTTCACCATAATTCAAACCCGAAACCTAAAATATGTTAGTAGTATTCAAATCTTACGAGAAATCGAACAAAACTAATAAAATATTAAATAAAATATACACGGGATTAATATATATTAAACATTTATATCAAATATTCCCACACTTAACCTTTTTTCGTCCCTGAAAATGTCTAATTGCAATGAGATTAGAATCGGAGAAATACAGTCTTACAAACATATAGATTATCTTTAAAAAAAATTTTTAGAACAACGCAAAAACTGCGATCACTGATATTGTTGTCCACTTAAACTCATGGCTTTGTCTTTACCTGGACAAGTAAGATCCAACTATTATTATTATTATTATTATTATTATTATTATTATTATTATTATTATTATTATTATTATTATATATAATCTAGTGGAACCCACAGTCAAGACCCGTTTTATTTTAGATTTTACCGGATCAAACCACCCCAAGTTGACTTAAACCTCATCAAACCACCCCACTTCTTTCACCAAGTACGGTCCCGTTCACGTCGATCTCAGCTTTCCTGCAAACAACTTCAAAACGAGAGTTAAATTATAATACCTTATCGCCTTTCTTGTACTCTTTTCCGCCTTTCAAACGTCAATCATGTAACGCTTTTGTCTTTTCTTTGACGTTCAATGATTGAGAATATGCCGTATCCCAAAGCTCTTCCAACACATGAATCAGAAAGTACCTTTTTCTCGCGGCCACGGTAAGATCGATATTAACCAACTTCAACACCCAATAAGCACGATGCTCCAACTCAACCGGCAGATGACAAGACTTACCATAAACAAACATAAACGGTGTAGTACCCAACGGAGTCTTGTATGCGGTTCGAAATGCCCATAACGCATCATCTAACTTCTCCGACCAATCCTTTCGACTAGCCCCAACCGTCTTCTCCAAGATCCTCTTCACCCCTCGGTTTGCATTCTCGACTTAACCATTCGTTTGAGGGTGATAGGCAGTAGAGGTACGATGCATAACCCCATAACGAGCCAACGCCTTCTCCATGACGGCGTTACAAAAATGGGTTCCCCCATCACCAATAATAGCTCTCGGAGTACCGAAACGAGTAAATAACTTCTTAAGAAACCTCACAACCACTCGTGCATCATTCGTGGCCAACGCTTGGGCTTCCACCCACTTCGATACATAATCAATAGCCACCAAAATGTACTTATTACCATTCGACGTGGGAATCGGTCCCATGAAGTCGATGCCCCAAACATCAAAGATTTCCAGAATTTGTATAGGGTTTTGAGGCATCTCATTCTTGGATGAAATATTACCTGTTCTTTGGCACGCATCACAAAGCTTCACAAATTCTTCAGCATCTTTAACAACTGTCAGCCAATAGAACCTACTATCAAACACCTTATGCGCCGTAGCATGCGCACCATGATGACCTCCAGTCAACCCTTCATGAACATGCTTGAGAATATCCCAACCTTCCTCTTTCATCACACATCTCCTCAAAATCCGATCACCACCAACCTTCACACAATCATTATCAAAAACAAACGGTACATCTTTCTCGAGGAGTTGGGTCATCGGGCGGGTAATTTTGGAGAAGTCTTTGATAAACCGCCGATAGAATCTCGCATGGCCCAAGAAACTCCTAATCGCCTTCACATTCATCGGTGGAGGAAGTCTACTTATAGTATCAATCTTTGCCCGATCCACATCAATACCATCTCTCGAGATCTTATGACCCAACAAGATCCCTTTCGTCACCATCGAATGACATTTTTCCCAACTCAACATCAACTTTGTCTCAATACACCTCTTCAACATCATCTCAAGATTAGCCAAATAATGATCGAAAGAATTACTGTAAACCAAAAAATCGTCCATAAACACCTTCATGGGCGTCTCTATCACATCCTGAAAGATGGCCACCATACAACGCTGAAAGGTAGCCGAAGCGTAACATAATCCAAACAGCATGTGCCGGTACGCAAACATGCCATAAGGACATGTAAAAGCCGTCTTTTATTGGTCTTCCGGTGCAATGGGGATTTGAAAATAACCCAAAAAAACCGTCAATAAAACAATAAAACTGCTGAGCTGCCAAACGCTCCATCATCTGATCAATAAACGGCAACAGAAAGTGGTTCTTCCGAGTGGCATCATTCAATCGCCGATAATCAATACATACTCTCCAACCGGTAACCGTACGCGAAGGGATAAGCTCATTCTTCTCATTCATCACAACGGTCATACCTCCCTTATTTGGAATAATTTGGGTCGGGCTCACCCATGGAGAGTCGAAAATCGGGTAAATCATCCCGGCATCCATCAACTTTAATACCTCCTTCTTCACAACTTCTTGCATATTCGGATTGAGACGTCTTTGCGGTAGCACCTCAGGTTTGTACTCATCCTCCATTAAAATCCGGTGCGTACAGTAAGAGGGGCTGAAACCTTGAATATCGGAAAGTCTCCATGCAATCACCCCCTTATGTAGCTTCAACACGTCTCTGAACTTCGTTTTTTGTTCTTCCGTCAGCTTGGATGACACAATAACGGGCAAGTTCGAGCCCTTATCAAGATACGCATACTCCAAGTGTGATGGGAGTACTTTCAACTCCAACGGAGTGAGTTTCTCCACAGATCCCGCCTCATTCTTACAACTAATCTCATTTACCTCAATCATCTCGGGCAACCCCGAAATCTCAGCCAACTCATCACAAACCGAATCATTCTCACACAACTCATCCTCACCCAAATCATCACAATCAACCGACCCATTACTTCTCGCGAGATCCACATCACAAATATAATCGAAACAGCTATCAATACCTGCAATAAATGAGTTAATAAAATAAAACGAGTGGCATGGACCACTGAAATCATCTTGATCACTCGGATGCTTCATCGACCTCACGACATCATATGTAACATTCTCATCACCAACTCGAAGCGTGATCTTCCCATCATACATATCGATAAGTGCCTTTGCAGTACGTAAGAACGGATGACCAAGAATAATGGGAACCTTCTCGTCGGCATCCATGTCAAGCACCACAAAATCAACCGGGAACACAAACCTATCCACCTTTACTAACAAATTCTCAATAACACCTCGCGGATACTTAACCGAACGATCGGCCAACGATAAAGACATGCGAGTCTGTGTAAGCTCGCCTAACTCCAACTTCTCGTATAAAGAATACGACATCAAATTTATACTCGCACCTAAATCCGCCAATGCATGGCTCATCACATCACTACCAAACAAACATAGAATCGTAAACACACCCGGATCTAACAACTTCTCAGGCATGTGGTTCAACACTACCGCCGAACAATCTCTCATAAGGGTAACCGATGACACCTCCCCCAACCTATCTTTTCTCTTCAACAGGTCTTTCAGAAACTTTGCATACTTCGGCATGTGTTGGAGGGCTTCAATGAACGGGAGATTAATCTTCAACTGTCGGAACATATCAAAAAGTGCCCATACTCCCGTGTATACTTCTGGTGTTACGCACGAGCGGGATACGGGATACGAGAGCGATCAACCAAAGGTGATGGCCGGACTTCAACCGGCTTCTTCACTATTGGCGGTCTAACTGGTGCGGTGTTCTGCACTTTTCTCGGTACTTCCATCTCGTTCTCTTCATCCATCACCTCCTCTTCTTCCACTTCAACCTAATTCCCTCGTACCTCGGGACCCAAAACCCTGCCGCTACGAGTAGTAATCGCCTTCAATTGAGCGGCCGGATTCTGCTGAGTAGAACCTAAAAACTGTCCCGGGGGTCTCTCATTCAATTGTCGAGAAATATCACCAATGGTCTGCTGCATGTCGAGCATAGCTAATTGTTGATTCTTGAAAAGCAAATCATGCTCGGCAAGGGTATTTTTAGTGGCTTGATCTCTAGTGACGATTTGCTGCATCATCTCGTCCAACTTCTTACTCAGATCCGGCACATTATTCGAACTTTGACCATTGGAGCCATCATTGTTATACTGTCCCTGATTTCGGCTATAGGGAGCTTGGAAACCTGGTGGCCCACTGGCCGGACGCCAATTCGAGTTACTTTACCCTGATTCTGGTTCTGATTATGATTCTTGTAGTTGTTCCAGTTCTGATTGTTGTTGTTGTAAGCATTAGGGAACCTGTTCTGACTAGCTACAAAATCAACATCTTGATTGTTCATCAACGGACACTCCAACATACCATGACCACCCCTACACATCTCACACTTATCCACCTTCTCCTGTAATTTCTTTATCTCTCGGGTAAGATTCTCAATAGCAGCAGCCATACCAGTATCTAGTTTAACCTTGTGTGCACCTCGAGCAGATGAGGATGTACTGGTGGTGGGATTGGAATTCTCGCCTCGTGGCTTCCTTCGCGTACTCAGATTGCGCGAAACTTTCAAACATCTCGTTACACTCGGCCACATTCTTTTTGTCCATCAGATTCCCTCCAGCAGCTATGTCAAACCTTGCTTGAGCCTCATAAGTAAGCCCATTGTAAAACTTCTCAACAATGGCCCAAGGTGTGAGCCCATGTTGTGAACAACGAGAAAGCAGATTCTGAAAACGCTCCCAAGCTTGGTAATATGCCTCATCCGGCTCCATGTGAAAGGAGTGGATCTGATCAAGGAGGCGAGAGGCCTTAGCAGGTGGAAAGTACTTCTTGATGAATGCGTTGCGAAGCGCCTCCCAAGTAGTGAATGCTCCAGTAGTTTGCGAATCGAGCCAAGTGGCGGCACGACCTGAAAGTGTAAAAGGGAACAAGTGAAGGAAGATCGCATCCTAATTAGCACCTTGCAAATTGAATGTTTTGAACACACGAGTCAGACAGTTGATGTGTGCCGGTGCATCTTCATCTTCACGGCCATCGAATTGGTGGTGTTGGGTGACGTTGGTCATAACGTAGGATGGAATCTACCATGAGTTAGAGTTATTAATATCAGGGGCGACAATGGGTGAGTGATCTCCATGGAAGCCTTCAAAAGCTTGCTGGTACACGGTGTGGTTATTTCCGGCCATTGGAAAGGGTCTAGGACTTGGTGGTGGTGAAATGGCAGGTGAATTGGTTGGTGATGGTTTCGGTGAAGTATCTACGGTGATCGATTGATTTTTAGACGAACTTGTCTCAGACTTCAACGGAGTAGGTCCAAACGGCGGTCCTTGCGAAGGAAGATGTGGCATATACCTATAAAAACGCAGAAGACCGAGTAAGTAGTTTCTAATAAAAGGAAAATAATAAAAAAAAACTAATAATTAAAAACAAACTAGACTTAATAAGACTTCTACGACTAAAACAAAACGTAACAAGTAGCACTTATGTAGCAAGCAGGTCCAATCAAAGCTAATAACACAATTGCCAAGAATCCCCGGCAACGGTGTCAAAAACTTGATGTGCTTGAAGTAGTTTAATATTTATTAACTAAATTAACTAAAAATAAGCACTAAGTAATACTCTAGACTCTCTAAAACTCGACTAAACTACTAAGCGGCAAATGAACCGATCGACTCTAGTAAAGCTAAGTAAGTCCGGATATCGAACCCACTAGACTCTTTAAATCACATTTATTAGCAAATTAGACTTGGCTACAAAACCCGACTTATTAATTATATTTGTTTTGGGATTTTTTTTATTTAAAATACTAATTTAATACTATTATTAAAAACTAATTAAGAAAGCAAGTAATTTAAACGAAAGCAAAAGTTTGTTTATTAAATAATATGATGATGAGAAAACTACCTAGTCTAGAATCCCATACTTCAGTAATGAATTAACCCTCGAAAATATTTAGTTATGGACTGTGATCGTAAAATAGACATTTAAAAGAAAACCCGAACAGGACCCACCTGACCCTTCTCAAGAGACACCTATGGATTTCTAACAAGTTTTAACGCACACTAGTATTGAAAATCAAGTTCCCTTACGGTCACCTAATTAATTATAATTTAGTTGTTTATACGAAATCCTACCTTACAGCGCGGAAATCAAAGGCAATTTACTATATTTAATTGATTTGATAAACAATAATAAATAATCAACCCTAGACGGACTCCTTACGAAGAACTAAATCTAGCAAGATTAAATAGTAAGGACTTATCAATAACCTAGCACTTTACAGATTTAAGGTTAGCGGCGCACTTAGGTTTATTTGACAATATTATTCCTATGACCTTATCAAGACATCAATCATAAAATAATCAAAAATACGAAGTAATTGACCTAATAGCAATCCTATCATATGACAAACAATAATCAAGGAAACCTATGGAATAAAACTCATCAAACAATCCAAAGCATTCATACGCATCAATTATTTATAAATAAATCTTTTACTAAACCATAACGTAAATAATCCCAAAGTCAAATTAAAACATCAAAGTAAGTTCATCATAAGCCTAGATAGTTCATGCAATTTAGCCTAGCATCTTAGGTTTAAGAAAAACAAGAAAATTAGAATTCATGGTATTAAATAAACGAAAACGGAAGAAACAAAAGATAAAACCCGTGTTCTTCATCTTCAAACAATATGCGCAACACCAGCTGATTCTTCGACTCCAAAGCTGCCAAAAGCTGATTTCGGATACCTCGGAACTCAGCAAATTCGTCTGGAACATCAGGGTATGCTTAAGGGTGAGTTTAGGAGTCTTTAAATAGGCAACATGTGTCCAAAAATACGTAAGTCGGCATAAAAATCCAGAACATTCCTGACATATGGCCGACGCGCTGCGCGGCGAGCTTGGCCACCCCGGTAGCGCAGCGCTTCGGCAGGTGGGGGGAAGGGCTGGCCAGGCTAGCCGGTCCGATTCTTCTCCTTGTCCGGTCATGTTCGTTTCCTGATGGCTCGGTTCTTCGGTTCGGCTTGTTTTTGCTCCTTTTTCGTCCTCTTTTCTCCACAATTCAAACCCGAATCCTAAAATATAAAAATATGTTAGTAGTATACAAATCTTACGAGAAACCGAACAAAACTAATAAAATATTAAATAAAATGTACACGGGATTAATGTATATTAAACATTATATCAAATATCCCCACACTTAACCTTTTTTCGTCCCTAAAAAAGTCTCATTGCAATGGGATCAGAATCGGAGAAATACAGTCTTACAAACATATAGATTATATTTAAATTTAGAACAACGCAAAAACTGCGATCACCGATATTGTTGTCAACCTAAACCCATGCATTTGTCTTTACCGAGACAAGTAAGATCCAACTATTATTATTATTATTATTTTTATTATTATTATTATTATTATTATTATTATTATTGTTATTATTATTATTATTATTATTTTGCGTCTAATTGTAACGCCCGGAAATTTTGGTAACCGGCTTGATCGTTTATAAAAGTTTTTTTTATAGGCTGGGTTTCACCTTTCTAATTTAGGAGCCTTTTTAATATGTTTTATAAGTCCATTTATCCGCCTGTTATGCTCGTTTATTGATCAATTCTTCGTTTAGGATTAAAATCCAGCAACTGTTTATTTTTCCGGTGACGATGGCGGCAGTTTCTGGTGACAGGAACTGGTGTCTTTGATGGGTCTTGTCGAGAAAAACACGTGGATATATTATTTTCCCAACGCGGATTTCGTTTGATAGGGTTTTGAGTTATTCGACTGGTAACGCGTAAATCGAACGAATCTGGAGTTTGTTTTCTGTGCTGACACCTGTGGGGGCAGGTGTGGCTTGCGACACCAGGCAATTTATGGTTAACACCGTTAATACAATCTCCGTTATCTCAAACACTCATTCATGCGTTTAATTTAATTGGGGTAAATTAAGTGTGTCGATTATTGCACAGACATTCACGTTGTGGTAATTGGAGAATTATTGAATCACACGAGTCTGACCTGAACGTTGGTGAAAATATGAAATAATACCTCAAGCATATATTTATAATATTATCAGTGTTAAATTTCATTCTAAATGATTATGTGTTTAGTTTATAGCTCGTTTCATGAAATTGCGATCGATTGCACGTGCTTTGTACGATTTCGGATTTTATAAAATAGTTTTAGCAAAGATACCGACGAGGCTTTATTTTTACTAACTTGGGTTAGTATTTTAGTCACATTGGTTCGTTATAACTCGGTTCATTGTTAAAAGGTTCGTTTAAAGCCAAACTTGTTTCAACAAGGACTATTATTGTAATTAAGAATTAAAAGAATATTAAAATAAAAATCCCCAACCCTAATTCCCCCCAAAACCATTAATGATTGCATCCATTCTCCCTCACTCACAATTTCAAACCACCAACACACCCTAGTTATCTTCAATTCAACCTTGGGTCTTGCAATTGGTGGTGCCTTTGATTGATTCTCAGGATTCCTAACGTTAATTGGTAAGTTTTATGTATCAATTTTATGTTTTTATGAGTTCTTGATAAACCCTAAATGTCAAAACTTCTATAATTTTGATGATTATGATGTTAATTGATAATTTAGAACCCTAAAGATGTCATAAACATGTTAGGGTTTGAGTTTTGTTCATAACAGTTTTTGACAGATTCGTACTCGTTTATTGTTTGGTCTGTAACTTGATGAAAAAATATTTTTTTATCGATTTTTATTTCAATGATGTTCTACTTTGAGTCTAGTTTCCAGAAAGGTATAATATGTAATTCTTGGACAAGATTTGAATGTTTTTTATGATTTTATAAAATCGAGTGTCAAAGCTGATGCGGGATGACGGATTCTTGTCTGTCTTCCCGACGTCATAACTCTTTTTCTACAAGACCAAATTGGTTGGTTCCACTTCTGGAAGTTAATATTTTGAGTTAGGAACCAAACCCAATTGGAATTTTTTAATTTGGTTGGGTAATGATTTTTATAAAAATAAAACCATTTTATTGTGCACTGAAATACCTGCATGTACCTTTCTGTGTTGGAGGAATTTTTATGATTTTTATGTGCACTAGAAAAATAAAAAAAAAATATCTTTATAAGCCTAAGACATTTATTAAACTTTTTTAAAAATTTCATAATTTATTTCTATGGTTTTCCTATGTAATAAAATACATCTTTGGATGCTAAAATCTGCATGTTATACTCGTTATTGATCGATACGTTCGTTTTAGGCTTAACCGATGGATGTTCAATTGTATTCTTGTCAGGGCTGTTTGAAGTGAGGTTTTGCTCCGTCATCTTCCTAGGATTTCATATGTGTTTTACCTTAGTATCATGGGCTACGAAGCTCGTTTGATTGATCAATTGTCAATAGATTGAAAAACTAGGATTTCGTTTGTCTAGTTTGTTGATTGTTGCATTTAGCGCGTTGTTTGACGGAATTAACAACCAATTCAAATAATGTAGCCTCGATATGTTATACGGGCTGTGAAAAACTAAATTTTTATGTTAATGGGCCTAAATTTGTTGTCCATTACTCAAACGGGTCGGTACAACGCGAATTCGCGTTTATTGGTAGTTTGTGCATCGTGCTTGCGAATTACCGACCCATCAAACTCGTGTAGCTTCGTGTGGACTTGTTGGCTGTGATTTTACTAAATTTGGTCCACGCGGGGCTGATTTGGTTTCTAAGTGCATAAACAACCCGTTAACGCGCGTATTTGATAAAATTAACAACTTTCAGGTGTAGTTTGGAAATCCTTTGTCCCCGGAATTAACTAAAGATGGTTTTGGTAAATACATGGCCTCGGGGGATGATGTAAACGGTACTAGTATGGTTGGGGCTTTAGGTCCATCAAACCATATTAGAACGCCTCGTAGGATAAACGAGTCGATTCGGTACCGTTAGTAATTATTGTTTGTAATCCGACCGGCTTTTGAGTTGTGGGAGTACTTAATGGTCCTCTAGCCCGTTGTGATTTTGTGCCTCGTGTCAAGTGAGTTCATGATGCCCCTTTTTACTCTTTTAAAGTTTTGGGCTAGCATACACACCGTATTACAATTTTACCCGATTTTACTCGTTTAAACTCTTTGGATGGTATTACATAGCCTTATTTATATTTGAGGAATTACGAAACTATGTATGAATTATATTCTATGCCTTAGGATATTTGAGACTCGTCTATGGTCATATATTCCTTAAGGTTATATATATTACTTATGGCCTAGGCTCAAGGATATAGGCGTACTCGTATCATAGCATGTCTTGAGATGATATTTATGTATGTATACGCATGTGTTACTTTATGACCATAGGCTTACTTTTAGTATGGTATATTTTGGAATGATGTGTGTGTGTGTGTATACGTATGTTTATACATGCATTATTTTATGGCCAATTATTGGCGATGTTAATTAGTCTTTATTGACTAAGGATGTTTGCGCATGCCTACTTTGTGTTTGTATATGTTGGATGGAATGTTACGTGTTTGGGTTGTACGTGTGCTTGACCCTGATGTTATTACTCGAATGCTACGTGTTTGGGTTGTACGTGTTCTCGACCCTGATTTTGTTACTTGGATGATAAACATAGGGATATAATTATATAAATATATAAGTATGACTATTATGGTTCATTGTGGCCTAACTGTTCATATCACGTATTGTATTTTAAACATTTGGAATGATTTATATAGATGTCAATATTTTAAACACTTTGAATGATTTATATAGATGTCAATATTTAAAACTTGAACTCCTCAGCTCAAGCTGACTTTGTGTGTATGTTAGTGTGAGTTTCAGGTTAAGAGGAGGATGCTTACTGCTTGGACGTGCTCGAGACTACTCGTTCGGTTGAAGGCATAGCTAGTCAGGAAAATTTAATAATGAAGACTGTTTATTTTTAAGTTATTACTTAATGCATTTAAATTTGGTTTTGGACATATTTCCCATTTTTGGGAACTTGTTTTAGTGCTTGTAAATTTCCGCTGATTTTATACTCTGAACTAGTTTTTAAAATGAAATGGGTTGCCTTGAGTTTAAAAGAAAACTTGGTTAAGTTTTGGAAATCTTGGCACTTATTATTCCGCTGTTATTTTCTCTGAATCGGTTTTAAATAAAATGAAATTTTTTCTTGGTTTTTAATTTTTATAAGTTTCTTGTATGATTACTAACTGTAAGATTCCCAGGATTCGGGGTCTTACAATAATCTAGTGGAACCCACAGTCAAAACCCGCTTTATTTTAGATTTTATCAGATCAAACCACCCCAGCTTGACTTAAAACTCATAAATAGCAGATTAAAACATCATTGCACATTTTTCATGAACATCTAAGACGATCAAGGATATTGTCTATCCACCTAAATTTAAACATCAAAGTATACCAAGCAGCCATTAGATACGATTAAGGTTCAATTATTCAACTAACTAGCTAGTGTTCCCCACTACATGACATACCCCCGTTATCAAGCAATACCTCGGGCCCATTACCACACGTGATTTTACAAGTTTCCATTTGTCGGTTTACATACGTCGTGTATCTAGTTGATCCTGTTCTTAATGGTATGGGACGCAAGTAAGAGGACCTGTAGGTTCCCGGACGGATCTTACACGAGATATCGCTATCTGCGCAGGTGCGGAATCCCTGCGTAGGTAGTTACGAGCGTAGAATACGTAAAACACGAACACACGATACAAACGAAACCACGTTATATTATAACTCGAACCACGTCTATTTCAGACACTTGACACGTGAAATGATCACACACTATCACTAACTCATAAACAAACTCTCGAAAAACCAACCTCTAAACAGTAACCCGTAGGTTACTTAAATACACGACAACTTCGCCTCAGGCGAAGTTGTCAATAACTTCGCTCGTTGAACAAGTTCGCCTAGGCGAACTTGTCAACAACTTCGCGTGTTCAACAAGTTCGCCTAAGCGAACTTGTTGACAACTTCGCTTACATACATAAAGATAAACTTAAACACAATTACATTACAGACTCGATTACAAACGCTAGACTATGAACTACTGACATCTATGTACCAACAGACTCCCCCTTGGCAGTAGCTTCATATCTTGATCTTCAAGCTTGTGTCTTGTAATCTCTCGTCTTCTCTCTGCATCCCCTCAAGCATGCACTCCCTGTCTAACACATACTGAGACCAGCTTCTGGTACTTCTTAGCTTCCTCTTTCCAAGCAGGAATGTAGAAAATCTTCTTAGCGTGTAGTACCTGCAAGTCAGCTTGAGACAGATTGACCAAGTGCATAGGATCATACACCCTCATAATCTCTTGCTCATCTTCATCCTCCATGACCGCTTCAGCAGTCTCACAGTCCACGTACCACCATTTCAAATCTTTTAAGACATTCTTGGGCATCACCTTCATCGGCACTTCTTTTAAATTACGGACTGGTTTATACTTCATAACCATCCATGGTTTGCCGTCTGCCCTCATCCCTCTATCTTTATCTTCCACTAACTTCCCTTTCTGAGGCTTCAGAAGTTCAAACTTTTTATCTTTGATGGCCTCCTTCCAAACAATTTTCCCAATCATCCTCGCCATATTATCATTACTTCTATTTATCAGCCCCAGTCTCGCTAAGTCTTTCACCTCACACTCCGGTAAGGTATTCAGGGATCTTAACATCCTCTTGAAGTACTGAATGCCGTCGTAATGTTTGATCACAAATAATCTCAACTCTTCATCGTACAACCAGCATATGATTCCTTTCTTCGACTCTGCATATCCCTTTATATTGTATGACTTCTTGAACATCGTTGGTACTGCAGGCTTCTTCGTCTTTACAAACCACTGAGCGCAGCCTTCCTTCCAATTTGGCTGTTCTTCCCACTCAGTGTTGTCAACCGCAGGATCTTCACATATAGTCGACTGTTCAACAACAGGGATCTCATGCTCGACATTTTCTTCCACAATCTCTCCTTCCTCTATCACATTCTCAACAACTATTTCTGTACCAATCTTTTCAATCTCACTGATTGGCAGAACATCTTCATCAAATAACACATCGTCGCTGAACATGTCATCATCAAGTTCCTTCAGCGCATCGATCACGTCATCCTCCACCATCACCACCAGCCGCTTCGGTAGACTCCCCCTCAGCTGTGGAAGCCCCAAGAGCTTGTGAGGTTCTTGGCAGCTCACCACCTGCACCTTCCGGTGCATTGGGATCATCGTCTCGGTCTTCTCTACGCTTGGTCCTCAACTCATCTCCTCTACAGCTCATCTCCCCCTGAGATGCCAAGAACTCCTTCAAGGCATCTATTATTTTCCCGTGCTCAGCCAGGAGGGATGCCTACAGTTGATTTGCTTCCACTAGGCTTTGAATAGTCTTTGACTGCTCAGCTACAATCCGCTCTAGTGAAGCTATTCGTTCCGAGTCAGAACTGGGCGTGTCCGTAGGTGGTACCGTACCCGATACTCCTGCAGTAGTGGTGACCGTAGACTCAACAAATCGTGCTACTACCACCGGTGGAGTACGCGTTTGAGGTGGTAGAGACACAATTTCTGGAGCCGACGTCTGGACGGCTGTGATCTGTGGAATGTCAGCCGACAATGTAGCCACTACGGGAACAACCGTAGCGCTTGTACTCGATACCTGCACAGAGGTAGGAACAAGGGACATACCAGACAAGGCAGGTGGAGCAAAACGTGCAAACCTTGAAGTCTCTCCGGCTCCTACACTCATACCTGTCGTTTCCCTTCTTGAGCGCTTTCTCACCAGCTGCACAGCCTCTTCTTCATCATCTTCCTCATCTTCGTCATCAACAATTCTCTTCTGCTTACCCACCGTTCTCTCATGTCTCGCCATCATCCGTCTGGCCTCTTCCATCACATCATCAAAATCAGCTTGTAGACCCGAGACTTGAATATTCTCATGTGGATCAACTCGGTCCATATCAAACAACCCTTGCCCGCCGAACATGGCGTCAAGATCAATCTCAGAAGCTGGCACAGCAGCAGATACAGCAGTAGATACAGCAGGCGCAGCTGATACAGCCTGGGGTGCTGCCGCCTGTTGTGGTCTTGGGTCTCTGAACTCGTCCCCCGCCGCAGGTACATACTCCGGGTTTATAAGATACCCAAAGAGCGGAGTATGCCTGGGACGCAGCTCAGGCTTGCTTCGTGTGCTGGAAGTGCGACACTGAGCAAAGATACGTTTCGTCACACATTCCACGTATCGAATAGGGCGCTTTGAGGTAGCGACGGAGCCACATGATTTAAAATCATCTGTAGGAATCGTGGATACATTGTAAACCGCTCACGCGCCACAGCCCTCCTCTGACGATCGATCTCGTAAAAGATCATCTGACTAAAAGAATATCTTTTATTGTAAGTCAGGGCAGTCATAGCAGACTGCATCGTCGCACCCATTCCATTAGTGCCCGCCTTCCGTCCTGACATACATACTATCATGACGTGCATTAGGAAGCGCCACTGATCTAATAAAAATCCTTTCCTTCGCTGTGTATCCCCTAAGAGACCTGAATACCCCATCCTGAGGAACGCGCCATCACGAAAAGGAGCAATGAACTCCGTTGGGTCATCTCTTGTTTCTTCTCCAAATTGCAACGCCACCCGTATGTGTTCAGAGGAAAACTGAACAACTTGACCATTAACGGTGGCTCGCATCACCGGGGGCTCAACCCGACAATCATACTCTACCGTCTGCCAAAAGTCTTCAATATTCGGTAGTGAAATAGGCAGGGTAGTTGTGATAGCGTGAAAAATTCTTGAGCGCAGGAGAAAAGTAATAATCTCCCTGTAGTCCTCCACGCCTTTTGCATCTGGATCTAGAGTGATGAACTGGTTATGAGCTGGAAAGAATTGCCTCTGATCGTCACCGTCATCACCACCAGCTCCTCCAACAGCAGCCATATCTGCACTAAACGAACCAAGTTAGATAACCGTTAAGCAACTCACAAGTTCGCTTTATACCATGAGCGAAGTTGTGATCAAACATGTATAGGCGAAGTTAAAGATGAGGCGAAGTTGGGAACAACTTCGCTTCATCTGTAAGTTCGTCTAATTAATTTTAAGTAAAATGGTCTAGGCGAAGTTGATGTTAACTTCGCCTTATCACAACATCGCCTCAGGCGAAGATAAGTGTTCGGCGAAATTAAGCTTCAGGCGAAGTTGCGGATAACTTCGCCTCAAGCGAAATTAAGCCCCAGGCAAAGTTGCGGATAACTTCGCCTAAACCCTAACTTCGCCTACATCTGAATCGGCGACTGTTAGGATTCCAACCACCGGAAATCCGGTGATTACGGCTAAGTTCGACGATCAAGGACATCAAAACACATGATATTAAGGATGTTTAGATGAGAAGGATGTCCATGCACAAGTTAACACAAGTTTTGAAAGTTTCGGTTTTGAAGGTCCGACGACCCGAGGTCTCGAACCGGGTAAAAACGACCATGAAAGAACATGTTTGTGAGGTATATCGACAACACGTACCCTCAACTGATAATAGAAACTGGAAACGAAGATCGAAATCGGAAAGAGATGATAAGTTCGCCGGAAAAACTTAGCTTAAGTTCGCTGGATAATGTGAAAATAATGAATTTCACTGTTTAAAAATCCTTATATAGGGTCAGTGTAGTTCAGGCGAAGTTACGGATAACTTCGCCTAAGCGAAGTTAAGCACAAGTTCGCCTGATTCAACAACTTCGCCTATAATTTCAAAATCAAACCTTTAAGTTTGAACATTTTGCAATTAACATTTGAAACTTCCAAAAAGAGTTAAACAAATATGATCATGTCTAAGTAACCAGTTATAAAATAATACAACTACAAAAAATAGGAAAAACTTATAAAAATTTAACAAATAAAGGATCAAATTTCAGTCTAGTCAGGGACACCACGTTTCAGAAAAGATCCTAACAGGAATCATACTAACTACGTGACTGTTACATAGATCCGTGTTTAGCTGTATTATGACATATAGAGACAGGTTGTAAGCAGGTAATATACTTAAGATGGTTTTCATCGTTTCTGTGATACGAAGTTAGGTTCAATTAATCCTTAAATTTTAAGTGGGTGACAACTCAGAAATATTGATGCCTCCTATCTATCCTCAAAGCG
This sequence comes from Bidens hawaiensis, assembly GCF_021521415.1. Classification (NCBI taxonomy): domain Eukaryota; kingdom Viridiplantae; phylum Streptophyta; class Magnoliopsida; order Asterales; family Asteraceae; genus Bidens; species Bidens hawaiensis. The sequence continues at coordinate 552,807 of NW_027491693.1, forward strand.
TATTTGGCTTTCTCCAAGTCACCCCGAATTGACTTCGACCCATAGTGTCTGATTAACTTGTAAGTATTCTATGTCTGGATCCCGTATTCATTCTTACTCCATGATTGAGAAGTCTCGATATCTTGAAATCTCGAATGTTACAATAACTTCATAAGTACTAATTAAATTATTATTATTTTTTTTTTCAAACTTACTTATAGACTTCAGAGTAATAATCAACTGCAAGTCCCGAATCTGGATCACTGCAGTGTCTTGAAACGCCTTCTTCACGGGAATCAGAACACTTACGGGCTCGTGTATGACTGGGTAATCACTTTTCTGCCTATCATTCGGAAAGATATACATGAAGACACGCAAAAACTCTTAAGGAGTTTCCACATAAAATCAAGTAAACTTTAATTTGTATCACATTTACTTTTACACACCATAAAAAGTTACCATGACATACAATGATTGTCCTAAAGCCTTTTAAGCCTAATAACTTCACTAGTTAAGCACACAAAGTTAGTATATATATCATTTTCCAAGGTTGGATCAATTTTCTGTTAAACATAGCAAAGAACTTCTTTACGAAGTATTAGACTTGAAAAGTAATTTCATTTCCCAAAAAAAAATTTTGACTTTAGTCACCCCGATCACGTCAAAGTCTTCAGGTAAACGGCAATCCCGAAGATCCAATGGATCAACTGGACCGACCACATACAAGTATGTGTCCTTCTCACTAAGAATGACCGACCAATTTTCAGTGACAGAAAGAAAACACATCTTAACTGCCCCGGTCACTTTCAGCCATCTGGTTAATGGCGACCCTCATTCTCTAAGTAGAAACGAGGACCAAAACATATCCGAGGATATGTCCATCAAACTGAGGTAACCGACTAATTTTAAGCAATAGTGAATTTTTTTTTTTTTTTTTTTCAAATAAACACAAAAACATGGTTACTCGGGATTGATCATCCCGTTCAGCTCAATTAGGTTTTGAAATCTGGATTTATCAAAAGCTTTTGTAAATAAATCAGCGAAATTTTCCAGCGTATCGACCTTTTCGACCTTGATCAGTTTCTTCTCAGCACAATCCCGTATGAAGTGATGACGAATGTCAATATGTTTAGTTTTACTATGCTTCACGGGATTGTTAATTACTGAGATGGCAGCAGTGTTATCAATTAAAATAGGAGTGAGTAAGAAATTCAGACCATAGTCGCGCAATTGTTGCTGAATCCACAAAACCTGAGAACAGCAGTTGGATGCTGCCATATATTCAGCTTCGCACGTTGAGATTGCGACTGACGTCTGTTTCTTGCACTGCCATGAAACTAATCTTCCACCGAGAAACTGACATCCTCCTGTTGTCGACTTCCGACTCTGATTGCATCCTCCATAATCAGAATCTGTATATGCTACCAGTTCTACGTCTCCTCCCTTCGGGTACCACAACCCTAGCTTCGGCTTGCCTTTGAGATACCGCAAAATCCTCTTCACACCCTTCATGTGAGATTCCTTTGGGTTTGCCTGAAAACGAGCACAAAGACAAACAGCAAACATTATATCAGGCCTAGAAGCAGTTAAATACATCAAAGAACCTATTATAGCCCGATACTGAGTTGGGTCCACATCTGCGTCACCGTCTATTTCAGCTCCCAACTTGTGGTTGACGCAAATTGGAATGTCAAATGGAGAAGAGTCCTCCATCTTGAAACGCTTGAGGACATCATGAACATATTTTGTTTGATGAATGAACATCCCATCCTTCTTTTGATCAACCTGCAATCCTAAAAAAAACGTTAGTTCACCCATAGCACTCATCTCGAATCTTTTCTTCATAACGGCCTCAAATTCCTGATACATGGAGACTCTTGATGCAGCAAATATGATGTCATCCACGTAGACTTGAACTAGCAGGAAGTCACTTCCTTCTCTCTTCACAAACAAAGTACTGTCGATCAAACCCCTTTCAAAACCATTTTCTAGCAAGTAGTCCGATAACGTTAAATACCAGGCACGAGGTGCCTGATGTAATCCATACAGCGCCTTGCTCAACTTGTATACGTGATCAGGAAAGTCTGGGTCAGGAAAACCCGGAGGTTGCTCAACATACACAACCTCATCCACTTTCCCATTGAGGAACGCACTCTTCACGTCCAACTGAAACACTTTCATCTTGTTAAAAGCAGCAAACGCCAAAAACAATCGTATCGCTTCCAACCTGGCCATCGGAGCGAACACTTCATTATAGTCTATCCCCTCTTGCTGATTAAATCCTTTAACGACCAGCCTCGCCTTGTTTCTTATAATGATCCCCTTTTCATCTCTCTTGCACTTGAACACCCATTTTGTGCCAATTGCATGCACATTCCTTGGTTTTTCAACCAAAGTCCAAACTTCCATCTTCTTAAATTGAGCCAACTCTTCTTGCATGGCCTCGACCCACGAGCTGTCCTTAAGAGCCATTTGATAATTTTTCGGTTCAATCTGGCTAATAAAGCATGAGTACAAACATTCGTTCATTATACCCGTTTCTTTAAAGCTCGTATAAACACAGGTGTGCTCATTCAAGCTACTTCTGGTTTGTACACCGGAGGACACATCACCTATAACATTTTCCAAAGGGTGATCTATGTGAATTCTCGTGGTCGGCACAGCACCGACATGCAGATTATCTTCTAAATTAGTAGAGAGCTCATCAATGGTTGTTTCTGGCTGAGAGTGAAAAGGATTGATAAACTCATCTTCAGGAGAGACAGCAGGGGAACCGATAGAATTTGATGAGGAAGGATGACAATCATCAAATAGCTGTCTATGGGCCAAATTTTCCTCCTCATCTAGAATCATCTTCGTAGCAACACGTTCTTCTTCTTCTGTACGAACCAAGTCAGGTATGTTAAAAGACTTGAAGAGCCTATCATAGTCGAAAATCCCAGGAGGTCCGATGCTCGGTCTTGGCGATCTGTAACTCGTAATGTCGGTGTTACATACCACTTCAACCTTGTCGTTCGTTGTATTAAAGACACGCCTGTTGGGAGTCCCAACTTCGTAGCCGACTAAGATTCCTTCATCGGCTGCTTCACCAAACTTTGAATGTGACTTTAAAATTGAACATGGGGACCCGAAAGCTTCAAGTCCACACAAATTGGGCTTTCTTCCATGCATCAGCTCGTAGCATGTTTTATTAAGTCTTTTTACCGTTAACACTCTATTCTGGACATAGCAAGCTGTAGAAACAGCTTCAGCCCAGAACACCACCGGAAGCTTCGAATCAGCCAGCATTGTTCTGGCTCCTTCAATTAAAGTTCTATTCTTCCTTTCAGCTACTCCATTCTGTTGCGGAGTATACGGAGCGTTGAATTGGTGTTCAATCCCTCTTGACAGACAGAAGATCTCCATTTCAAAATTTTTAAACTCAGAACCATTGTCACTTCTGATGAACTTCACTCGTTTATCCATAATGTTCTCAACTTTGGTAATCAGATTCTTCACCAGTTGAGCCGTTTCGTCCTTTGATTTCAGGAAGTATACCCACGAGTATCGTGAGTAGTCATCAGTAATCACCAAGCAATAAGTTGTACCACCTAGACTTCTTACATTCACAGGACCGAAGAGATCCATGTGAAGCAGCTCTAGTGTACTAGCAATTGAGTTTACTTTCTTGGTGAGATTGGACTTCTTGTGCTGCTTTCCCTTTTTGCACGCAAGACATTTGTCTTCAAAATTGAAACTTTTTAAGGGAACACCCAACACAAGCCCATGTCTGACAATATGGTTCATCTTCCGAAGATGAATGTACCCCATTCTCCTGTGCCACAATTCAGATTCCGATTCTCTTGCTTTCGTCAAAAGGCACGATTCTTCCGTTGACATTTTAGTTGAACTTAGATCCATCATATACGTATTTCGATCACGTGGAGCCTTCATTACTATCCACTCCTCTGGTATTTGAAAACCAGGCTTCAACACAATAGCATCAGTCTTCGTGAAGTGTACGGTATAATCTTTATCACAAATCTGCGACACACTCAGCAGACTGTGCTTCAGTTCTTCAACAAAGTTCACATTTTCTAACGTCATCTTCCCGTTAGTTACCGTACCCCTTCCTGTTATTCTGCCACCACTTTCACCAGCAAAACTGACTCTTGCTCCCTGAACAGGTTTTAAATCTTGTAACAAATTCTTGTTACCAGTCATGTGCCGGGAACAGCCGCTGTCCACAACCCAAAGATTATTGGAAGCCCTGTTCAACTGTTCCTGCACAAACAAAAGAGATTATTAAAATTTGGGGACCCAAGACCTCTTGGTCTTGGGTCGACTAACCTTCTTATCAGAACTCACACACCTTGACTGACCATAGTTAGCATTAGGAAAATTTTCACGAGTCCTAACAGGATACCTCCTTGGAGACTGATAGTGAGACCAACCAAACTGACGAACATTAAGAGAATTAAAAGAATTATAGCAGTTGGTTTGGTTATTAGTAGTGTGAAAACGAGATGTGTTTCTTTGAAAACCGGTATTATATCTCAAATTTGAATGGTTTTCATTTTTAACATTTAAACGATTACTAAAAACCTAAGTCAAAGTTTTCGAGGGCCTCACCTCTCTGAAACGCTGCTTCAGAGGGCAATCAGCAACAAGGTGCCCTGTTTGATTACATCTAAAACAACATCTATATTCAGCTTTCTTTTCAGCAGATGTTTTAGATGTGGAGGCAGTATTACCACCCGTATGTCTCACATAAGGTGGGACATATGGGTTGAGTGGAGTACTCTTTTGAGTTGATTTAACCTTTTCTCCACTAGTGGGTAATACTTCCTTCTCTTTTGTCTTACCCGACTCGGATGACTTATCCGAATCAGATGAGACTGGACTTGAAATTTTAATTTTTGAGACAGGCGAACTTGTTTCGCCTTTACTAACTTCCGGTACTTTACCAGTTTCCTTAGCAGTACCTGTCTGATCAGCTACAAAATTAACAGATTCATGAACACTAGGATTGAAAGTATAATTATGGTTATATGGTGGTGGAACCTCATGGTAACCAATTCCTCCCCTCTTAGGTGAGGAACCTTGATCACTGACGAGGTGATCAAGAATAGCGAGGAATTCCGGAATTGCTCCAGTTTCCTATTAAGTTCCACCACTTTTACCTGGTGATCAGCAATCTGCTTTTCTTTCTCAGCAATTAACTTGGTTTTCTCTTCTAAAACCTCGTAGCTTAGATCGATCACATCAAATTTTTCAGCTAATTTGGTTTTTAAACTTTTAACGTCCTTTTCATACGCTTTAATTTTTATTCTATAATTATTTTCTCTTGTTTTTGTAAAATGATGATCTTCTTTCAAGGTTTTAAATTCGGCATCCAATTTAACATACTGATCAGTAATTGTTGCTAGCTGTTCAGACAAGTTCTCACACTTAGTACAGATAGGTTTAGTACATACCTCAGTGTTCTGATCATCAGCCATGAAGGCTTTTTCATTTTCAGCAGCTTTCACACATTCTTCAGCTGCAACCTTCGCCATGTGAGCTTGCTCAAAGAGTTCTCCAGAGAACATATTCCAGTTGTATTCTCCAGCATCAGACATCATGGCTCTATTCCCATTGTTATTTCCACTTTGCTGTGTAGTCCTCCCCTGACTACGTTCTACCCCTGCATTAGTGCACTCTTTTGCAAAGTGTCCATTCTGTTGGCAATTGTAACACCTCACCCTTGACTTGTCAAATCCTGGCTTTCCACCTACGAACTTTCTGCCAGTCTTCTTCATGAAACGCTTCACTCTTCTGACTATCATCGCCATCTGCCACTGCAGATCCATCTCCTCCAGATCATCAGGATCGATCTGGTCATAGTCTTCTTCCAAAACAGCAGGGTCCACAATCTTCCCTTGTATATAGTTCTCGTAAGAAGCAATAAAAGATGCATAGACTGCAAACTGCTCTTCAGCAGATTTGACACTCATTGGCATCTTAGTGTAGTTATTGCTTGAAGTACTGGGAGAGAAACTACTTGTGGATGCTTGAGGTTTCGAAGCACTTGATCCTCCAGCAACGAAGCAAACATCACCGTTCATGTTTACAGACACATTTCCTTCATGAGAAGAGTCAGAACCCGACTCTCCTTTGGAGTAGTAAGCAGCAGAGTCAGGCTTCGAACTTGAGCCTGAGTTAACTTTGGCACCATACATACCAGGGTCTTGAATCTGATCTGTTGGTGTCTCTTTACGAACCATATTAAGCTCAAAGGTTCTGAGCTTGTTTACTGCTGTCTCCAAATCATAATTAGGAAAGTCTCTGTCTTCCCTCATTAGAACAGTGTACATTTCCCACTTCGGTGGGAGAGCATCGAGAAGCTTCTCAACTATTTCCTCTTCTCTGTAAGCAATCGAATAGTTGTTCAGCTCTGTCATTAGATGATAATATCGGGTGATAATATCATCGAGTGATTCGTTCTTCAAATGCTTGAATACAGAGAACTGGGTCTTTAACAGCTTGATCTTCGAGGCACGAATACCCACGTTCCCTTCGAATCTATTCTCAAGAGCATCCCAAAGCTCTCGTGCAGAAGTGTACTTCCTGAAAGTATGGAGAATCTCTTGAGGAAGAGCCATAGTAATTGCAGCATGAGCCTTGCTCTCGGCCTCATACATTTTCTTCTCTTCTTCCTCCATCTTGCTGTACTTCTTAACCACATCACGACCTTCGTACACCATTGTCGGTGGGATATATCCATCCTGGATGCACACCCACATCTTTGCATCCTGGTATTTAATATACTGAATGAATCTATCCTTCCACGCCACAAAGTCAGTTCCTTTCATCAACCTTGGGGCCTTAGTAGCCGACCCCGCTTCTACTTCCATTTTGACTAACTCTGAGATGTTAATTGGCGACATCTTCGCGAAAACAACAAAAACCCGAAAATTAAAAAAAAATCTTCCAAACAGTACTATAGGCGAAGTTAAGGCTAACTTCGCTTAAGTGTTAACTTCGCTGGAAAATTCTTAAATTCGCGTGACTTGGCGAAGTTGAGAATAACTTCGCTTAAGGTAAGCGAACTTAGGAGGTAAGCGAAGTTGAGGATAACTTCGCTTAGGCGAACGTATGAGGTAGGCGAAGTTGTGGATAACTTCGCTTAGCCTTATATCTTCGCTGAAACCCTACTTCCAGTGGCGGCAACTTCGCCTGAAGAACAGTAACTTCGCCCGAAGAACACTGAAAATATTCAGATCTGTTTTCGACCATTTAGCAGTTTCCGGTCAGTGTAACGGCTTGAATATGACTGTATAAGGTGAGTATAACACAATCCCAACTAAAACGCGTCCCGCGAATAGGTCAAATGAGACGTTTTCTACACCCGCGTGAAATCCCGAACCTCACAATCGAGCCTAAGCTCTGATACCAATTGTAGGTTCCCGGACGGATCTTACACGGGATATCGCTATCTGCACAGGTGCGGAATCCCTGCGTAGGTAGTTACGAGCGTAGAATACGTAAAACACGAACACACGATACAAACGAAACCACGTTATATTATAACTCGAACCACGTCTATTACAGACACTTGACACGTGAAATGATCACACACTATCACTAACTCTTAAACAAACTCTCGAAAAACCAACCTCTAAACAGTAACCCGTAGGTTACTTAAATACACAACAACTTCGCCTCAGGCGAAGTTGTCAATAACTTCGCTCGTTGAACAAGTTCGCCTAGGCGAACTTGTCAACAACTTCGCGTGTTCAACAAGTTCGCCTAAGCGAACTTGTTGACAACTTCGCTTACATACATAAAGATAAACTTAAACACAATTACATTACAGACTCGATTACAAACGCTAGACTATGAACTACTGACATCTATGTACCAACAGGACCACGTATGACTAACAACGGGATGATCACTGGATCATCAAGATTTTACTTCACTGTAATTGATGTAAGTGAGTGTAGTGATTGCAGTAAACTGCGGGTTTATGCTTAAAAGCTTTTATTTTTTTTTAAATATCCGAAGCTACCCAGATAAACAACCATAAAACGACCCGTAGTCTCTGAACCCGAGGCATTCCATCAATACAGGATTTAAGGCTATAAAACATACGCCTATGAAGTGTTAACCACTAAAACTAGAAGTGCAAGTTTTAAGTTTATATCACCGGCTACACGGTATACTTTAACGTTTAAACCTACCCAAGCATTGTATGATAACGTATTCAGATTTATTTAGATTTCATAATTTTCTACAATCAAACTAAAAATGAGGCTTGAGTTTGGCAGACCTTTCATCTCGTATTTTGTACAGACTCAACTTGCTTCCCACTAAAAATCATATTTATCGTTAAAAACCAACTATCAAACTGCCCTTTCATTCTCAAGACTGAGCCTATGACACATCCCAAGTTAAGTGCGTGTTCTTTAATTATCTTATTATTAGTAGTTTAAAAAACCGATTCTCGATAAGTATCCTCATCTCCCATTTAAACGCAAAGAGAAACAAAATCAGAGGACATTTTTCAAAACTTTTTTTTAAATCAAAGATAACAAAACAAATTAAAGACATGAGTTCCTATCCCCACACTTTAAATTTGCATTGTCCTCAATGCAGGAACGGAAACACGACTCGAAAATTAAAAACAAAACAAAACCTAAAAATACAAAAATAAATAAGAACAAAAAAAAGCTAAAAATTAAAAACTAAAAACATAAAAACAAAGTAAAAAGGAAAAGACTTAGGTGGTAGTATGGAAGACTGTCAAACTGCCAGTCTCGTTGCCATGAATTCTCTCCTCACCGCTTCGATCGCCTTGATTATTTATCTTGTTTTTTCATTTCTAAACGAACACGGCTTCTCCACTCGACGTTCCTAAGTGAATACGCAATAGAATATCTAGAAAATAAAGTCTACTTAGGTGTTTTGGAAAATATCACACCAGCCCATCCTCCCAGCTATACAAGTTCATATAATAATTATACAGACCAACGAGAATAAGAAAAACATAAAAGAAAAACAAAACATAAAAAGATACAACTCCCCGTGCTCGCTAAGACGTCCCCACACTTAGTCTCCATCCTCTTCCTCACTTTGCTCGAATGTTTGATACGGTTCAGCTTCCTCAAATTCACGCGAACCCGGCCCATAAAACGGCGCACCATACCCATATCCATGACCATAACATAACTTCCCGAACCTCCCGGGAAACTCGACCCACTTGGCCCACTAGGCCCTGACACAGGCGGCTGTCTCAAATAATCAGGCAGATCAATATGCAATCTAGTCATCAAGTGCCTCATATTCTCATCTTGTCTCTGTTGATTGTCCTTCATCAGTTGTCTAATCCCATCACACTGCTCATTCATGTAACCTCGCATGTCGTCGAATTCCGACTCCATCCTGTCATATAAAGAATCTAAAGTAAGTACCTCGGGACGGGGCTCTCGAACTGTATACTGTCTTCCCGATCACTCTTGTCTGTGCAACGGCCTCTGATGTCGGGTAGGCAACTCAGCTCGCATCGCAGCAGCGACCTCAGAATCAGGAGATGGAAACTCTGTAGGACCCAACCGTGAACCTTCCCATGCTAAGGGATCCAGGGGCTTTAGAATTCCAGATAACCTCAACTCTCTTACACCAATATACTCAACCACCGGCCCGTGTGTCAAATATTCCGGTTTATATTTCTCAAAAACACCCAGATTCTTTGCCAACAATGTAACATAGTGGGGGCCCATATCTAGATTTGATCTCTTTTGTGTACCTCCCCTTCGATTTCGTTGAAACAATAAAGCCAAAACACTCGCCACATTAACAGGACTTTGTTCAACCATAACCAATAAACAGAACAAATCCAACCAATTCACTTTGTTCTCACCCGACACTCGTCCAACCAAAGTAGTACATAAAATTTTATAAATGTACCTCAAAATCGGGTCACGAATGTCCGATGCTACCATACTCCTTGAAAATGGAGAAACCGCAACCTTTCCCCAAAAAGCAACCAAATCTGTGTCGGTCAAGCTAAAAGGCCTCTTATTTCTAAATGCCCCTCTCAAACTCGTGTGAAACTCGACGGTATTAAATTCATCTTCTGTGTAAAAGCCACTCGCTACCCCAAACTCGGCCATCGTCATCTCGTATGTCTCTCATCCCAACGCAAACGAAACCGCGTCGGGTTGATCAAAATTACCTTCTTTATACCGAAACGTACACAAAAACTCAAGCGTTAACTCTTTATACTTTTGTTCCTTTAAGCATAACATCGCTTTAAACTTTGGGCCCAACAACTCCTCAATCCTACCTCTTTGCCCGATCTCATCCAAAGTATCCCAATTAATCGTTTTGAAAATCAGCATATCCGACCCCATAAGATCATATAACTTCTCATATTCTTTTGAATCTTCCGCAAATCGGAGTAACGTACAACCTTGCATATCCCTAGTCTTTCGCCTCAACGGTACCGCTCCTTCCTTGTAATTAATCACTCGCTTTGTCGTTCTTCCAACCACATCCTCCATTTCCGACTCATCATCCTGTGGACCCGGTGCCGGACTGCGTCTTCGCTTAGTCGCTCCATGTGACAAACCTTCACCGGACATCCTGAAAAACAAACACAAATAATCAAGCAAACAAGAGGAGAAAATTAGTATCCGGTTACAAAAAATTCAAACGACCGAACTCGTCCGAATGGAGATTGAGCACGAACAAGGGGCCATTTTTAGCAAATAAAGTTCAACAAAACAAAGTTAAACTAACTAACCGACAAAACAACAATGACTCAATGTACAATACCCCCACCCGGCACATTAATTGTCCCAATTAAGTAAAAGTGCCACAAAAACCGAACATTGAGTTGTAAACTAATGAATAATCACGATAAAGACTTTATATAAAAATTAATAACATCTCAACATTCAACTTTCAATCTTTAATAATTCCCAAACAAGCTCAAAATATTCACTTTGTAACGCCCAAACCGGCCGAACCGCAACCAACTAAAAACTTTGAAAAACCAAACCGAACCACCCGCAACCAATATTTCAACAAATAAAGTCAAACCGACACAAACCGACAAAAAAAATATATATATTCTAACTAAGCTCAACCCGATCATCAAAACCCACAATCTTACTTCAACTAACTAACAATTCCTCAAAAACCCGACAAACTAGTTTACACAAACTAACAAAAAAACTAACAAAACAAGACTAAATATGCAAAAACAAATACAAATGGTGACAAGAAATCATACCTTAGACTTTGAAATGCAAGATTTTAGAGGAAAAAAAATGGAATGATAAGTGGTGAATGTGGCTTGAATAGTGAATGATAGATGGAAATTAATGATGGGTTATGGTTGTTTGAAGTTATATTAATGATTTTAAGGTTTGATTTGGTGAAAAATGATGAAAAATGGTGGATTTGGTGGTGAGATAGGTAGGGTTTCGTGGATGGTGAGAGTGGTGAAAGGGAGTTTGAATTTTGGAAAGAAGATGATATATTAATAATAAATAAATAAATAAAATAAAAATTAAATTAAAAAATCCCGGACACACTCCCACCGCGCCGCACGACGGGTGGGTGATGCCCCCGCCGCACGGCGCTTTGGCCAAGGGGGTAATTTTCGATTTTTTGATTTTTTTAAAATTATGGATTAAGTGATTGAAGGGTGACATGATTTGATTATTACGTATAAGACTTACCTGGGGCCTCCCCTTACCTCGGAGATTCCTTGAATGTCGGTAATGATCCCTCGAAAAGACTCATACAAAAACGACAATCTACAAAACACGGTTTGTAACGCAAAAACAAAAATAAAGAGAAAATAAAACGAAAATAAAAACAAAAATAAAAATACAAAATCTACACTTGAGTTTTCACTCAAGAACCACGTGTGACACATTAATGCGACGAAGCGAGAGGAGTTTCCTCCATCTAGATTGATGATGTGTTGTAAAACACACGTATTTTCCGCACGTTTTATCTACGTTTTATATTATATTTTATATGTTTTAACTCGTTATAGATAGGTTTTACGTACATTTATTAATCTTGTAGGATTTGGGTAAAAGAGAGGAAGAAACCGGGACTTTTCGAGCATTCTACGAGCCTTTTACGCATACAAGTTCAAGACAAAGCTAAAGGCCCGACCTTTATGCATCATGGAGGCCCAAGACCATATTATATTATATTATAAAAAAAATAAAAACCCTAGCAGCTGTGAATGCTGCGATCGGACCAGGCAGCAAGGAGGGAAGAAGGAAAAAAGTTTTTTCGGCTTAGGTTTTGATCGTGTGACGGCTAGGGAAGGAAGAAGACACAAGAATCAAGCCTCGGGATCATTCACCATCAGTTTTTTACAGCCAAGGAGCAGCCCGAAAACATCCATATCCTTACATCTTTTTCATTGTTCATATACTTTGATTTACTTGTTCAATTGATTAGTAGTTTTGCAATTACTTGAGAGATTGACTTGTTCATGATTGTTATTGATTTTTAGATGATTGTTAAGATGTTTGGTATGAGTTTATTAATGGTTTTATTAAATATTCATGGCTGTCCAATTAATATGCTTGGCTAATCTTGTTTGTTCTACCTAGGAATGATGATTCTTGTTAGTGTTTGATGAGACTGTTGGATTGTTTGATTAATAGACTTTAATTGTTATTTTAAAGTTTGATTTAGACATGAAATAGGTTGTGTTTAAGGGCTGGAAATTTTGGTGATTCATTGCATAAACCTCGTGTGTTGATTGATTAGTTTTGTATTGATTGATCGGTGCATTGTTTGATTCTAGACTTTGTGTTTAGGGTTTGTTTGCGGTAGGAAAAACCGTAGGGTTTTGTTGCGGGATTAATTGGATTAAGCACAGCGGTTAAACACCTTCCTTGAGACCGAGAGGTGATAGGAAGTTAGGGTTGTCTCATTACCTTTGCATGCTAGAACAAGGATTGCGCGAGAGCGAGTTCGTTTCTTGTTAGGTTTAGGTGTTTTGAGCGACTAGTTGATCTATTTTGGTTTAAGTTGAATTGTTTCTCTATCCTTGGTTGTGTAGTATTCATTGCCATTAGGGTCGAGTGTTGGTGAGACCGAGAGGTGATCCTTCTTTAGAACACGTTAGCAATTGTTTCCCGGTTTGGTCGTTTTAGCCGATTTTGAGTAGTTAGGGTTTGTTGTGTGAGACCGAGAGGTAATCCAGTGAGCCCGAGCGATCCTTAGTCGTGTCATCTTTAGGGACCGGTGTCTAGATATCATTCAATCCATTAGCTTGTTAGGCCTACAATTTGATTCAGACCTAGGTAGACGTTTTTCTCCATTCCTAAGTCAACTCAGTTAGTTTTCCGTTAAGTTTTCTATTTTTGGTAAGTTTTATTAGTTAATCCAGTTAGTTCAGTTAAGTTAAAAGAATTCAAAAATCAATTAATTATTATTCTAAGGTAGGTCTCTTCTAGGGTTAGTGATCTTTAGCGTTCTTACGTGTCCACGTGTTCGATACTCGGACTTCCTAGGTCTATACTACTTGCGATCGATACACTTGCCGGTTGTGTGTGGTTTTAGGATTTTCGTTTTAATATTAAAGCTTAGTTGTGAGGGTCATTTTTATAGGGTTATTAGACACACATCAAGTTTTGGCGCCATTGCCAGGGCCACGGTTTTAGGCGTTTTGAGAGCAATCCGAGTTAGGACTTATCTTTTGTGTTACTTGTAATTATTTTTTGTTTTATTTTGCTTATTTGTTAGAATAGTTTAGATAATCTTATTTCTAATTATAGTACTTATGCGACAGACTCGATCTCGTGGACCACCCGACACTGAAGCATTTCCCAAGCCAGAGAGAGTTTCGTGAGAGACATCTTTCTGTTTCACCCTCGTCTACTTCTTCATCGGTTGACCCCGACGATAGGGATAGGATCATGGGCGACATTCCACCGAGGAGGACAGTTGCGGACCGAGCCCGACCGGCCAATGCTGGCACGAGATCCAACATCGCACCACCCGCCATTGAAGTTGCGACGAACTGGCAAATCCCGTCAAACATTCTAAATACCATTGCTCATTCTGCTCAGTTTCACGGGTTGCTTCATGAGAACCCGCACTCTCATCTCACTCGCATCGTGCGTATTTGCGACACTTTCCATCTTGCGGGCGTTTCCGAAGACGTCGTTAAGCTCCGCGTCTTTCCGTTTTCTCTCACTGATCAAGCGAGTCTGTGGCTCAAGTCCCTCCCACAGGGCTCTATAGCTACTTGGGCTACCATGCAGACCCAATTTCTTGAAAAATACGATCCTCCAGCTAAGGCCGCCCGTTTGCGTAACCAGATACATTCTTTTCAGATGGAGGACACCGAGAGTTTTTACGAGACCTGGGAGCGATTAAAGAATCTATTAGCGTTGTGCCCAAACCACGGCTTACAAGATTGGGCGGTCATCGAAAAGTTCTACAATGGAGTGACGTACGCAACGCAGAGTATGCTCGACACGGCGGCGGGAGGAAATCTGTTAACGACTAAGGACCCTGATGAGTGTATCGCCTTATTCAATGGGCTAGCTATGAGTGGATACCAGAGACCACCCGCCAGAGGGGGTAAGACCGTCGATTCCATCTCACGAGGCATGCATTCGGTGGACACGACCACCGCACTGACGGCACAGGTCGAGGCGTTGGCGAAGATGGTAAAGGATATGCAGACGAAGAGCAAGTTGTGTGAGATCTGCAGAGGGGGGCATGATACCGTTCAGTGCCCAGTCAGTTCCCAAGAGGAGGCCATAGACTTAGTAGGAAATCCAAACCAAAATCCAAATTCTTTCAATTCGTATAATTCGGGATGGAGGGGAAATCAGAACTCCAACTAAAGGAGCGACAACTTGTCCGGTTTTCAGCAGCGTCAGAGCCTATTTCAGGATGTCGGTGAGGGAGCGAGCAGTGGGGAGAAGAAGCCCACTTTGGAGGAGATGATGGCGCAACAGACACAGATGTTGTCGCAGCGTATGACGCGTGAGGATTCCCGACAAGGAGACGCAGGAGAAGTTTCACGAGCACGAGCAGTTCATGAGGAATCAGGGATCGTCAATTCAGAGTCTCGAGCGGCAGATGGGAGAGATAGCGAGTAGGTTGAATGAGAGGCCGCAGGGTTTACTACCAAGTAACACCGAGCAGAACCCAAAGGGATTCGCCAAAGCTGTGACAACGAAGAGCGGTGCAGGGGCACGAGAGGAGCCCGGGATTCGGCACAGAGGAGTCGTCGAGGAGCCTGCAGTAATTTTAGAGGAGCAGGTGGATGAGGAGATTCAGATGGAGTCTCCACCGGCCCAGGTGCATCAGAGGAGTAGCCCAGGGAGTTCAGCACAGGCCGAGAGACAGCAGCTACCGAGCGAGCCACCCAGAGTCTACAAGCCTAGAGTACCATACCCCGGGAGACTCCGCCGAGACAGAGATGAGGAGCAGAGTTCCAAATTTCTTGATCTTTTGAAGCAGCTTCACCTTAACATTCCTTTCCTTGAGGCACTGACACAGATGCCTAAACACGCGAAGTTCCTCAAGGATATCCTTTCGAATAAGGAGAAGCTTGCTGAGGTCGCGTCCATCCCATTGAGTGCTAGCTGTTCTGCTGCCTTACAACGGAAAATACCAGAAAAGATAGCCGATCCAGGGTTGAGTGATGATACGGTTATTCATGCGCTGGCCGATCTCGGTGCCAGCATTAATCTCATGCCGTATTCTGTGTATCGCAAGCTGGGTTTAGGCGAACCGAGGCCTACCAGGATGAGTATCCAGCTTGCTGATCGTTCTATAACATACCCTCGAGGGGTGGTCGAGAACATGCTGGTTTGTGTCGATAAGTTCATCTTCCCGGTGGACTTTGTCATTCTGGACATGAACGACGATGATAGCGTACCACTGATTTTAGGCCGACCATTCCTTGCCACTGCACAGGCGTTGATCGACGTTTGCGAGGGTAAGTTGATTTTAAGAGTTGGGGATGAGAACGTCACCTTTGACGTTCGACAGTCACTGAAACACCCCAAGTCTGCTGATGACTCCCTGTACTTTATTGGTACCATCGTGGAGCATGTTGGGGAGTTTTTCAGCGAGATCTGTGGAGGATCTTCCTCCAACACTCAGATTCTCGATATGGACATTCCGGAGATTGAGATGGTTGCCATGACAGACCAGTCAACGGAAGATGACGTCGAGTCACATCACCCTGAGTCTGAAGTGTCTGCTGAGATCGTACGTGACGATCCAATGGACCGACCTTCTGTCGAGAGCTCCCCTCCTTCCTTAGAGCTTAAGGAGTTACCTGCCCATCTGGAGTACGCATTTTTGGATGAAGAGAGGAAGTTGCCGGTTATTGTCGCATCTACTTTGACGGAGGTCGAGAGAGAGAGATTGTTGAGGGTGCTTCGAGAGCACAAGGAGGCCATTGCATGGAAGATTATCGACATCAAGGGTATCAACCCTTCGTTTTGCACACATAAAATCCTCATAGAGGATAATTATAGGACTGTCGTTCAGCCGCAGCGGCGGCTTAATCCGAAGATGCAGGAGGTCGTGAAGAAGGAGATCATCAAACTCCTTGATGCGGGAATCATTTTCCCCATTTCCGATAGTTCGTGGGTTAGTCCAGTCCAAGTGGTTCCTAAATAGGGTGGCATGACTGTCGTCACCAACGAGAGGAACGAGCTCATTCCCACTAGGACTGTGACCGGTTGGAGAGTCTGCATCGATTACTGCAGACTGAATGATGCCACGAGGAAAGACCACTTTCCTCTACCTTTCATTGATCAGATGTTGGAGCGTTTGGCAGGTCAGCAGTACTACTGCTTCTTAGATGGTTTCTCCGGGTACTTTCAGATTCCTATTGCTCCCGATGACCAGGAGAAAACCACGTTTACCTGCCCATACGGTACGTTTGCCTATCGACGTATGCCGTTCGGACTGTGTAATGCTCCAGCCACATTTCAGAGGTGCATGGTGGCTATATTTCATGACATGATCGAGGACTCCATGGAGGTGTTCATGGACGATTTTTCTGTATTTGGGAGCTATTTCGATCGGTGTCTCTCCAACCTTGAGAGGATGTTGGCCCGATGCATTGACACCAACCTAGTTTTTAACTGGGAGAAGTGTCACTTCATGGTATGCGAGGGCATCGTTTTGGGGCATTGTATTTCCAGTGCGGGGATAGAGGTCGACCGAGCGAAGGTTGATACCATCTCTAATCTTCCCCCGCCCACTTCCGTGAGATCCATCCAGAGTTTTCTGGGTCATGCTGGGTTCTATCGCCGGTTCATTAAAGATTTTTCTAAGATTGTGAGACCCATGACTAAACTCTTGGAGAAGGATGCCCCATTCGTGTTTTCTGAGCAGTGTATCGAGGCGTTTGATCTTTTAAAAGGCAAACTCGTTAACGCCCCGATCATGATTGCTCCCAACTGGTCGCTTCCCTTTGAGTTGATGTGTGATGCGAGCGACTTCGCAGTCGGAGCGGTTCTTGGACAGCGGAAGGATAAACACTTCCATCCGATTTACTATGCTAGCCGGACCCTGAATGGTGCACAGGAGAGTTACACCACCACCGAGAAAGAGCTTTTAGCTGTGGTGTTTGCATTCGACAAATTCAGGTCCTATCTTGTTCTGTCCAAGATGATTGTGTACACGGATCATTATGCCATTCTTTATCTCTTTAGCAAACAGGATGCTAAACCACGCCTTATCCGATGGATCCTGTTGCTTCAAGAGTTTGATATCGAAATCCGTGATAAGAAGGGGACCGAGAATGTGGCGGCCGATCATCTTTCGCGACTTGAGGGAGCTGAGTTAGGAGAGTTGGGGGTCAGGATTAATGATCACTTTCCGACAGAGAGTCTTATGTTTGTTTCGGCTCAGGATGAGGGTTTCCCATGGTTCGCCGACTTCGCAGACTATCTTGCTGATGGGTACTACCGGAAGATGTCTTACCAGCAAAAGAAGAATTTCTTTGCTGATGTTAAGTTTTACCTGTGGGATGACCCGTATCTTTTTCGTATAGGTGCTGACCAGTTGATCAGGAGGTGTGTTGACGTTAAGGAGGGATGGCAGATTCTTAGCCATTGCCATGTTGGACCGACAGGAGGTCACCACGGTGCGAGTTTGACGGCAAAGAAGGTGCTTGATTGTGGATTCTACTGGCCTTCGATTTTTAAAGATGCGCACGCATTTGTGAGGAGTTGTGATCGTTACCAGTGGGTCGGCAACATTTCTTCGCGAAATGAAATGCCCCAGAATGCTATTCAGGTTTGTGAGGTTTTTGATGTTTGGGGCATTGATTTCATGGGACCGTTTCCATCTTCGTGTGGGAACAAGTATATACTCGTGGCGGTCGACTACGTTTCGAAGTGGGTTGAGGCCAAGGCCTTACCCACGAATGATGCATGAGTTGTACTCCGTTTTCTCAAGAACCTTTTGGCTCGTTTTGGTGTCCCGAAGGCGTTGATCAGTGATAGAGGAACTCACTTCTGCAATGTGCAGATGGAGAAGGCGTTGCATCGCTATGGGGTCACCCATCGGCTTGCAACTTCCTACCACCCACAGACTAGTGGGCAGGTAGAAGTGAGTAACCTGGAGATCAAACGTATTCTTGAGAAAACGGTTGGTTCGAATCGTCGGGATTGGTCCGACAAGCTGGATGACGCGTTATGGGTCTTCCGTACAGCCTACAAGACTCCGACCGGTTCCACACCGTTTCGGATGATTTATGGGAAGGTCTACCACCTGCCTGTTCAGTTAGAGCACCGTGCTTCTTGGGCCTACAGATGGTCAACTTCGATATGTCTACCGCAGAGAGCACTCGTTTCCACCAGTTGCACGAGTTAGAGGAGCTGAGAGATCACGCTTACGCGCAGTCATTTAGGTATAAGGAGCGGACAAAGGAACTGCACGATAGGAAGTTGAAGGGTAGCAAGAAGTTCAAGTGTGGGGATTTGGTTTTATTGTATAACTCCCGGTTGAGGTTATTCCCAGGAAAGTTGAGATCCCGATGGTCGGGACCGTTCACGGTCACCGAGGTCTTCCCGTACGGCACTGTCGAGATAGAGGATAAAGGCGGGAAGTTTAAGGTGAACGGTCACAGACTGAAGCACTACATAGGAGAGCCGGTGACTGACCAGACGGTCGAGGTATTCTACCTTGACGCGCTCTCCAGGACTTAGACGCGATGGATGCACACTCGGGAGACTGCCCGAGTTGTAGAGTTTGTATTTATGTATTTGTATGATGCTATCTGTTTTCTTTGTTTTTTCTATTTCAGGTTGTTCCAAGATGAAACCGCTCGTACTCAATCTCCATTCGAGTCGGTCGATTTAAGGAGTATCCTATAAAAAATGTTTATTTCTTTATGTTTTTGTTTTCCGTATTGTACGCCGCTACATGCGAGCGAGTTTGAGTTTTGCAGGTTACATTATGTGCATGGTAGCTATGGTGGCATTTTCGAACAGGTTCTCCCGAGGTTGCGGCCGCGAATGAAATGCTATAGGTCGTTTGGATACTACTCAGCTGTTGAAGATTCTACACACAAACTAGGGGAGTAACCTGTTCTTTGTTTTAGTCTTGTATACATTATTTTTATTTTCTGTTTTAATTTTATTTTTATTTTATTTCTTTTCCTTATACTCATCGAGGACGATTTCGTTCTAAGTGTGGGAATGGGGTTTATTTTACTTAGTTGTAGGAAAATTTTTGAAAAAAAAAATTAATAATAAAAAAATTAAATTAAAAAATTTAAAAATTTAAAAAATAGTCCCTTGAAAGTTGTTTTCTCTACGTTAAACAGAAGATGATATTATTACCGAGTAGTGGTTATTTTATAAATTCTTGGTGGGTTCAAAAATATATATATAATAAATAAAAACAGTGCCTATTAGACCCGCACGTAATGTATGGTAACCGAACAGTTTAGACTCAGTAATCGTGTGTAGGTAGGCTCAGCCTTTAAGAATGAAAGGGCGGTTTCGTTGTTGACCTAATTGAACCTTTTAAATGGCCTAACTTTTGTGGGAAACATCTTAGGGGTTTTGTTTGTTTAACTAAGCTCGTGACAGGACTGGAATGAAAAGCCGAGTCATACTCAAGCCTCAAGTCACATGATCGTCTGTATATTATTTGTATAATCTTTGGTATATGTGTCTATTCCTGTGAAGCTCTGTACTTTGTTGCGCGGTGGCGCAGATCTGAGCCTTGATGCATTTCTGTAGTTTCGTCCAACATGGTGTATTCAATATTATTCAAAAAAAAAAAAGTATTTTTAAATCAAAACCACCATGAAGGAAACTACTGTCGGTCGATCTTGACCAAGCTAGAGTTTATAGGTTGTATATGAGTCGAAATGTTTTAATCATGTCGCAATAGGTTTAAGTCAAGTTGGGGTGGCTCGGCCCGGTAAAACCATAACGGAATTGGTGAAGTGGCAGCAGGGCCTTTAGGCTTGGGTTCCACTTAGTCATACAAATTAATGAAATTGTCACGCCTTATTTGCCTCGGTAAGTATTAGGGGCATGGGTTTAAAGTGGACAGCAATACCGGCAATCGACCTGATCTAGCTTATTAGGTGAAAGTTGGAAGAAATATTTAGGTAACGGGTCACTTGTTCTAAAACTTTAAAAAGAAAAAAAAATATTAATAATAATAATAAATAAATATAAACAAGAGTTGTCGGTTGAACTCGGATATGATCCTGTGTAGTAATCTTTTTCAGGGACGAAAAAGTCTTAAGTGTGGGGATATTTGATGTGCTGTAAAAGACACGTATTTTCCGCACGTTTTATCTACGTTTTATATTATATTTTATATGTTTTAACTCATTTTAGATAGGTTTTACGTACATTTATTAATCTTATAGGATTTGGGTAAAAGAGAGGAAGAAACCGGGACTTTTCGAGCATTCTACGAGCCTTTTACGCATACAAGTTCAAGACAAAGCTAAAGGCCCGACCTTTATGCATCATGGAGGCCCAAGACCATATTATATTATATTATAAAAAAAATAAAAACCCTAGCAGCTGTGAAGGCTGCGATCGGACCGGGCAGCAAGGAGGGAAGAAGGAAAAAAGTTTTTTCGGCTTAGGTTTTGATCGTGTGACGGCTAAGGAAGGAAGAAGACACAAGAATCAAGCCTCGGGATCATTTACCATCAGTTTTTTACAGCCAAGGAGCAGCACGGAAACATCCATATCCTTACATCTTTTTCATTGTTCATATACTTTGATTTACTTGTTCAATTGATTAGTAGTTTTGCAATTACTTGAGAGATTGACTTGTTCATGATTGTTATTGATTGTTAGATGATTGTTAAGATGTTTGGGTAGAGTTTATTAATGGTTTTATTAAATATTCATGGCTGTCCAATTAATATGCTAGGCTAATCTTGTTAGTTCTACCTAGGAATGATGATTCTTGTTAGTGTTTGATGAGCCTGTTGGATTGTTTGATTAATAGACTTTAATTGTTATTGTAAAGTTTGATTTAGACATGAAATAGGTTGTGTTTAAGGGCTGGAAATTTTGGTGATTCATTGCATAAACCTCGTGTGTTGATTGATTAGTTTTGTATTGATTGATCGGTGCATTGTTTGATTCTAGACTTTGTGTTTAGGGTTTGTTTGCGGTAGGAACAACCGTAGGGTTTTGTTGCGGGATTAATTGGATTAAGTACAGCGGTTAAACACCTTCCTTGAGACCGAGAGGTGATAGGAAGTTAGGGTTGTCTCATTACCTTTGCATGCTAGAACAAGGATTGCGCGAGAGCGAGTTCGTTTCTTGTCAGGTTTAGGTGTTTTGAGCGACTAGTTGATCTATTTTGGTTTAAGTTGAATTGTTCCTCTATCCTTGGTTGTGTAGTATTCATTGCCATTAGGGTCGAGTGTTGGTGAGACCGAGAGGTGATCCTTCATTAGAACACGTTAGCAATTGTTTCCCGGTTTGGTCTTTTTAGCCAATTTTGAGTAGTTAGGGTTTGTTGTGTGAGACCGAGAGGTAATCCAGTGAGCCCGAGCGATCCTTAGTCGTGTCATCTTTAGGGACCGGTGTCTAGATATCATTCAATCCATTAGCTTGTTAGGCCTACAACTTGATTCAGACCTAGGTAGACGTTTTTTTCCATTCCTAAGTCAACTCAGTTAGTTTTCCGTTAAGTTTTCTATTTTTGGTAAGTTTTATTAGTTAATCCAGTTAGTTCAGTTAAGTTAAAAAAATTCAAAAATCAATTAATTATTATTCTAAGGTAGGTCTCGTCTAGGGTTAGTGATCTTTAGCGTTCTCACGTGTCTACGTGTTCGATACTCGGACTTCCTAGGTCTATACTACTTGCGATCGGTACACTTGCCGGTTGTGTGTGGTTTTAGGATTTTCGTTTTAATATTAAAGCTTAGTTGTGAGGGTCATTTTTATAGGGTTATTAGACACACATCAATTGATTCCTTCGGTCCTCCAAGATAGTGCTTTAAGTGATGATCGTTCACCTTCAACAACGATCCATTATCTGGATTCTCTAATTCCATTACTCCATACGGGAAAACTTCTTTCACCAAGTATGGTCCCGTCCACTTCGATCTCAACTTTTCTGCAAACAATTTTAAACGAGAGTTATATAATAATACCTTGTCGCCTTTCTTGAACTCTTTGCCGCCTTTTAAACGCCGATCGTGTAAAGCTTTCGTCTTTTCTTTGATGTTCAACGACCGGGAATATGCTGCATCCCGAAGCTCCTCCAACTCATGAATCTGAAAGTATCTTTTCCTTGCGGCCTCGATAAGATCGACATTCACCGTCTTCATTGCCCGGTAAGCTCGATGCTTCAACTCAACCAGAAGATGACAAGACTTACCATAAACAAGCATAAACGGTGTAGTACCCAACGAAGTCTTGTACGCGGTCCGAAATGCCCACAACGCATCATCTAACTTCTCCGACCAATCTTTCCGACTAACCCCAACCGTCTTTTCCAAAATTCTCTTCACCCCTCGATTTGCATTCTCAACTTGACCATTCGTTTGAGGGTGATAGGCAGTAGAGGTACGATGAGTAACCCCATAACGAGCTAACACCTTCTCCATGACGGTATTACAAAAATGGGTTCCCCGATCACTAATAATAGCTCTTGGAGTACCAAAACGAGTAAACAACTTCATAAGAAACTTCACAACCACCTGTGCATCATTTGTAGCCAATGCTTGGGCTTCCACCCACTTCGACACATAATCAGTCACCATTAAGATATACTTATTACCATTCGATGTGGGAAACGGTCCCAAGAAGACGATGCCCCAAACATCAAAGATTTCAAGAATTTGTATGGGGTTTTGAGGCATCTCATTCTTGGATGAAATATTACCTGTTCTTTGGCACGCATCACAAAGCTTCACAAACTCCTCAGCATCTTTAACAACTGTCAGCCAATAAAACCCACTATCAAATACCTTCTGCACGGTCGCATGCGCACCATGATGACCTCCAGTCAACCCTTCATGAACATGCTTGAGAATATCCCAACCTTCTTCTTTCGTCACACATCTCCTCAGAATCCGATCACCGCCAATCTTGAAAAAAAAAGGATCATCCCACACATACTTATTCACATCCCAGAAGAACTTCCTCTTTTATTGCGTAGTCATACCCTCCATCACAAAACCTTTATCTAAATAATTAGCAAATCATTGAACCATGGCATACCTTGCTTCTCAGCAGCAACAAAGTCGATCAACTCGTGAGGAAATGTATCTCCAATCTCTTCCTAACGCAACTCTACTCTCCTTGGATCCTCTAAATGGGATAGATGATCGGCCGCTACGTTTTCTGCAGCCCTCTTATGTAAGACCGCGAATCTCGAGAATCCAATAGTTGGTAATCACATCCACAATTTCCCCAAAAATTTAAAACCAAACGTTTCATTTTATTTAAAACCATTTCAAGAGTAATTTAGCAGCGGAAATTCATAAGCATCAAAAATTCCCAAAACCGGAAAAATACCAAATGACAAACAGTGGGAAAAAGTTAAGTATCTAAAATCCCAAAACTAAATATAAAGTGAAGTGTTTGTTTTATTTTAAAGTCCTCGTCTAGAAATGCCTTCAACTCCAAGTAGCATCCAGCACGTCCAAGTGGTAACATCCACTCCTTAACCTGAAAGTCAATCTAACATACACACAAAGTCAGCTAGAGCTGAGTGAGTTTAAGTTTTCATAAACAATAATTCATGCTTTATTTCAAAGTTATAGCTCTAAACAGAAGAGAGGATAATAATAAAATAATATTATAGTTCACAAAATAATACGTTCATCGTCGAACACACGTACACGGGCCTCTCCACCACGATTCAAGACCCGAGTAATATATTTGACCCGCCAAAATGATGATCACGCCACGTGGGCCTCTCTACCACGGGATTTGAAAACCCGAGTAATATATTTGACCCAGCCGTAATCACTATGCACACACACATCAATAAGCCTACTCACATCATTCTTAGTCACAAGGAACTAAATGTCATCATACAACCGTAGGCTATAAGGTAACACATACTCATACATATATATATATATGTGTGTGTATATATATATATATATATATATAATCCCAAAATATACCATATCATAAGTAAGCCACCCTTAGTCACGAATAGCTAACTAACATCCCTAATCATAGGCCATCGGATAACACATGCACATACATACACATACATATATATACATATATATGTATATATATATATATCATCCTAAAACATACCATATTACAAGTAAGCCTATGGGCCATAAGGTAATATATAATAATCAGTCCAATAAATGAACTAAGTAAATTGGTCTACTCGTATTCAATTACTACCAAGCCTATGAACATCATCGAGTCTAGACCATAACCAGGTATATAACCTTAAGGAATTTATGACCAAACGAGTCTAAAATATCCTAAGGCACAGAATGTAACTCACACTGGATTTTCATAATTGCACAAACATTATCAAAACAATACAATGACCTTCAAATTATTTTAACGAGTAAAATCGGGTAAAACTGTAATTGAGTGTGTACGCCAGCCCAAAACGTAAAAAGATTAAAAAGGGGCATCATGAACTCACCTGACACAAGGCACGAAATCACCACGAGCTAGAGAACCCCTAAGTATCCCCACAACTCAAACGCCTGTCAGTTTACATACAACATCACTAACGACACCGAAATGACTCGTTTATCCTACGAGGCGTTCAAACATGGTTCGAGTAACCTAAAGCCTCGACCTCAATAAGTTCAAGTATAACAGCCCCCGAGTCCTTGTATACGCCAAAACAATCCTTAGATACTCCCCGAAATAAAGAAATCCCAAATTACCCCCGGAAGCACTAGGTGGGACTAGTATGCGCGTTTAAGAGTTGTTTAGGCAATTAACATCCAACTCAGCCCCGTGTGGACCCGTTATGATAATTTCACAGCCAACAAGTCCACACGACACTACACGAGTCAAATGGGTCAATAACTCGAAGCACAACGCAACAACTAATCAATAAACGCGAATGCGCGTTGTACCGACCCGTTTGAGTAACCGACAACCAATTCAGCCCCTATACCATAAAAATCATTTTCCAACAGCCCGTACATTAACCCGAAACTATCCGAACTGAATTGGTCATCACTTACTTCATCCCTCGCATTAAACGCAACAAAACACTATTCTAGCCAACCAAAAACAATCTTTCAAACTACAACTAGTTGACCAATCAAACGAACATCAACGGACATGATTTTAAAGTATGTAATACTAGAAATACCTAGGAAAATGTTGGTGCAAAAACTCACTTCAAACAGCCCTGACACGATCACAATTGAACATCCACCGGTTAAGCCTAAAATGAACTTATCGATCAATAACAAGTAAAACATGCAGATTTTAGCATGCGAAGATGCATTTAATTACATAGGATAAACTTTAAAATAAATTATTAAATTTTTACCAGACTTTAATAAATGTCTTAGATTTATAAAAATATTTTTATTATATTTTTCTAGTGGACACAAAAATCATAAAAATTCCTTCAACACAAAAAGGTATGTGCAGCTATTTCAGTGCGCAACAAAATGGTTTTATTTTTATAAAAATCATTACCCAGCCAAATTAAACGATTACAATTGGGTTTGGTTCCTAACTCAAAATATTAACTTCCAGAAGTTGAACCAACCAATTTATACTTGTCGAAAAAGGGTTATGATGTCGGGAAGACAGACCAGAATCCGTCATCCCGCATCAGCTTTGACACTCGATCTTATAAAATCATAAAAAGTATTCAAATCTCGTCCAAATATTACGTATTATACCTTTCTGGAAACTAGACTCAAAGTAGAATATCATAGAAAGAAGAATCTATCAAAGAAAATATATTTTCATTGAGTTACAGGCCAAGCAATAAACGAGTACGAATCTGTCAGAAATTGTTATAATCAAAACTCAACCCTAACGTGTTCAACAAAGGGTTTAATGGTGAAAAAGAGTTATACCAAGATAGAACCGACCTTGAATTAGATTCGGGAGGCCGGAGAATGGCTGGAACCTGCATGGAAATCGAGGAGGAGCCTCCCCTAGCTGCTGCCGATCGAAATTATGGTGGGGGCTAGGGTTTTTCTTGTTATGATATAATAATTAACATTTTAGCCCCTCAACTATGAAAGGTGCAACAACTTGGAACGGAAATTAATAAATTTAGGTTACGGTAATGACGAGAAGGTTTCCGAGGAATGCCGGATAAATTCCGAGAATATACAAGCTTTGTTAGGCATACCCCTTTTTACCAAAATTTACGGACGTTACATCTTATCTTTGATCTCTATGTCGAACTCGGAAAGTAGAAGAATCCACCGTATAAGACGAGGCTTCGCGTCTTTCTTTTGAAAGACAAAACCTAAAGCTCCGTGATCAGTGAAAATGGTGGTCTTCGAAACAACGAGATACGAGCGGAACTTGTCAAATGCAAAAACAACAGCTAAAAGTTCCTTCACGGTGGTGGTGTAGTTCTCTTGGGCATCATTCAACGTCTTGCTAGCATAATAGATGGGGTAAAAATGTTTATCTCGCCTTTCCCCAAAACCGCTCCAACCGCATAATCACTAGCATCACAGATGAGCTCAAACGACAAGCTCCAATCAGGAGAACAAAGAATGGGAACACTAACGAGCTTCTCTTTCAAAAAATGTAAACGCCTTCACACACTCATCATCAAAAACAAAAGGCACATCTTTCTCGAGGAGTCGGGTCATCGGGCGGGTAATTTTCGAGAAGTCTTTGATAAATCGCCGATAAAATCCCGCATGGACCAAGAAAATCCTAATCGCCTTCACATTCGTCGGTGGAGGAAGTCTACTTATAGTATCAATCTTTGCCCGATCCACCACAATACCATCTCTCGAGATCTTATGACCCAACACGATCCCTTCCGTCACCATAAAATGGCATTTTTCCCAATTCAACATCAACTTTGTCTCAATACAACTCTTTAACATCTTTTCAAGATTGGCCAAACAATTATCAAAAGAATTACCGTAAACCGAAAAATCATCCATAAACACCTCCATGGACATCTCTATCATATCCTGAAAGATAGCCTTCATACAACATTGACAGGTGGCCAGAGCGTTACATAGCCCAAACGGCATACGACGGTACGCAAACGTGCCAAATGGACATGTAAAAGTCGTCTTCTCTTGGTCTTCCGGTGCAATGGGGATTTGAAATAACCCGAAAAACCGTCAAGAAACAATAAAACTGCTAAGCTGCCAAACGCTCCAACATCTGATCAATAAACGGCAACGGAAAGTGGTCCTTCCGGGTGGCATCATTCGATCGCCGATAATCAATACATACTCTCCAACCGGTAACCGTACGGGAAGGGATAAGCTCATTCTTCTCATTCGTCACAACGGTCATACCTCCTTTCTTCGGAACAACGTGGGTCGGGCTCACCCATGGAGAGTTGGAAATCGGGTAAATCATCCCGGCATCCATCAACTTTAATACCTCCTTTTTCACAACTTCTTGCATATTCGGATTGAGACGTCTTTGCGGTTGCACCACCGGTTTGTACTCATCCTTCATTAAAATCCGGTGCGTGCAATAATCGGGGCTAATACCTTGAATATCGGAAAGTCTCCATGCAATCGCCCCCTTATGTAGCTTCAACACGTCTATCAACTTCGTCTTTTGTTCTTTCGTCAGCTTGGATGACACAATAACTTGCAAGTTCGAGCCCTCATCAAGATACGCATACTCCAAGTGTGACGGGAGTACTTTCAACTCAAATGGAGCGGGTTTCTCTACAGAACCTGCCTCACTTTCACAACTTATCTCATTTACCTCTATCATCTCGGGCAACCCCGAAATCTCAGCCAACTCATCACGAACCGAATCATTCTCACACGACTCATCCTCACCCAAATCATCACAATCAACCAACCCATTACTACCTTGGAGATCCGCACCACAAATATAATCGAAATAACTATCGATACCTGCAATAAACAAGTTAACAAAATATACCGAGTGGCATGGACCACTGAAATCATCTTGATCACTCGGATGCTTCATCGACCTCGTGGCATCATATGTAACATTCTCATCACCAACTCGAAGCGTGATCTTCCCATCATACACATCGATAAGTGACTTTTCTGTACGTAAGAACGGACGACCAAGAATAATGGGAACCTTCTCGTCGGCCTCCATATCAAGCACCACAAAATCAACCGGGAACACAAACTTATCCACCTTTACTAGCAAATTCTCAATAATACCTCGTAGATACTTAACCGAACGATCGGCCAACGATAAGGACATGTGAGTCGGTGTAAGCTCGCCTAACGCCAACATCTCGTATAAAGAATACGGCATCAAATTTATGCTCGCACCCAAATCCGTCAATGCATGGCTCATCGCATCACTACCAAACAAAAATGGAATCGTAAACACACCCGGATCTGACAACTTTTCGGTCACGCGGTTCAACAATACCGCCGAACAATTTCCCATAAGGGGAATCAATGACACCTCCCCCAACCTATCTTTCCATTTAAATAAGTCTTTCAGAAACTTTGCGTACTTCGGCATATGTTGGAGGGCTTTAATGAACGGGAGATTAATCTTCATATGTCGGAACATATCAAGAAAGTGCCCATACTCCCGCGTATATTTCTTGTGTTTCGCACGAGCGGGATACGGGATACGAGAGTGATCAACCAAAGGTGATGGCCGGACTTCCATCGGCTTCTTCACTACTGGCGGTGCGGTGTTCTACACTTTTCCCGGTGCTTCCATCTCGATCTCTTCATCCATCACCTCCTCTTCTTCCACTTCAACCTCATTCCTTCGCACCTCGGGACCCAAAACCCTGCCGCTGCGAGTAGTAATCGCCTTTACTTGAGCGGCCAGATTCTGCTGAGTAGAACCTGAAAACTGTCCAGTGGGTCTCTCATTTAATTGTCGGGCAATATCACCAATGGTCCGCTGCATGTCATGCATAGCTGATTGTTGATTCTTGAAAAGCAGATCATGCTTGGCAAGGGTCTTTTGAGTGGCTTGATCTCTAGTGATGATTTGCTGCATCATCTCGTCCAACTTCTTACTCAGATCCGGCATATTATTCGAACTTTGACCATTGGAGCCATCATTTTTATACTGTCCCTGATTTCGGTTATAGGGAGCTTGAAACCAGGTGGCCCACCGGCCGGACGCCAATTCGAGTTACTTTACCCCTGATTCTGGTTCTGATTATGATTCTTGTAGTTGTTCCAGTTCGGATTGTTGTTGTTGTAAGCATTAGGGAACCTGTTCTGACTAGCTACAAAATCAACATCTTGATTGTTCATCAACGGACACTCCAACGTACCATGACCACCCCTACACATCTCACACTTATCCACCTTCTCCTGTAATTTCTTTATCTCTCGGGTAAGATTCTCAATAGCAGCAGCCATACTAGTATCCAGTTTAACCTGGTGTACACCTCGAGCAGATGAGGATGTATTGGTGGAGGGATTGGAATTCCCGCCTCGTGGCTTCTGCGCGTACTCAGATTGCGCGAAACTTTCAAACATCTCGTTACACTCGGCCACATTCTTTTTGTCCATCAGATTACCCCCAGCAGCTGTGTCAAACCTCGCTTGAGCCTCATAAGTAAGCCCATTATAAAACTTCTCAACAAGGGCCCAAGGTGTGAGCCCATGTTGTGATCAACAGGAAAGCAAATTCTGAAAACTCTCCCAAGCTTGGTAATATGCCTCATCCGGCTCCATGTGAAAGGAGTGGATCTGATCACGGAGGCGAGAGGCCTTAGTAGGTGGAAAGTACTTCTTAATTAATGCGTTGCGAAGTGCCTCCCAAGTAGTGAATGCTCCAGCAGGTTGCGAATCAAGCCAAGTGGCGGCACGACCTGAAAGTGTAAACGGGAACAAGTGAAGGAAGATCGCATCCTCATTAGCACCTTGCAAATTGAATGTTTTGAACACACGAGTCAGACAGTTGATGTGTGCCGGTGCATCTTCATCTTCACGACCATGGAATTGGTGGTGTTGGGTGACGTTGGTCATAATGTAGGATGGAATATGCCATGAGTTAGGGTTATTAATATCAGGGGCGATAATGGGTGAGTGATCTCCATGGAACCCTTCAAAAGCTTGAAGGTACACGGTGCGGTTATTTCCGACCATTGGAAAAGGTCTAGGACTTGGTGGTGGTGAAATGGCGAGTGAATTGTTGGGTGATGTTTTCGGTGAAGTATCTATGGTGATCGGTTGCTTTTCAGACGAACTTGCCTCGGACTTGAACGAAGTAGGTCCAAACGGCGGTCCTTGCGAACGAAGATGTGGCATATACCTACAAAAACGCACAAGACCGAGTAAGTAGTTTCTAATAAAACGAGACTAATAAAAACAAACTAATAATTAAAAACAAACTAGACTTAATTGGACTTCTACGACTAAAACAAAACGTAACAAGTAGTACGTATGTAGCAAGTAGGTCCAATCAAAGCTAATAATGCAATTGCCAAGAATCCCCGGTAACGACGCCAAAAACTTGATGTGCTTGAAGTAGTTTAATATTTATTAACTAAAAATAAACACTAAGTAATACTCTAGACTCTCTAAACTACTAACCAACAAGTGAACTGATCGACTCTAGTAAAGCTAAGTAAGTCCGGATATCGAACCCACGAGACTCTTTAAATTACGTTTATTAGCTAATTAGACTCGGCTACAAAACACGACTTATTAATTATATTGTTTGGGGGTTTTTTTATTTAAAATACTAATTTAATACTATTATTAAAAACTAATTAAGAAAGCAAGTAATTTAAGCGAAAGCAAAAGCTTTTTTATTAAATAATATGATGATGAGAAAACTACCTAGGCTAGAATCTCTTAAATTTCAGTAATGAATTAACCCGGTAAAATATATAGTTACGGACTGAGATCGTAAAATAGACACTTAAAAGAAAACCTGAACAGGACCCCTGACCCTTCTCAAGAGACACCTATGGATTTCTAACAAGTTTTAACGCACACCAGTATTGAAAATCAAGTTCCCTTACGGTCACCTAATTAATTATAATTTAGTTCCTTTATACGAAATCCTACCTTACAGCGCGGAAATCAAAGGCAATTTACTATATTTAATTGATTTGATAAACAGTAATAAATAATCAACCCTAGACAGACTCCTTACGAAGAACCAAATCTAGCAAGATTAAATAGTAAAGACTTATCAATAACTTAGCACTTTATAGATTTTAGGTTAGCAGCACACTTAGGTTTATTTGACAATATTATTCCTATGACCTTATCATGACATCAATCTTAAAATAATCAAAAATACGAAGTAATTGACCTAATAGCAATCCTATCATATGACAAACAATAATCAAGGAAAACTATGGAATAAAACTCATCAAACAATCCTAAGCATTCATACGCATCAATTAATTATAAATAAATCTTTTACTAAACCATAAAAACCATAACGTAAATAATCCCAAGGTCAAATCAAAACATCAAAGTAAGTTCATCATAAGCCTAGATAGTTCATGCAATTTAGCCTAGCATCTTAGGTTTAAGCAAAAAAAGCAAATAAGAATTCATGGTATTATATAAACGAAAACGGAAGAAACAAAAGATAAAACCCGTGTTCTTCGTCTTCAACTAATACGCGAAACACCAGCTGATTCTTCGACTCCAAAGCTGCCAAAAGCTGATCTCGGACACCTCGGAACTCACCAAATTCGTCTGGAACTTCAGGGTATGCTTAAGGGTGAGTTTAGGGGTCTTTAAATAGGCAACTGGTGTCCAAAAATACGTAAGTCAGTATAAAAATCCAGAACATTCCTGACATATGGCCGCCGCGCCGCGCGGCGGGCTTGGCCACCCCGGTAGCGTGGCGCTCCGGCTGGTGGGGGAAGGACCGGCTGGCCTAGCCGGTCCGGTTCTCCTCCTGGTCTGGTCCGGTTCGTTTCCTGATTGTTCGGTTCTCCGGTTCGGCTTGTTTTTGCTCCTTTTTCATCCTCTTTTCACCATAATTCAAACTCGAAACCTAAAATATAAAAATATGTTAGTAGTATACAAATCTTATGAGAAACCGAATAAAACTAATAAAATATTAAATAAAATGTACACGGGATTAATGTATATTAAACGTTATATCAGTATTTTAGCCTGAGTGTTTAGTACTACCTTGTATTAAAACGTTTCAGGGGATTTGAACCAACCCTCATGCAAATACTTTTATAACTCTTTGCATATGGATAACAGTCCATATGTAAGGCCCCGTACCCCAGGAAACCCAACAGTTGGTAATCATTCAAAACACTCGTAAAAAAATACATAAACTTAAAAACAATTCTTTTCATTAAAATAAGCATCACAGAGTATAATTCGGCGGAAAACGTAAATAAGTAAATGAATTCCCAAAACCCGGGAATTTTACCCAAAATCAACATAATTATCTTTAAATAAAAACTTTTAAAAATAAATGTTTAATAATAAAATCTTCAATTCCCGTATGCCCTTCACCGTCCAAGTAGCTTCGTGCACGTCCAAACGATAAGGCATCCTCTTCCTAACCTGAAACTCACACTAACATGCACACAAAGTCAGCTTAAGCTGAGTGAGTTCAAGTTTTAAATAAGTAACAAAAGTCTAAATAATCATTCCAACGGTTTTAAAACAGTAAACGGAAATACATCGGTTGGGTCACCACATTCAATAAATAGTCATCCTTACGTATGAGCATCTCTATACGTGCATTCCTATATACATCAATATATATATATATATAACATTCAATAATAAAATTCAGGGCCGAGAAAACGTACAACCCAAACACGTAACATTCGGCGCATGCAAACACAAAGTAGGCATACGCAACATTCAGTAGTCAAGACGACTACAACATTGGCCAAATATTGGCCATTCTAATATATATATATATATATACATACACACATTCTTTGACATTCCAAGGCCTACCAATACTAGCAAGCCTATGTAAAATCGTTTAAAACATTTCATCAAGCAAAATCGCTTAGGTGTGCATGCTAGCCCAAAACTTAAAAAGATTTAAAAGGGGGCATCATGAACTCACCTGAAATCAATCGTACACCTACAACGAGCTAGGAAATCCCTAAGTGCACAATCGCAAGCAAGGGCCTGTAAATTATACACAACGCGTTACTAAACTAGACCGTAAGAACACTCTTGCCCAATGGGCCGTTCAAGCCCAACACTTTGGCCCAAGGCCCAACAACTTGGCCCAAGGCCGAACACTTGGCCCAAGGCTCAACAACTTGGCCCAAGGCCCAACATCTTGGCCCAAGGCCCAACAACTTTACCTCAGCCCCTACGACCTTTCAATTAACCAAATCCACCCTACGATTAAGGTCAGGGCTAACCATGATGCACAACTCGCCCGTCGGTAATCAAATCGAGTCGAATACGCACGTAGTAAACCTTAAAACCAATTGTTAAACGAATCAGTCCTAAATGGACCAAATTCCCATTTTAATCCTTTCATTCATCATAATTATGTCACCCGAGTTGATAGGGTTGACGGTTCCTTTTTACAACTCTCAATTTAACATTTAAACAAAAATTCGCGCACCGCCGACTCGATTGACGAAGCACCAACCAAAACAGCCCCGAGCATCAAAAAAGTAATTTTCCCACAGCTCTTAGACTCCCCTAGGGCCATGCAAACTGATTCGGTTGGTCATTCAGCCGATTAACGCATCAAACTCAACAATTTACAATTCTACACCCGATAAACCCTAGTTTTCGAACTAAAATCGATTGACCAACCTAAACACCTCCAATGGCTACGAAATTTTAATATGATGTAAATGCCATACCTGGGAATCTTTCTACACCTGAAACTCTAATTTTTATCCACAGGAAGTGGGTCAATTACACCTTGGCCGAAAATCTGTCCAACGAAAAGTTTCGGCAAAATTGAGCATCAAAACGATTAGGGGTGAACAAAAAGAGTTTTGGGGATTTTAGTACATACCTTGAACTACTTCTAGGAGCTTGGAATTGATCAAAAAGTCGAAGCAATGAAGGGGGGGAGGCTGGCCTTGTGCCGATCGGACAGCAGCTGCAAATAGGGTTTAGGGTTTTTTGATTAACGCTATATTATAAAATATTTTCATTCTAGCCCCTGGAATTGAATAATAATGCAACTTGGAAGAAATTTTAAGCGATTAGACGTACCGGGATGACGTAACGGCTTCCGAGAAACGTCGGTTAAGTCCCGAGAGTTATACATACTTTATACACGCTAAATCATTAAACCGGAAGTTTGACGGGTGTTACATGTCCACCCCCCTTACAATGGGATTCGTCCCCAAATCCCGAGGTGACAGGAATAACTGCGGATACAGCCTCATCATCTCATCTTCGGATTCCCAAGTAGCCTCGGAACCCCTACGGTGCATCCACTGCACCTTCACCTGCTTAACCACCTTGTTCTGCAACCGCCTTTCCTGACGGTCAAGTATAGCAATAGGCTCGTCCACATAGTTTAGCTTACTATCAAGCTCAATATCATCAAGAGGCAAATGGGCCTCCTCATCCGCTAAACACTTCCTCAAGTGGGACACATGGAAGGTAGGATGAATCCCCGTGAGCTCATTAGGCAATTCCAGCCTATACGCTACCTCACCAACACGGGACAATATACGAAACGGACCAATGAACCTCGGACTAAGCTTCCCCCTCTTACGAAAACGAATAATCCCCTTCCAAGGAAAAACTTTCAACATAACCCGATCCCCAGCCGAGAACACAATAGGTCTTCGCCTTTTATCCGCATAAGACTTCTGACGATCCTACGCGGCCTTCATAAACGTTTTAATCTTGTCGAGTTTCTCAATCATAGCCTCAACCACTTCCAAACTACCCAACTGCTTCTGACCAATGGAACCCCAACAGACTAGAGTCCTACACCTCTTACCATACAACATCTCAAACGGTGGTATCCCAATCGTGGCGTGATAACTGTTATTATACGAGAACTCTACCAACGGTAAGTGACGGTCCCAACTACCACCAAAGTCGATAACACAAGCCCGCAACATATCCTCGAGAGTATGAATGGTCCTCTCGAACTGACCATCCGTCTGCGGGTGATAAGCAGTACTGATGAGGAGTTTGGTGCCCATCTCCCCGTGAAACCTTTTCCAAAACCTGGAGGTGAAACGCGTATCCCTATCCGAAACAATAGATATCGGAACCCCGTGCCTAGAGACGATCTCACAAATAAACACATCGGCCAGCTGTTCAGAATTAAAAGTCTCTCGAATCGGCAAGAAGTGAGCGCTCTTGGTCAGTCTATCCACGATTACCCAAATGGTATCATAATTACCCCTAGGAGTACGAGGCAGTTTAGTCACGAAATCCATAGTAAGATGCTCCCATTTCCACTCAGGTATTTCCAACGGCTGAAGTTTCCTAAACGGCTTTTGATGCTCGGCCTTAACTTGTAGACACGTCAAACACTTATTCACGTACTAAGCCACCTCAAATTTCATCGCAGACCACCAATAAGTTTTCTTCAAGTCTTGGTACATCTTGGTCGCGCCCGGGTGAATAGAATAGCGCGACTTGTGTGCCTCATCCAAAATTTTATCTCTGAATCCCCCATACTTCGGTACCCATAAACGACCATCCTTATACTTCACCCCGTCACCAACGTCTTCCAACAATTTCTCCTGAGCCTAGACACGTTCTGACATAATCCATTCCACCTGCAAAGCCTCATTTTGAACGCTGGCTATTTGCTTCAAAATATCGGGTTTAAGCATGAGCTGGTAAGATTTTACATGAATCGGCATCTGTCTCTCCTTCCGGCTCAACGCGTCAGCCACCACGTTAGCCTTACCTGGGTGATACATAATCTCCAAATCATAATCCTTAATCAACTCCAACCATCGACGCTGGCGCATATTCAGTTCCTTTTGTTCAAAGAAATATTTTAAACTCTTATGATCGGTATAGATAATGCAGGGAACACCGTACAAATAATGCCGCCACAACTTAAGAGCAAACACAACGGCCGCAAGCTCCAAATCGTGAGTAAGATAATTCGCCTCCTGAGACTTTAATTGCCGGGAGGCATACGCGATGACTCGACCTTGCTGCATCAGAACACACCCAAGCCCCTGATAAGAGGCATCAGAATAAACCACCAGGTCATCGGTGCCATCGGGTAAAGCTAAAATCGGGGCATGCGTCAATCTGTTCTCAACTCGAGAAAAGCCTCCTCCTGCTCCGTACCCTAAACGAACTTAACACTCTTCTTAGTCAACTTGGTTAGTGAAGAAGAAGTTTTCGAAAAATCGGGAATAAAGCGGCGATAATACCCCGCCAAACCCAGAAAACTACGGATTTCAGATGGAGACTTAGGAGACTCCCATTCATTCACGGCTTCCACCTTTGCAGGGTCAACCAAAATACCACTCGGGTTAATAACATGACCCAAGAATTGAACCTCACGCAACCAGAAGGAACACTTAGAAAATTTCGCATACAGTTTGTTCTTCCGCAGAGCCTCCAACACTTCCACGAGATGACCGACGTGATCGGATTCACTTTAGAGTACACAAGAATGTCGTCGATGAACACAATAACCGAACGATCGAGCATCGGTCTACACACCCGGTTCATAAGATCCATGAACGCAGCCGGTGTGTTGGTCAAACCGAAAGACATCACCAGAAATTCATAATGTCCATAACGAGTGCGGAAGGCGGTCTTAGGAATATCTTCCTCCCGAATCTTCAACTGGTGATACCCGGACCTAAGGTCGATCTTCGAGAACCAACTAGCTCCTTGGAGCTGATCAAATAAGTCGTCGATCCTCGGGAGCGGGTACCGATTTTTAACAGTGACCTTATTCAACTCACGGTAGTCAATGCACATTCGCATGCTACCATCATTCTTCTTAACGAACAAGACCGGGGCACCCCAAGGTGAGATGCTCGGTCGAATAAAGCCCTTATCGAGCAAGTCTTCCAACTGAGCCATAATCTTCCAACTGAGCCATAGGTTTCTTCATTTCATTCGGCGCTAGGCGGTAGGGAGCTCGGGCAACGGGTTTGGCGCCCGGTACAAGGTCCATCTGGAACTCGACCTCGCGATCCGGCGGCACATCTGACAAATCATCTGGAAATACATTCGAAAAATCTCGAACAATAGGAACATCACCGACGGTAGCCACCTCGGTATTCACACTCATAGCATACGTCAGATACGCCCCGCACCCCCGCTGCATCAACTTTCCCGCCTTAAGCATGGATATAATATGTAGGGTCGCTACATTCCGATCACCGAAGACCATAATTTGAGTCCCATCCAGGGCCCTTAGACGAACAAGTTTCTGACCACAAATGATCTGAGCATCAACATTCGCGAGCCAATCCATCCCGAGTACCACATCGAAACAACCAAGCGGCATCAAATACAATCGCACCGGAAATCTATACCCAGACAACTCAATGGAACAACCCTGAATAGCCCTAGACACGGACACGGATTTTCCTACGGCGACCTCAACCTCAAACACATCGACTACGCGCTCGGGTGATTTATTCAACGAGGAACAGAAAGCGGTAGACACAAAACTCATACTGGCGCCCGAATCAAATAAAACTGACGCCTGTAACTCATCAAGTAGAAAAGTACCTGGGACGATATTATACTACTGCTTAGCTACACGGTCAACACATATGATTTCAAAGGAACAAGAAATTATAACGGTGGAATGAAAGCTAAATAAGGAAAAAGTACCTGAAGCGACATCCGCATCCTCTTTTACTTCCTTCTTGGAGATGTTGAAGGCCCTTGCTCTGGCCTTCGGCTTCTCTTCCATTTTCCCTCTTGAGGAAGTCCCCTGACTGAACACCCCCCCCCCCCACCTTACTGGTAGGACAGTTTGATGACAAGTGACCGGAACCCCTACAACGAAAACAAGTCAGAGTCGGACACTCGTAATGGGGGTGCCCAACCTTATCGCAACGAAAACAGGTGCCGGACCCACTCTTATACTCCCCCTTGTGTAGTTTGCCGCACTTCTTGCAATTACCGAAAGCCGCATCCCTCCTAAACTCAGAAGTTTCAGTCTTCACCCTCTTGCCAGACGAACTAAAATTGTTTCCCCCAGGCCGCTTACCATAGGAATTAGTGTTCCAAGTCTTCCTAGCCTCGATCGGCGGTAACTTCTCCCTCTGATCATACAATGTACCTGCCAAGGTAACCACCGAGTGAAAGGAGTTCATGTCGGTGGTCACCACACCCCTACGAATATCCACCGGGAGGCCCTTCACCTACTTATTAATCCTTTTTGCCTCAGGGGTAACCAGATCGGGACATAAGCGAGCCATCTTGTTGAACTTTGTGGTGTATTCCCGATGTGTCATACTGCACGCCTCCAAGGTCAAGAATTCCTGTTCAATTTTATCCAATTCGTGCAGAGGATAGAACTGATCGAGAACCAACTTCTTCAATCCATCCCATGTCATCTTCCTAATCGATCGATCGCCCATAGCCTGCACCAGATTATCCCACCAACATAATGCCTCGGAACGAAACGAGGCGGTAGCATACGTGACCATGTCATCCCTCTTACTTACTAACCCTCAGAACGGCCTCCATCTCTCTCACCCACTGATGCGCTGCCAAAGCGTCTTTAGTACCATCGAAGGAAGGGGGTCGCACTTCTTAAAGTCACCATACGAGCAACCCTGGGTCGATACACTAACAGTCCGCACCTCATCTTCGTCCCCACTCGGCACAAACACTTCCTCTTCCTCTTCGACCTGCACCTCCTTACTCTTCCTTCCCCTGTCCGAACCCTTACCAACCAGTGACTCCTCCATGGCCCTGACGGCCTCAGCAATGATCTCAGGAATGGCGCTATGGAGCACCTGGTAAACCTCATCCGCAATAGCCGCGCGCAAAGCAGGATCTAAGGCGGGGTTATCCCCCTCCTCAAGAATCGGGGTCTCCTCCCACTGGGAAGTAGGAATCTCGCTCTCGACTTCGGCACGTGGCTTACGACCATGGCCGCGAACACTAGGACCACCTCTCTTAGCAGCTCGAGTATTAACCATTACTTATCCCTACAAAGACAGAATTTTAACACGGTCAAGTACAAGTGGTAATTAGAACATGTAAGGTAAGGGTAAACTGTTAATGACGTTGATCAAGTGTAATTAGTCGTTTACTTTACCCGCCCGTCCTAACCACCCACTGCCCCTAACCTCGTTAGCCTTCTATCTAACACTTAAATAGTTAATAACGTACCGGAACTTTTAGATTTAAAGGAATGACTAAATAATTAAAAGTTACCTCTAGGCATGCAGCTACTCACGGTGGGCATACTGGTCTCTTTTCTTACAGTTCGAGTCCAAGCATTCGGGGATGCTCGGATCCCTCGAACCAAGGCTCTGATACCAACATGTAAGGCCTCGAACCCCGCGAACCCCACAGTTGGTAATCATTCAAAACACTCGTAATAAAATAAATAAACTTAAAAACAATTCTTTTCATTAAAATAAGCATCACAGAGTATAATTTGGCGAAAAACGTAAATAAGTAAATAAGTTCCCAAAACCTGGGAATTTTGCCCAAAATCAACATAATTATCTTTAAATAAAAACTTTTAAAAATAAATGTTTAATAATAACATCTTCAATTCCCGTATGCCCTTCACCGTCCAAATAGCTTTGTGCACGTCCAAGCGATAAGGCATCCTCTTCCTAACCTGAAACTCACACTAACATGCACACAAAGTCAGCTTAAGCTGAGTGAGTTCAAGTTTTAAATAAGTACAAAAGTCTTAATAATCATTCCAACGGTTTTAAAACGGTATACGGAAATACATCGGTTAAGTCACCACATTCAATAAATAGTCATCCTTACATATGAGCATCTCTATACATGCATTCCTATATATATCAATATATATATATATATATATATATATATATATATATATAACATTCAATAATAACATTCAGGGCCGAGAAAACGTACAACCCAAACACGTAACATTCGGCGCATGCAAACACAAAGTAGGCATACGCAACATTCAGTAGTCGAGACGACTACAACATCCACCAAATATTGGCCATTCTAATATATATATATACATACACACATTCTTTAACATTCCAAGGCCTACCAATACTAGCAAGTCTATGTAAAATCATTTAAAACATTTCATCAAGCAAAATCGCTTAGGTGTGCATGCTAGCCCAAAACTTAAAAAGAGTTAAAGGGGGCATCATGAACTCACCTGAAATCAATCGAACACCTGCAACGAGCTAGGAAATCCCTAAGTGCACAATCACTAGCAAGGGCCTATAAATTATACACAACACGTTACTAAACTAGACCGTAAGAACACTCTTGCCCAATGGGCCGTTCAAGCCCAACACTTTGGCCCAAGGCCCAACAACTTGGCCCAAGGCCCAACACTTGGCCCAAGGCCCAACAAATTTACCTCAACCCCTACGACCTTTCAATTAACCAAATCCACCCTACAATTAAGGTCGGGGCTAACCATGATGCACAACTCGCCCGTCGGTAATCAAATCGAGTCGAATACGCGCGTAGTAAACCCTAAAACCAATTGTTAAACAAATCAGCCCCAAATGGACCAAATTCCCATTTTAATCCTTCCATTCATCATAATTATGTCACCCGAGTTGATAGGGTTGACGGTTCCTTTTTACAACTCTCAATTTAACATTTAAACGAAAATTCGCGTACCGCTGACTTGATTGACGAAGCACCAACCAAAACAGCCCCGAGCATCAAAAAAATCATTTCCCGCAGCCCTTAGACTCCCCTAGGGCCATGCAAACTGATTTGGTTGGTCATCCAACCAATTAACGCATCAAACTCAACAATTTACAATTCTACACCCGATAAACCCTAGTTTTCGAACTAAAATCGATTTACCGACCTAAACACCTCCAATGGCTACGAAATTTTAATATGATGTAAATGCCATGCCTGGGAATCTTTCTACACCGGAAACTCTAATTTTTATCCACGGGAAGTGGGTCAATTACACCTTGGCCGAAAATCTGTCCAACGAAAAGTTTCGGCAAAATTGAGCATCAAAACGATTAGGGGTGAACAAAAAGAGTGTTGGGGATTGTAGTACATACCTTGAACTACTTCTACGAGCTTGGAATTGATCAAAAAGTCAAAGCAATGAAGGGGGGAGGCTGGCCTTGTGCCGATCGGACAGCAGCTGCAAATAGGGTTTAGGGTTTTTTGATTAATGTTATATTATAAAATATTTTCATTCTAGCCCCTGGAATTGAATAATAATGCAACTTGGAAGAAATGTTAAGCGATTAGACGTACCGGGATGACGTAACGGCTTCTGAGAAACGTCGGTTAAGTCTCGAGAGTTATACATACTTTACACGCGCTAAATCATTAAACCGGAAGTTTGACGGGTGTTACACCATAGTTTGTAAGAGTAAATATCTTTCAAAAAGACAGTAATAGACGTATTCACGTCGGAAACATATTCATACTATAAAAAGGTTGGACGTATTCACCTTTTGATATAATCAATGTATCTCACTGACAAATGCTCGATCTTTATCTCGGACCTATAGTACGAGAATAATATTTCATAAATAACTAGATCTAAATCTGCTTTAGACCTTTAGTCTATTTGCATAGCTTTTACCTTGATATCCATTTCTTTTTATAAAACATATATATACTATGCTTCTTCATCATGAAGAAACGTGTATATCAAATTTCTTCTTTTATAAGAAATATCTTTATATAAATAAAGAATAACATTTCATCTATAATCTTATCTTATGAAAGCTACATTTCACTTAATTATTTAATCAAGGTGAAGACTATACCCCCGACTAGGGTCTAAGCCATATATATAATAAAATAATCGGACAGAACCCCTACCTTGTATAGCTTATCTACAAAATGCTTAAACTTCACATGGGAAGCACTCCTACTTACACGTACTTCTAGACAACGAGCGTGTCGGAAATGACGGGATTTTGGCACGAAAACCGAGGGAAAGTGTGTGTGATGTGATGGAGACTTCATCCCCATGGCTGCATATTTATAGGCAGAAATCGTGCATCTTCGCGTCGCGCGAAGGATTCTTTGCGTCGCGGGAAGGACAAACGTAGCCGCAATTTATATTATATTCCTTCGCGTCGCGCGAAAAATACTTTGCGTCGCGCGAAGTTGCTCAATAGGCTTGGTGAGTCAGCCGCTAGACCTGCCATATGTCGACACGTGGTGACACGTGTCAGCACTAGATGAGGTTACTTCAAGCTTCTTCGCGTCGCGCGAAATTGCGTTACCTAGTTCCTTCGCGTCGCACGAAGATGCTAAATTTTCATTTTCAGTCCCTGATCTTTGTTAGCTTGTCACATCTTGATCATATTTCAAAAATACTAAAGCGGCCTTTAAGCTGCTCGCGACGATGCGAGTGTGCGAAGTGAAAAGTGCGATCAAAACGCCACATTACGCCCATCGCCCGAGTTC
The DNA here is from genome assembly GCF_021521415.1 of Bidens hawaiensis. Taxonomy (NCBI): domain Eukaryota; kingdom Viridiplantae; phylum Streptophyta; class Magnoliopsida; order Asterales; family Asteraceae; genus Bidens; species Bidens hawaiensis. The sequence continues at coordinate 595,897 of NW_027491693.1, forward strand.
GTGCGCGTCCGGTGCTTCCACCCTCCGCTAGGACTAGCGAGAATGATTAGCTACATAAGAACATTATCATGGAAAACTCCTCCCTTATAAAGTGCTCTTATTTCTTTCCCACTTTCCATGTGGGATGGAGTTTCCATGCTTATTTTCCTTAACATAAACATGCCACCATTTCTTTACTTTATTTTTCTCATTACTCATCTCATAAATATTTTTGGTCCTTCATCCTTATAAACTTGTCAAATTTGGACCTAAACTTTGGGGATGTTGCATACCAAGCGAAAAAGTTGACATGTCCAATAGGATTGAAAGTTAAAAGAATACATGCATGCACGAATGATTGTATGCTACTCTGAAAGAGTTCGAGAAAAGTCATAAATGAGTTACTTGTGGTGCATGAGGTACAAGTGTAAAAATGAAACCGATGAATATGATGACGATGTTACGAAAAATAGACCACATGCTAAATTATTGTGGTATCTCCCCATTATACCAAGACTGAAACGTTTATTTGCTATTGCTAAAGAATCAAAATTATTGCGTTGGCACACTCAGGAACGTAAAAATGATGGAAAGTCAACCAAGTAGTGGTTGATGTAGAACATAATGAGAGAGGTAACCGAGTTAGGGCGTATTAAAAGTATGCGTAATACTAGTTTTTTTAGGTGGCGTTTGGTATGTAGGAATGGAAGACGGAATGGAATAGGTCATTGCTAAGGAATAAAAAAAAAGTGTTTGGTTGATTAATGGAATGGAATGATCCATTACCTAGTTCATTCCATTCCCTTTAAAACACCTCAAATTCGTTCCATCCACCACCCTTGTTTTTTTCATTCTATTTCATCTTTCACCCTACATCACCTCCACCACCCTCCCACCATTACAACTGTCATCACCTACCACCCACAGCCACAACACCGCCACCGACCACTACCATCGTCACCGCCATCGACCACCACTGCCTCCGACCATCGCCGCCACCCACCACCACCAGCCATTGCCATCTCTGACCATCACCACGACCACTCACCACCACTGTTGCCGCCATCCACCACCACAACCCACCACCACCTCCAACCGTTACACTGCCTCCGACCATTGCCGCCACCCACCACCACCACCCACCACTACCCCATACCACTACCACCTCGAGTCACCACCAAATTTATTGTATTCTTCCGTCTACCAAACAACACAGTATAATGATTCATTACATTTCCACATGATAACCAAACAAGACAATAGAATTATCCATTCCATTACCTTGTTCATTTCATTCCCACATCCATTACATTCCCTCGTCAATTCCATTACCTCATACCAAACATGCTCTTAGTTTTATTTACTCTATACTAATATATTTAGAGTTATTCAATATTCCTTTCGTGTGTGTTTTCATTTTGCTGAATTATAACAATTTGTTCTTGATATTGATATGATGAGGCTCTCACAATCAAGCAAACGAGAACAAGACTTCCCAACAATTTATGGACCACCACAAAATAGAGAGCTAACAAGTAGGGGCTAGAATAAAAGAAAAGGATTTCAAGATTCCTGCATGCATTGCATAGTTTACACCCAAAGCAGCTAACAAGGTGGATTGTTGGATTTGAGGAAGGATGATGCAACTTTAGAGACCAACATAGGAGCCCAGAATCGTGAGATCAGTTTCTGACATCCGACCGAATACCAAGAGGGACCAATTAGAAATAATTGGATAACATGAAAGTAAAATTGAATAGTTGGAAGTAAATAACAAAAATGTTAATAAGCTGAAAGGTCTAGTAATGAATAGTTAGAGCGTTCCTAACAGTTTTTCTATCTCTATACTTACATTATTAAATACTACACTAATTTTCCCTCTCATGTACAATTAAATAATATTTTTTTGTATTTTTATCATTATCTTTTCTCTTTACTTCACTCACAACTAATTTCAAATATATTAAAAGTTATATAGAGAATGAACAGTGTTCCTCCAAATTTCCTTGTCTCTTTAAAATTTTTTCTCCTCCACTCACAACTACTTACAACCCTCTATAAAAATTTAGAGATCTCTCTCTCATAATTATAGAGGAGTTATTGAGAATGCTCTTAAAAGAAAGAACAAAACATAAAATAGCTTTAAACAACCACGTATTTTGAAATATATAAACGTAGATTAGTTAAATAAGTTCACTCATTATTAACAGATCGTAGTCGGATTAACCTATTTAAATAGGGTTATATTAGTCAATCTAAAATATGACTATTTTTATGACATGTTAGGAATTGCCGCTCATTTTTTATCTAGAATGAGATGATGTTAAATATCCATTTTTTACTTTGTATAATTTATTTATAAAAAAGGAATTATAAAAGTTATTCAAAAGGACTACATCCCAATACGAATATTTTATCCTTATATCTTTTACTTGGTATTCCCAACCAAGAATATTTTTAGTATCAATTTCTACTTATGTTTTTACAAGGGATCTCCTTTAAAAAAACTTGACCCGTTAAATTTTATATGAAGTGAACATCTGACTTGACAATTACATGTCATATGTTGTAACATGGTAACCTTCTAACACGTCTACACCTTAAATTTGATTATAAGTTATGTTTCATATAAATAGTAATTTGATAAGCTTTATAAAACATAACTTGTAATCAACTTTAAAGTGATAGGTATCCTTACAGATATTAACGATTTTGGACTAAAGTGTGTCTTCTTGTGTAATTGTATTTTAAAGCTTTATGTTACTTGTTGTAATTTGTAAACTCCTGGGGGCATTTGTATTTTGTACTGTAGCTGTTAGCCTGTTAGTGTGAGCACGTGATGTGGGCCTGAGCGTGTAGGGCCACACACATGAATGCGACAATATTTTATGGGCCGAATCTAACTGCAACAATTTTTGTTTAATTTTTGTCATAGTTAAAAGTTTTAAAAAAACAACTTAAATACGGTATTAAGTATTAACTAGAGTTGGCTACAAATTGGTTCTTGGAACATAAGACCACCTGCAAGACTGTATATTCTGATGGGTCCTTTCATGGTATCATGTCATCGTCATATAGACGTTAGGGCTTCAAGTTCAAAGCCCCAAACTATAATGCTCTTTATGGTTTAACGTTCCGGGGGCTTTAAACATGTTATTTATTTTTTTAACAAACACATAGAATAAAAATTAAATAATAATATAATAATACTAAAATTAAAATTTAAATAGAAATAAAAAACATAAAAATAAAAAACATGAAAAAAACAATGAAAACATAACAACTTAAATTAACCAACATATAACTAATATTCGTCGCCGTCCTCGTCTTCGTCCTAGTTTGCATATTTGGCCTTTATTTTTGCTTTTTTTCTTCTCCAAAAAGCCCGCGTGGGTGGATCTAGATGCGATAGATCCTTTGCGAGAAACTTGAAATCCTTGTCTCGTTGCCGCTCCGATTGAACTTTTTTTCTTTCATCATGCATGGCTTTGTATTCCGCATGCATCAATTTTCTTTCTTCATGCATTCTTGTGATTTCATCTTTTGAGTCTTTTTTAACCTTCGCAATCTCGGATAGTTACTTTAAGCTCCAAGTTGTCAAAACGCGAGCTCACTTCGGAACTTATCGAGGATGTCGTCCTAGACGAAGATCCTCCACCTCTAGCCGCCGCCTTGGCTTTATCTCTTCCTACCGGACGTGGTAACTCTTCCGGTTCATCAAAAACAAAATCAGGATGAAAGTCGTTTAGATTAAATTGACAACGACCATCTGACATGGCTTGTGAGATCGGCCGAAGTAGAAGTTGCCTTTGATTGTTTAGACGATCGCAATGAAGATGACGGGATCAGATGCCACTTTGATGAGCTCGTGCATTGTCTCCAAGCTTCCAACATATTGAAATTTTCTTTATATTCGACCCTGTATTGTTTTAAGGCAAACTCCATCACGTTGGCATCGCTCATGCCGCTTTTTTCCCATTGTTTGCAACGCGGGAGTAAATGTTGGAGAAGCTGTTTATTTTTTCATGCATTGCCTTCCATTTGTTGTAGACTGAATCCTACCCACAGTAGAAACCTCGACCCATTGTAGCAAAGAACTTAGTACGTTTTTCTTCCCAAAACTCAGGGGTATGCTAATCGTCACCTTCAATACAAATAAAAACTTAGTATTAGCCAACAAGAAAAATAAAACATGAAATATTTATAAATACTTTTATAATTTACCTTGAATTGAGTGTTCGGATTAGTCAATTCACGCACGTGCCAATGCCATCTCCTCATTTGTTTCCCACTTTAATATTTCAACATTTTCCCTAGTTGTTTGACCCTCAGGTTTCTTTTTATGACTTCATTTACGACGACGTTGCGGTTCAAATACTTGGGTTTCAGGTATTTGGGTTTCAGGTGTTTGGGTTTCAGTTGTTTGGTTTCGGGTACTTGCGAAGGCATATACGGCATTGGCTGTCGAAAGAACATATCGGTGAACGGTTGCATAGGTGGAGGCATTACGGGTCGATGACCTTGTTGGTTGGCAAAGAAAGGGTTATTAGGGTCATTGCTATTTGAGAGAAAACTAGCCAACCACAATTGAGCCAGATCCCACGGGTTCGGGTTCGGGTTTAAGCTCGAGCTTGGGTTTGGGTTTGAGCTCAGATTCAAGGTTCTAGAAAGTTGAGAGATTTGTTTGAGTAAAATAATGGTGTAGAGAAATTTGTTTGAGTAAAATGATGGTGTTTGTTTGGGAATTTCTAGAAAGTTGTTTTCAGTAAAATATGTTAATTTTTTATAATTCAAACGGTCATAATACCATTGGATAAGGAGGAGAGCCCACCAAATTTCACCCATAGCGCGGGTTTTCTTGAGACCCCCCCCCCCTGAATGCCCCTTCGACGGCGCCCTCGATGGTGTTACTCTCTAAAAGCGCTCCAACCCGCCGATAGCAAACCTCCTAATGCTATATGTAGTGGGGGCTGCCGGAGATTGGTAGTGGAGAAGGAGGTGGATGAGGAAGAAGAAGGTGGAGGAGGAGAGAGAAAGATATTAAATATATATTTTTATTTTATTGTTTTTCTTTATTTATTAAAACATTTTTTTAATTTAATAGGTAAAATGATTAATTTGCCCTCATGTGCAAGGCACATGACCTGACTTAAAAAGGATTTTTAACTGTGTTAGACGAAAAGGATAAACGCCGAAGGATTTTGAAACGTATAGGACAAAAAAAATCAATTTTGAAGATTAGGAACAAAAGTGAAATTTGGGTGAAAGATAAAGGACAATTTCTGTAATTCTGTCTAAATACTACAAATATTTTTTTTCTCATATTTGTTTCATACCTGGTGCTAGTGTCGTAAAAACATTAATCGTTATTGATTAATCGATCGAACTTGAATGTATAATTTTCAATTTTATATATACACTCACATTTTTTATGTAATTTTCATTTTTATATATACACAAACACATTTTGACCGTAAATTGGCTGGAATCTCGCTGGAAACATTTGATTTTTGCTAGAATCTCGCTGGAAAGAGCTGATTTTGGCCAGAATCTCACTGGAAACCGTCGATTTTGACTACAACCTCATCGAAAAAGCCAATTAAGTCCAATTAAACCTAATTTTGGTTGAACTTGACCGTTAACTGGTTAACCCAAATTAATCAGCTAAACGAGAACTATTGATTAATCGAACGAGATTCCAGTGAAAACTGTCTAAACATAGTCCTTACGAATGAAAACTGTCTAAACATAGCGGTCGGTTTAAAATATATATAGCAGCATGCCCCCCTTATAAAACTACTTCCGATGGAAAAATTTATGTATTTAAAATACTTGGCCACCTTTTGTAAAATAGAAACACTACCAAGTTTATATATATATAATTAAAGTGTTATCTTATTACTCCATTCTATTTTATACAATTTTTATTCTACTAGTTATTTCAAAATGGACCCATTTCTCTTCAAGAAGTTAATTAGTTTATATTTCAACTGAAGGTAGTACATGTAGGTCTGTTTATTCAAGGTTCAACACTTAATTTCTAAGTGACATTAGCTATATAAGAGTGCGTGTATAGTTTATTATGCTTAAAATTTTATTTTATTTTTTGTTGTTGGGTGATAACTTACGAACCCATATATAAACTATAGGGTTCGGTTCTTGGGTTAACCAAGACCCTACGGGTTTGGCTATTATTTTTACTTAAGTGTGATGCTCTAAAGCTTGTTTAACTTACTACTAAAAAAAATTAAGGCAAGGGTGATGAGTTTGATTTCTGGATGGCACCTCCTAACATCCAAGCCTTGCTGCTTGATGAGTGTTTTCCTTCTTCTCGACTAGTTAGAACATCTTTCAAAAGAGTATGGTTTGTGAAGTGAGGGTGTGGTGAAATGAAGGTAAGTTAGCACCCTTTATATAGGCCTAAGGGTCTGCATGTTATCAATCAAAGGATGGGGGTTTAATATAAAGAATCTAAGTTTAAAACTGGTGGTCATAAGGCTTCAAGAAAATGTGTTTGTGACTACACACATTCTCATCGTTGGTTGTGAGTGTGTGGTGTAGAGTCAACCTTGGTGTACTAAAGATAAGGTCACTTGTGTGTATAACGGTTTGTTGCATGCTAGGAACATGCAGTAAAACCAAAAGGAGGTTATCCAATATTTATTTAACTTGATTATACTCTAATAAGGACTTGTCATTTCGCCTAGTCTTTTGTTCTAATATGGCGGCCCCAACTTTACAACATGCACCAACTTTATATCAATTTATTCCTAAATCCTTGTTTTATCCATATTCCAAAACTATTGTGTGCATGAAATATCCAACAGGTCTTTAATCATCCTTACTCAATCTAGAGTAGTCCCATCACTTGTTTTTAGGCCTAAAATACAATCCCTGTTGATTATATAGAGTTGGTGTTTGTTTGTATCCAACTAAATCCACACTCCTACTTTTCTTTATGCATAATTTATTCAGGAATGGAAATGTCTCATGCATTCCTTTTTGTTTGGTGAGTGCCAGAATAGGTCATTGACATGATGCGACTAGTTATATATCTTTTGGTATGATTTTATTTTCTTGACTACGAACATAGTTCGGCCATAGGGTGGGACGCTGAAGAAGTATATCTATAAAGCAAGTCTAGTTTAATTCTGTAGCTTCATGTTGAACGATTTATTTTATTGAGGGATGTGACCCATGAATGTGCAGCCAAATATCTAAACACGTTAAATCCAAACTTGGCCTTTGTATCTAATGAGTTTGTTCATTGTTATATAACTTCCTTCATGACTAACAATTCTAGTGATCGTTGTATGAAGCCTAAATGCTAAATGAATATGTACGTTACTGATTATATTGATATTTGTTTATAATCTATGATTGTTTGTCGCCCGTTACGTGTGGGACGTAGTAATTTCCCAAGTAACTAAAAGTATATAATAAGCATGCATGGTATTTATTCAACCCAAATCTTTTTTACGCATGTGCATGCAATCTAAGGTGTTATTAAATGACAATTATGTTTAAATAAATGCTAAGAATTTGTACGGATATTGACATGAAAGTGCTGGTCGTCACAACTACCAATCTCCGGCAGCCACGACCACCACCGTCTTCTCCGACAAAGAAAACCACCTCTACCTCCACTCCCACCAACCACCACCACCACCTCCGATGAGCACCGGTGAACCGCCATTAACACTGGTGAACCCGTTGAACCTCCGACGAGCAACTGTGAACTGCCATCCAGACGAAAACTTCTCCGGCTTCTATCCTTTATGCCTCTGCGAACGTCTCACCACTCTAGACCAATCCACCGCCGTCGCTTCCTCCTCCGCCTCCGCAAAATCACTATTCAACGCCGGCAAAGCCTCATTCTTGCCGGAGCTCCGCCGCACCAAGTCATTTTCCGCCGCCAAAATCGACGGATCAGGTTTATTCGCCGCCGGTTGTGAGCCACAACGGAAATCGTGTGACGTCAAAGGCTGTAACAGTAACTCACTCTCCTCCGATCAACTTCACCAAACCCTAGCTAACGAAGAAATTGAAGAGCCTGAAGAAAAAAAATAAGTTTTAGTTCACCAGCGGCGGTTCACAGTTGCTCGTCGGAGGTTCAACGGGTTCACCGGTGTCAATGGCGGTTCACCGGTGCTCATCGGAGGTGGTGGAGGTGGAGGTGGAGGTGGTTTTCTTTGTTAGAGAAGAAGGTGGTGGTCGTGGCTGCCGGAGATTGGTAGTGGAGAAGGAGGTGGATGAGGAAGAAGAAGGTGGAGGAGGAGAGAGAAAGATATTAAATATATATTTTTATTTTATTGTTTTTCTTTATTTATTAAAACATTTTTTTAATTTAATAGGTAAAATGATCAATTTGTCCTCATGTGCAAGGCACATGACCTGACTTAAAAAGGATTTTTAACTGTGTTAGACGAAAAGGATAAACGCTGAAGGATTTTGAAACGTATAGGACAAAAAAAATCAATTTTGAAGATTAGGAATAACAAGTGAAATTTGGGTGAAAGATAAAGGACAATTTCTGTAATTCTGTCTAAATACTACAAATATTTTTTTTCTCATATTTGTTTCATACCTGGTGCTAGTGTCGTAAAAACATTAATCGTTATTGATTAATCGATCGAACTTGAATGTATAATTTTCAAGTTTATATATACACTCACATTTTTTATGTAATTTTCATTTTTATATATACACAAACACATTTTGACCGTAAATTGGCTGGAATCTCTCTGGAAACATTAGATTTTTGCTAGAATCTCGCTGGAAAGAGCTGATTTTGGCCAGAATCTCACTGGAAACCGTCGATTTTGACTACAACCTCATCGAAAAAGCCAATTAAGTCCAATTAAACCTAATTTTGGTTGAACTTGACCGTTAACTGATTAACCCAAATTAAACAGCTAAACGAGAACTATTGATTAATCGAACGAGATTCTTGTAACAGTGCGACATGTCATTATATTTATTTGGTTTGTCATGCCATTTTAGATACGGACCGCAGGCTTGGTAAATATTCCAACAAAACCAATTTAACGATCATACTCACATCCGTATTGTATTCAACCGTTTCCAAAATCCCCAATTTCTTCCGTCACTAATCATCATCCCAATGCAAATCTTAACAACAATCTACTAGCAGAAAATGAAAATGAAAATGAGCTGGTGGGATCAGCTGCGATGGAGTGCGTTATTCCTAGGGGTTTCAAATCTCTGCTTGATGATGGTCAGCCTCGTTCTCATCATCGCAGCTTATCCCGACTGCGTCTTCCCCTTCATTCTCATCTTCATTGTCTCCTGTCTCCGAATCTCCACCATGATCCCCATCGCAATCGCCCAACGAGCCACCGCTCTGACCATTGTTAATACTCCTAACGAGACGCAAGCCGCCGGAACCCTTATTCGCCGTCACCAGCGGGTAATTTTAGGTTCATTTGTTAGATTTTTTGTAGGTTATCTGATTCATTGTTAGGCTACCTGTAGCAAGCCTTGGTTGTAGAAGTTGCTAGGCGCTCCCAAGTCGCTAGACTGGGGAGTTGCGACTGCTCAAACTAGTCCGAGGGTACTCGGAAATAATAAATTATGAAGAAATTAATTTTTTGGGAAATTATATATGTAAAATATCGTAAGTTTACAAATATTATATAACAAAAGACGTGAATATTAATATTAATTAAAAGGTTACATCTTTAAATGCTTAAGTATTCTATTAATTCATAATCGTTAATTAAACAAATGATATTCATTCTTTAATATTATAGACGTAGAAATTATGTTATATTTTTTTAAGTCAAAATCGGCCCGAGTTGACCGACGAGGTTAACCAACTTTGATCGATTATGAGTACTAGGTGGAGTTAAAGAAAGTCGCCTTCAAGACCTACTTTTGCTACATTGGTTAAAGCGCCACGTCACTGGCACGTAAGCAGTTGGGGAGAGGGGCTTTAACTAGCTCACCCGTTAACTAGCGCGTTATGGGTTAAGTTATGATGTAGGAAATAAAGAAACAAAAAAAAAAAAAAAAACAAGAAAAATGTTTGATTGGTTGTTAGTGGTCGTTAGGTCATGAAAGTGGTCTTTTAGCTGCATGTAGGTTCTTACTTCTCACTTGTTGTACATTTTTGTTTCAGTTTACAGTTCCGTGTGATTTAGGTGGTTCATATTTTCTCTGTATCTATCTGTTTCACATTGTAGCTATAATAACAAGAAGTATGGAAACACTTACATAATTTCCTTATATATTGTTTATGTTATTACCTAATAGATTAGGTACACGAAGTGGGTACGATGGACCCGGTTTGCGCTCATAATTACAGTGTTGCAGTTTCTGGCAGCAAGTTATCTTCTGATCAATATTTCAAAAATTGTTCTTGAAGAGCGAACTCCAAATGCATGTATATTAGGTACCCTTTAACGACTGTTGAATGTTCTATCAAGTAAAACTTCATTATGATTATATTATTCTTTATGCAAAGAGATATGCAAGTCTTACTATATCTATAATTTTTGTATTTGCAGGGCTTCTTTCAACTAACACCACATGGCTGCATTATATGGTGGCGGTATTTATAATCATGGTGTGTGTTGTCACAGTGATACAATGTTTTTCAGGATCTGATGTGTTAAGATGGAGATCTTTCTACACAAATGAAAACAAAGCATGGAAGCACCATTATCGAGAGGTATTTGATCATGGCATCCGTGAAGCATTGTGCTGTCTGGGACGTGGCAAATACTTGTATGCTTCCTCACTGTTACTTGGTCTACAAGTTTATAAATTTATTGCATCTATTTTATTCTTTTTATTTCAAAATGTAGGACTGTAACGGATGAAGATGAAGTTTTTTCAGTGGCACAGTTACTTGGTGATCTTGTTTCTTATCGTGCATCTGGGAAAGGCCATCTAGAACTCTTGGCAGGTTTGTCTTCTTCCATTTGATAAAATATTTTGTTATTTTTTGTAATGAGTTAATTAAATACTTTATACTTCATTTAGGCCTTGCGTTGATGAGAAGGGAAAACACAATGTCAAATATTCAAGAGGAAACCATGGAGGTGCCTGAAGAATTGATTCAAGGGGCTCTTGATTTTCATCCTTTTGCTGAAGCTGCATATACGGTCTTCTTAACAAACCTCTTTTTTTCTTTTTCCTGATTATTATAATAATTTCTTAACACTTGACTGTTTCTTAGTGCAGGGTCCTTTACTTGATGTTGGAAGGAATCCTCTTCTGTTTCTTTGTGCATGGTTACATAGGCAAGGGGTGTTGATCCCTTGGACTCGGAATAGGTCGACCCGCACTTACTCCTTTTTTTATGAAAATTATTTCTTTTTGTAATTTTTCTTATCATCTCAATAATGATATGCACAAGTGATTATTTCCGCAATGTGTATAATAATGATTCCACTTTCATGCAGGCTTCCCAAACTCAAAGGGGACAACTGGTGGCGAGGTCACGCAAGAGCTTTCCTGAAATATGTAAATTTGCCTTCTGATTCGCTTCGACAAGGCCGTGTCTGTCAGGTCCTAGTAAATTTCAATTACTCGCGCACACACACACACACACACACACACACACACACACAGAGGGAGGGATTCATTACAAAAGACCACGCTATTGCGAGAACGGACCTAAATTGTTTAGTTTTTTCTATCTGTAGTTCATATTTTTTTAAAATTTTTATTTCTTGCGTACAAATGCCTGTTTTATGTAAATAAAAAGCCATTAAACTAATTTGTTCGTATGTTATTTTTTTTTTTCATTTTTTTGAACGTTTACCTAAACATGTGTGGGAAATATACCTACACATGATTTACACATTTCTACGCATGATTTACATAAACAAATTTTGTTTATATATATATATATTAGAATATATAGAAGAGATGAATAAACATTGCATTTCAACCATTTTCTTGTATTTTAAAATTGAAAAATGAATGATTTATTTTGTTCAGTCTGTTCTCGCAAAAAAATGTTTTTTGCGTTGAACCCTCTCATGTCATATATTACTAAATTTTAGGATTTTAACTAGACTGGTTCACATTTGTTGGTTTTCAGACAAGGTGTGAAGCAGCATACTTTGTAGTGGTTCACCATAAAATAAAATCTGTTGTGATTTGTGTGCGGGGAACCGAAACTCCTGAAGATCTCTTGACTGATGGTTTAAGTAGGGAATGCTTACTTTCTACACAAGACATAGATGGCTTGATATAGTATGTTCTCTCCTCTTATTTCTGAGTATGCGTATTTCAAAAAGTTATCTTTTCTCAACCTTGCACACCTCAACAAATTGTCTTTTTCATTCAGTCATATGTTAAGATTGTCACAACCATATTAAAAACATCCTCTCCTTCCATGGAGCAGTATTTTTTTTTGGTAACCATGAGAACCCGTTAGGAAAAACTCACGGGCCCCACCAATACTCTGTTAACTACTTCGCCTGATATTAATGAGTAACATTGTTTTTTCTTGCATATAGAGTGGCTTATGACTTATGACACTAACATTTTCGTGACCAGAATCATTCTTCCTCATCCTTGTCACAGTGATAATCTTATTCCGCCAGGTTCTACACATTATGGACACTCCGGTATAGTCGAGTCTGCATGCCACTTGTATGAGCAAATTGATGGAAATCCTGAAAACAGAGGTATGAAATGATCTTAAAAGTTTCTAATTCCTTTTTGAGGTTCCACCTCTTTCTTTTGGATCCTTACAATTCGATTCGTGAATCAGAATTCCAGCAAGGCGGATTACTTACTTCATTACTGGGACCCGGAGGCGAGTGTGAAGGGTACAGCCTTCATGTTGTGGGTCATTCCCTTGGAGGGGCTATTGCTGCAATGCTAGGATTGAAGGTATGGTTTTATGCTTTCATTTAGAGTAAATTACAATTCTGCCCCTGACATACAGTCAATCACTCAATTTATTGTTTTGTTCTTTTGGACAGTTATATGGACGGTATCCTCGATTACATGTATACAGTTATGGACCACTTCCATGTGTAGATTTAGCCCTAGCAAACGCGTGCTCAAGTTTTGTCACAAGGTAATTAATCTTGCCAGCTAACTACTTAATTTATTAATTAGCCATCCTCTGTTTTCGTCCCGAAAACTTGATGAGATTGGCCGGATCTGCGCAGCATTGTGTACGATACTGAATTTTCATCACGCCTTTCGGTTGGCTCAATTATGAGGTTACAAACAGCCGCCATGCTGGCACTATCAAACGATGCAGATGCCGACTCAGCCATTATTCAGAAACTTGCACGCCGGTTTCTCTCAACAAGCTACAGTCTATGGAACAAACATGAGGATAAGCCTCCAGCTTCACGGTCGAGTTCATTGTCGACGAGAAAAGTAAACAGTCATTTTGATCATGGTGAATCTTCACATGGTACATAAATATATACTTCTAAATACACAAAGTTATATTATGAAAAAATTAAAAACAGTCATTGACTTTATTGGCTTCTTATTACTGTACTAGTGAGAAGCCAAGAACCCGATGGACATTTCAACCTTAGGCATGATATGGACATGTCTGACAGTTCAGATGATCACCGTGACAGGCGGGATCCACCAAACAGAGTCTCCAACCCGTTTAACGAGTCCTCTGATCCTGAGACTGCGCGTGCTAGTTTCATGTCACATTTTCTGGAAGCAATGCCATCACGAAGAGACGAGTCATCTGAAAACTTTAGAGAAATGTTTTTACCGGGTACGATTATTCATATAATTCCTGATAATAATAGCCTTCATACGCCTCTATATAAACGATGGGGCACGCCAGCTAGACAATACGGGTATGAAGCTTATGTGGTGAATCGGGAAGCCTTCATGGATATGATTGTTTCACCTTCCATGTTCATTGACCACCTCCCATGGAGGTATATCATTATAATTATTTACATATTTTTTTCTATTAAATCTGGAGAATACTAATAATCAGCATTTGTTCATTCTTAGATGTTCCTATGCACTAAAGAAGATATTGGAAAAGCGGAACCGTCAATGAAACTCGGATGATGTGAGTACGGGACCTTGATTCTTTTTTCCGTTAATGCCCCTCTATAGTTCATTATATATCAAACCGATCACTGTGACCGGCATATACGAAATGATTTGATTGTGTGAACTTCATTAGTGTAAATTCCAAAGTAACTTTTTAATCTTCTTTTACTGGGTACGTACCTTGAACCTCGACCTGACCCTATGTTAGATCGAGGAATTTTATTAGGGTTCAAAAGTAATTACAGTAATATAAGCGGGTTTGCACTTTTGTTTTCTAAAGCCACGGTTTTAAGTTTTAACCATGCCAAGCACTTAAACGCATACGAGTGACAATCGGGTGACCTCTTTAAGACTAATGTTTTGCAGTGACGGGTTCACGAATTTTATAAGAGGACGTGTTGGGTGAAAAGGGGTCGGATGAGAATAAATGAGAATAAATAATGTAATGCAATTTAGTATAACTAGGTTATGAAATGGCAACAAATTACATGACGATGATAAGACAAACCGTTCATTATGTCAAATTCTTGGATGACTTATTGATCTTCTTACTTTCGGCAGAAAGTCGAAAATGATGTTCAATTAGCATTAGGTTAAGGAAACACATGGAATTTTTAAAATATCCACGTGGATTTATTTTTTAAATAACCACCATTTTTTAAATTTCCATGTTATACTTTTAATCATTACTATTGCTAATGAAATATAGTTGTATAATTTATTTTAGATGTGACGTCTTTTAGATTTTTGTATGCTTGATCGACATTGAGGTAAGACGTAAGCCAATGGTGTATAAGAGATTCTCAATTCATCATCATATAATCTGAGTGGGGTTTTTATATTATAAAAAGTGGTTTAGGACGTTGTGAGTGAATAATAGAGAAAATGCTATGATATTTTTATATATTTGAAAAGTTCTTGTGTAACCCTATAATTTTTTTAAATTTTAAAGTGGTTGTGACTAGAGGAGAGAAAAAAATAATAATAAAGGTATAAAAATATAATTTAATTAAAAATAAAAGAGAAAAAACAATAATTTTTAGTATAATTTGAAATTTGTAGATAGGAGAAGGAATGAGATGCTCTAGTAGAACATACGCCCTTCCAAACTTACAACCACCTAGTCAACGAACACGAACCAAAATTATCATGAAATATCATCAAAGATAATAAACAAAATAAATAATATTCTAGTCCTCGGGTTGGTGGCCTGTTGACATAGACAACGTCACTTAAACATCCAAAGG
The DNA here is from genome assembly GCF_021521415.1 of Bidens hawaiensis. Lineage (NCBI taxonomy): Eukaryota > Viridiplantae > Streptophyta > Magnoliopsida > Asterales > Asteraceae > Bidens > Bidens hawaiensis. The sequence continues at coordinate 611,151 of NW_027491693.1, forward strand.
TCATGAGTTTGAGTCTTAGGAAGTAAAAAAATTCTCATTAAAAACACAATATTCTAAAGTAATTGTGAACTAGTGTTAGGGAGAACATGGCGTGCCTCTTAAGAAAACGACAAGCATCCAACATTCACCCGACCGTTGACAATTCACCCACCCCCTTTGAACTCGTCGAACTCAAAACACTCGTGCCCCCTACCTGCGGATACCAGTACGGAACCCGCATCTGTCTCACACCTCTCCCCACACACGCGCATCTCCCCCCCCCCCTTCTCTCTCTCTCTCTCTCCTCTTCTTTCCATGGGTTGTAATACCGACAAAATTCACGTCGACTCGTCGCCATAATGGCCAGGTTTTACTGACCGATTTTTTTTGTTTTAGTTTTAGTACCATAGAATGTAATCAAAACCGACCATATCAACGTGTACTCAAAAGCCCAGGTTTTAGCAACCCAATAAACGTTGTTTTAAATATTATAATTTATTTATTATAAGTTATAAGAGTATTCTTGATGTTTACTAATTTAATATTTGGGTTTAGTGTCAATGTCATAACGAAACTAATGAATATCGATGGAATTTATTTCGCTTTGATTATAAGTTGATTTATATTTCTTGATATGTTAATTTTTTTCTTAATATAAGTTACTCAAATATCGTTACTTTTTTTTACGTTGACAGATTAATTTTTTCAATTTATTGTCAATATAATGACAAACTTTACAATTTAACAAATACTGACCGAATGCGCGTTAATATACCACTACACCACAGTAAGTACAAACCTAGTTTTATATAAAGTTGATTGATTTATTACGTTATTTAATTATAAGTGTGATACAAGAATAGCAAAGAAACAAAATTAAGTGTTATACAAGAGTATAAATAGTCATTAGTGGGTAGAAATATTTTCTATTGAGCCGGAATTTTTACCCGTAGCTGACCTGCTATATAATATTAGTTTTTGGTCCGTTTCGGATTGAATTGGGTTGGATTGGGTCATGTCACATAAAAAAGATAATCAAGCTAAATTTTCTATAACAAAAAATATTGCATAAAATGCCTTTATAAATATAAATCGAAAGCACAACATATCTAAAGTTGCTCTCTGTGGGCTTCATATTTTGAAATCACAGTCGGAACAAGTTGATGAGAAGAGCCGGTGTTCGCAACTTGCAGGGGATAGGCTGAGGGCAAAGGATCGAGTTGGTTGGTGCGCGCTCTGTCAAAGTGTCACTTGCAATTCGGGGATCTGTCGCTCGTTTAACATTTCCATTTTTAGTTTTTATACTATGGTTAAACAAGCCATTGAATATTAAAAATTGGGCCTAATTACTAAATATGACCCTAAAAGATAATACATAAAATCATTGAGCAAATGGCCTTAATTCATGTTTTGTATAAAGTTCATGGTCGATTCAATTCATATAAGCTAGTAATATACCCGCGCAATGCTACGGTGATAACAATATGCTTAAACATATTTTTAGTAGTTACAACATTTTAAACATATGATAGGATACGGTTTTTCAAAAAATGAATGTTTCTTTTTGTATGTTACAATTATTATACGAATCCTAAAAACCTAGTTAGTTTTATACTCGTGGCTTGGTAGTTTAAGAAAATGATCGAAACTCATTTTGCTGAACATTTTGACTTGAAAAAAATCAATTATGAAAGTTGATGGTTGGGTAAAAGTTAGTTAATATTATATATTAATAATTAGTTATATGATAAATAAACGAAGGAACATTGGTTATTCAAGCATTGTTATGTGTTTCCAGGACAATGGAAGTTAAGGAGTTTATCAGGATGATTTACGAGCTTGGAATGAAGACTTAGAAGTGCGGGAATGAGACGTGAAGTTTAGGATTTCTGAGCCAGACTATTTTGTCTTTCGCGCAACGCAAAGACAAGGCCCATGAGGCTTCGCATGACGCGAACCACCTTAAAACCGAAAAAAGTTAGGTTAATCACTATATAAACCTATCTAAATCCCCATTCGTGATATCACTAATTCCAGAAGCAAAAGAGGCTGCTTAGGGCGATTTTCCATCATTCCGAAGCTTCCGATTCGTCTTGGATTCATATGTTCATTAAGATAAGTTGTTTTGATATTATGTCGATGCTTGGCTAAACTTTCGTGTTCGTTCTAGGTTAATGTTTTGTGTAATTCTCCTTAAGACCAGTTTCGTTATGCCTAATGTTTAGAACTTGATTTAATTTATTGGTTTTATCTTGTTCAATGATTGGTTGGTTGTTTAAACAATTTATGTTTGCGATTATTGATTAGTATATCACTTGTTTGGTTTTGTTCATCAACACTTATGGTTGGGCTCTTGTGTCATTGAACTATTAATCATCAACTATTGTCACTTAATTAGTTTTCATAAAACATAAATTGGTAATTGTGTAGATCGAGTTCAATTGTGTCAACAATTCGGTTAGGGTATCGTTTGTCATCACAATCAAACTACTAGGTCAAGTAATTACTACGCAATCAAGACAAGTGAATCTGGGATTAAGTTGAAGATCACATTACCCGAACCTAGAATGAATACCCTTAATTAATATTGTTCACAAATCTTTAAAAATAATCGTTTTAGTTTTAATTAAATCTTTTCAAAAACTGTTTGACATCGTCTGTCCGCCTTAGTTAAATAATTAATTTAGTTAAAGTTATAGAATATTGTAGGTTCCTGAACGGATCGTACACGGGATATCGCTAACAACGCAGGTGCGGAATCCCTGCGCAGGTAGTTACGAGTGTAGAGATAGAATCACACGAGCAAAGAATCAAACACGTTATATTAATAACCAAACACGTGACTCGAAGTCACTATTACAGACTCTTGAACTCGTAAACACGTTTGCTTAAACTCAAACACTTGACTGAAACCCTAAACTGCTTAACTTCAAACTGTTTCGGCTGAAACAGTTTATATACTCGACAACTTCGCCACAGGCGAAGTTGTCTGTAACTTCGCATATTCAACAAGTTCGCCTGAGCGAACTTGTTGACAACTTCGCTTATTCAACAAGTTCGCCTGAGCGAACTTGTTGACAACTTCGCTAGTTACACAATCTAAAACATAATCAAATACACAATTACAATACAGACTCGATTACAATTTCTAGACTATGAACTACTGACAAACATGTACCAACAGACTCCCCCTTGGCAGTAGCTACATATCTTGATCTTCAAATCTCGAGTCTTGTAATCTGCAACTCTACGCGTGCGCCCCTTCTCTCACACATACCGACACTACCCGTTGATATTTCCTAGCTTGATCCTTCCAAGCAGGAATGTAGAAGATCTTCTTCTCGTTGAGTACTTTCAGATCAGCTTTCGATAAGTTAACAAGATGCATCGGATCACAAACCCTCAGCACTTTCTTGTTCGTCTTCGTCTTCCAGCACGGCTTCAGCAGTCTGGCAGTCTACATACCACCATTTCAGACTCTTCAATACATCTTGCTCAAACACATATCAATCACGTCGAGTTCCTTTCAATAATATCATTTGGCAGCACATCTTAATCAAACAGCACATCGTCTATCTCTTTCAGTGGATCTATCACATCATCAACACTCTCAACATTTTCAAACACATCCACATCATCACCAACAGCAACCACATCATCACGAGCCGCAGACTCCCCCTCAGCTGTGGAAGCCCCAAGAGCTATAGTAGTTCTTGGCAACTCACCACCTGCACCTTCCGGTGCATTGGGATCATCGTCTTGATCATTTCTTCTTTTAGTCCTCAGTTTTTCTTCTTTTAGTCCTCAGTTCATCGCCTCTATAGCTTATCTCCCCCTGAGATGCCAAGAACTCCTTCAAGGTATCTATTACGTTCCTATGCTCAACCTCAACCAATAGTAATCAGTAAAAAAAAAACATAAAACTATCTAAAAAAAATTTAAAGTATAAGGGATCAAATTTCAGTCTAGTTAAGGACTAGCACGTTTTAGAAAAGATCCTAACAGGAATCATACTAACTATGTGACTGTCACATAGATCCGTGTTTAGCTGTATTATGACATAAAGAGACAGGTTGTAAGCATGTAAATAACTTAAATGGTTTTCATCGTTTCTGTGATACGGATTAAGGTTCAGTTAAGCTCAAAAATTTAAGTTGGCAACAACTCAGAGGTAATGATATCTTCTATCTATTCTCAAAGCGTATTTGGCTATACCCAAGTCACCCCGAATTGACTTCGACCCATAGTGTCTGATTATCCTGTAGATACACATTGTCTGCTTCCCGGTCTCTTCTTACTCCAGACTTGAGAAGTCTTGATTGTTACTATTTCTCATAAGTACAAATATTTTTTTTTTTTTTTTTTTTTTTTTTTTTTTTTTTTTTTTTTTTTTTTTAAACAAACATTCGTATTGACTTCGGAGTATTAAACCACTGCAAGTCCCGAATCTGGATCACTGCAGTGTCTTGAAATGCTTTCTTCACGGGAATCAGAACACTAACGGGCTCGTGTATGACTGGGTAGTTGCTTTTCTGCCTATCATTCGGAAAGATCTGTATGAAGACATACAAAACTCTTAAGAAGTTTCCACGTAAACTCGAGTAATTTAAGTTAGTATCACATACACTTTTACGCACCATAAAAATCACCATGACATACAATGATTGTTCTAAAGTCTTTTAAGCTTAATAACTTCACTAGTTAAGCCCACACAATCAGTATATATATCATTTTCCAAGGTTGGATCAATTTTCTGTTAAACACAGCAAAGAACTTCTTACGAAGTAATAGACTTGAAAGGTAATTTCATTTCCCAAAAAAACATTTTGACTTAACTCGCCCCGATCACGACAAAGTCTTCAGGTAAACGGCAATCCTGAAGATCCAATGGATCAACTGGACCGACCACATACTAGTATGTGTCCTTGTAACTAAGTATGAACGACTAATTTTCAGCGACAGAAAGAAAACACATCATAACCGCCCCGGTCACTTTCAGTCATCTGGTTAATGGCGACCCTCATTCTCTACAAGTAGGAACGAGGACCAAAACATATCCGAGAATATGTCCATCAAACTGAGGTAACCGACTAATTTTAAGCAATAGTGACGTTTTTTTTTTTTTTTTTTTTTTTTTTTTTTTTTTTTTTTTTTTAAATAAACACAAAAAAAAACATGGTTACTCGTGATTGAGCTTCAGCTCTTCAACAAAGTTCATATTTTCTAACGTCATCTTCCCGTTAGTTACCGTATCCCTTCCTGTTATTTTGCCTCCACTCTCACCGGCAAAACTGACTCTCGCTCCTTGAACAGGTTTTAAATCTTGTAACAAATTTTTGTTACCAGTCACGTGCCGGGAACAGCCACTGTCCACAACCCAAAGATTATTGGAAACCCTGTTCAACTGTTCCTGCACAAATAAAAGAGATTATTAAAATTTGGGGACCCAAGACCTCTTGGTCTTGGGTCGATTAACCTTCTCAACCGAACTCACACACCTTGGCTGACCAAAGTTAGCATTAGAAAAATTTCCACAAGTCCTAACAGGATACCTCCTTGGAGACTGATAGTGAGGCCAACCAAAACGACGCACATTAAGAGACACAAAAGAATTATAGCATTTGGTTTGGTTATTAGTAGTGTAAAAACGAGATGTGTTTCTTTGAAAACCTGTATTATCTCTCAAATTTGAATGGTTTTCATTTTGAACATTTAAACGATTACCAAAAACCTTAGTCTCAGTTTTCGAGGGCCTCACCTCTCTGATGCGTTGCTTCAGAGGGCAATCAGCAACAAGGTGCCCTGTTTGATTACATCTAAAACAACACCTATGTTCAGCTTTCTTTTCAGCAGATGTTTTAGATGTGGAGGCAGTATTACCAACCGTACGTCTCACATAAGGTGGGACATATGGGTTGAGTGGAGTACTCATTTTAGTTGATTTAACTTTTTCTCCACTAGTGGGTAACACTACCTTCTCTTTTGTCTTACCCGACTCGGATGATTTACCCGAATCAGGTGAGACTGGACTTGAAATAGAGACTTTCACACTTGAAACAGGCGAACTCATTTCGCCACTACTAACGCTTGGTTCTTTACTTGTAACCTTGATTGGAGCTGTCTGAGGAACTTCGAAATCAACAGATTTCTGAACACTAGGATTAAAAGTATAATTGTGGTTAAAAGGTGGTGGAACCTCGTGATAACCAATTCCTCCCCTCTTCGCAGAGGTACCTTGATCACTAACGAGATGATCAAGAATAGCTGAGGAATTTCTGAACTGCTCAAGTTTGCGGTTCAGTTCCACCACTTTCACCTGGTGGTCAGCAATCTGCTTTTCTCGATCAGCAATAAGTTTAGTTTTTTCTTCTAAAACCTCATAACTTAGATCAATTACTTCGATTTTCTCAGCAAGTTTTGTTTTTAAGCTTTTAACGTCTTTTTCACATGCTTTTATTTTAACTTTATAACTGTTTTCTCTTGCTTTCATAAAATGGTGATCTTCTTTAAGAGTTTTAAATTCAGCATCTAAACGAACATACTGATCAGTTATGGTAGCAAGTTGCTCAGACAATTGCTCACATTTATTACAAATAGGCTTAGTACTTACCTCGGAGAGTTGATCCTTGTTATCTGCCATGAAAGCTGCTTCTTTTCCAGTAGCTTTCTCTTCTCCAGTAATCTTCTCACATTCTTCATTCTCTACCTTAGCCATGTTTGCCTGCTCACCAGTTTCATTCGAATGCAGGTTCCAGTTGTATTCACCTGCTTCTCTGGACATCATGGCATTGATTTCTTTATTAACCTCAGTGTGCTGTGCAGACCGGCCTTGACCACGTTCAACTCTCTCGATTCTGCAGTCTTTAGCAAAGTGCCCATTTTGTTGACAATTATAGCACCTCACTTTAGACTTGTCGAACCCTGGCCTGTCACCAACAAACTTTCTCCCCGTCTTCCTCATAAACCTCTTCACTCTCCTTACTATCATAGCCATCTGCCATTGTAAATCCATCTCTTCCATATCATCAGCATCTATTTGATCATAGTCTTCATCCAGCATCGCTGGATCAACAACCTTTCCTTGAATATAGTTTTCATATGAAGCAATAAACGAAGCATAGAGTGCAAACTGCTCTTCAGCAGATTTGACACTCATTGGCATCTTAGAGTAGTTATTGCTTGAAGCACTGGGAGAGAAACTACTCTTGGATGCTTGAGGTTTTGAAGCACTTGATCCTCCAGCAACAAAGCAAACATCACCGTTCATGTTTACTGACATATTCCCTTCATGAGAAGAGTTAGAACCTGACTCTCCTTTGGAGTAGTAAGCAGCAGATTCAGGCTTCGAACTTGAGCCTGAGTTAACTTTGGCACCATACATACCAGGGTCTTGAACCTGATCCATTGGCGTCTCTTTACGAACCATATTAAGCTCAAAGGTTCTGAGCTTGTTTACTGCTGTCTCCAAGTCATAATTAGGAAAGTCTTTGTCTTCCCTCATTAGAACAGTGTACATTTCCCACTTCGGTGGGAGAGCATCGAGAAGTTTCTCAACTATTTCCTCCTCTCTGTAAGCAATAGAATAGTTGTTCAGCTCCGTCATTAGATGATAATATCGAGTGATAATATCATCGAGCGATTCGTTCTTCAAATACTTGAAGACAGAGAACTGGGTCTTTAATAGCTTAATCTTCGAGGCACGAATACCAGCGTTCCCTTCGAATCTATTCTCAAGAGCATCCCAAAGCTCTCGTGCAGAAGTGTACTTCCTGAATGTATGGAGAATCTCTTGAGGAAGAGCCATAGTAATTGCAGCATGGGCCTTGCTCTCGGCCTCATACATCTTTTTCTCTTCTTCCTCCATCTGGCTGTACTTCTTTACCACATCCCGACCTTCGTGTTCCATTGACGGTGGAATATATCCATCCTGGATGCACACCCACATCTTTGCATCCTGGTATTTAATATACTGAATGAACCTATCCTTCCACGCCACAAAATCGGTTACTTTCAGCAATCTTGGGGCCTTAGTAGCAGATCCCGCTTCGACTTCCATTTTGACTAAGTCTGAGATGTTGATTGATGACATCCTTCTTGAAGACTATTTTTTTTTTTTTTTTTTTTTAAATTTCCGGGAAATTTTGTCGAAAAAAAAAAATTTTATTTTTGCCAAACTTTTTCTGAAGACTTCCCGACTGATAAAAATGGCTTGGGCAAATTTTCGTGTAAGCGAGCGTTCCAGACTCTTTTTTTTTTTTTTTTTTTTTTTTTTTTTTTTTTTTTTTTTTTTTTTTTTTAACTTCGCCGAGAAGTCAACTTCGCCCAAAGTCAACTTCGCCTGTTCGTAACTTCGCTAAGGCGAACTTATGAGGTAAGCGAAGTTGTGGTTAACTTCGCTAATCCTTATATCTTCGCCAAAACCCTAATTTCAGTGACGGCAACTTCGCCTGAATAATGATAACTTCGCCAGAAGAACTACAACTTCGCCTGATGAACTGCAGATCTGGAAAACGGATTTTAACGACGATTCCAATGGATTGAAAGCTTAAACACACCGGTAGGAAGCTAAACAGAGCAAAAACACCACAAACTTGTCCCGGTAACACTCGAAATGAAACGAAATCTACACCCGCGTGAAATCCCGAACCTCACAATCGAGCCGATGGCTCTGATACCAATTGTAGGTTCCTGAACGGATCGTACACGGGATATCGCTAACAACGCAGGTGCGGAATCCCTGCGCAGGTAGTTACGAGTGTAGAGATAGAATCACACGAGCAAAGAATCAAACACGTTATATTAATAACCAAACACGTGACTCGAAGTCACTATTACAGACTCTTGAACTCGTAAACACGTTTGCTTAAACTCAAACACTTGACTGAAACCCTAAACTGCTTAACTTCAAACTGTTTCGGCTGAAACAGTTTATATACTCGACAACTTCGCCACAGGCGAAGTTGTCTGTAACTTCGCATATTCAACAAGTTCGCCTGAGCGAACTTGTTGACAACTTCGCTTGTTCAACAAGTTCGCCTGAGCGAACTTGTTGACAACTTCGCTAGTTACACAATCTAAAACATAATCAAATACACAATTACAATACAGACTCGATTACAATTTCTAGACTATGAACTACTGACAAACATGTACCAACAAATATTAAATTAGCACTTTCCTTGAGTTCCTGTGGAGACGACCTTACTTACCCGTACTAGTATAGGTATTTAAGTATTTAAAATTAATTGTTTGGGTAGATCGCGACAGCCTACGTCAAAATGGCAACGGGGACTCAACGCACTTAGTGTTAGTGTTAGTTTAGTTTAGTTTAAATTAGCGTAATTTAGTTTAAATTTTAGTTTGTTTCTTTTCTTCATTGATTTTACGCGGGGTGTGCTTGTTTCTTGTGTGCAGTTAATCCTTTAGGTTGATGCATACAAGATTTTCCCGAGACAAGGGGGTGTTGCAGTTTGATCCAAAAATTGGAAGAGCCGCGAGAAGGAGCCGAGCAAATCAAAGAAACGGTGAACCCTCAAGGCCAAAAGAAGAAGAAATGGACCATCCAGGGAATTACCCAATACCACCTGTATTTCAACCCGAAAACCAAGGCCCACCTCCTAATTAAGAACAACCCGGTCCACAACACATTCCACAATTACCACCAGTAAACCAACACATTAACCAAAACCGAAACCGTAGAGCTCAAAGACATTATCACATGAGAGATGATTGTTCCATAAGGTAGGAATCGCCAAATAATCAGGTCGAGTGTGAGTATGAAAGGGTAGCTAATTGGCGGAGGTTGTTAGATGATTTTGAAGAGTTTGAAGATGAAGAGGAAATGAAAGATGTGCGAGGGGGTCGATTTTATAAAAGACAACAACAACAACCCCACCGCAACTGAACACCCGAACCAGTTCAACAACCAAGACACCGTCGAGACCAAAGAAGGCAAGAGAATCCCGAGCCACAAATCCCCGAGTACGTGTTTGATGATGGGGTCCTGAGGGCATTTGTTCCACCGCCCATTCGGGGAGTTCAAAGCCACTTTATTCCACAAGTGGCCCCGAACCCGCTTCCCATTGTGGTCCCGGTTAGAGATGGAAGAACGTTTTCGGTAAAACAAAGCAGCCTGGCCGGGATGCCTACTTTTCATGGGAAGGCGACAGAAGAGCCATACCTGCATTTGAGTGAGTTTAATGCTATATGCGCCACTATCTCAAGTCAAGGGTTCACTGCTGATGAAGTCAAGCTTGTAGTGTTTCAATTCAGTCTCAAAGATTTAGTGAAGTAGTGGTTTTTGTCTTTACCGTCAGCAAGTATTTACATGTGGCAAGATTTGGCTCAGAAATTTTTGGACGAGTATTACGCACCGCAAAGAACGTCCTAGGCCCAAACTTCCATCTAAAATTTTCAACAAGGAACGGGCGAAACATTCCATGAAGCCTTCACAAGATTCAAGAGATTACTAAGACCCTGTCCTCATCATGGGATAGCATTGTGGGAATTGATAAAGGCGTTTCATGACAGGTTATCGAGCGATTATGTGCGCGATCTTCAGTCGACCACGAATTGGTCGTTTTTAACTAATGATGAACGAATATTGGTAGCTTTTGGAGTGACATGCGATGAACTCAAAGAGACAAGCTCAGTCGAACTGCATGATAAAAAGAGCGGTTGTGAAAGCTGTGGATAGTGGGGATTCGGATGATCGTATGGCAGGTTGGAAAGAAAATTAGATCAGTTGATGGGGGTAGGTATGAAAGAGAAAGGAAAGTCAGGAAAAGCGTACCCAGTTTGTGAAGGTTGTGGTGAACTAGGCCATGGTGTGGCAAATTGTGGGGTTGTGATGGATGACGAAGAAGAGGACCAAGAGGAGGTCAACTTTGTTCAAGGGGAGAAAAGGTACAACAACAATGGTAACATGAATTCAAACACTTATCACCCGGACCTCCGAAACCACCCCAACTTCAGTTATGGAAACCCGAACACGCAACAAAACCTGAATTTTCAAGGAAGTTCTCAAAGTGCAGGATATCAGTCAAATCAGAGACAATATGGGAACAATGGGGGTAACGGTCAAAGTGGGTACAATCAAAGAGAGTCTAGGGGGGTACAACAAAGGCTATTAGAAGAATTAACAGCAAGGTCAAGGGGCAACGCAAAGTCAAGGTTCATCACAAGATTCTGAAATACTGACATTATTGAAAGATTTGAGTCGAAGAATGGAGATTCAAGAGAAGGCGAGCATTGCAAGAGAAAAAAAGATGAGCCAATTGGCCGAAGAGTTGGCCACTCTGAAGTAAGACCCGAAGAAGCTACCAAGTAACACCTTGAAGAATCCGAACCATCAGAGTAGCAGTTCATCAAATGGTAAAACGTACACGTGAGTGCATTAAAGATCATGGGGTGAACGACACGGTTGAAGAAATTGAAACAGGGGCACCACTTATTCCCATTCAGATTGGCGAGTTCAATACCACCAAGGCGTTAGTTGATTATGGGGCAAGTGTCACTGTATTACCGGGTAGTGAGTATGACCGGTTTGACCTCAGGCCATTACAAGAAGTTAACACCACCTTGGTTTTAGCTGATTTCACTCGAAGACGGCCCCGAGGTAAGTTAGTTGGTGTTACGGTAAAAGTTGCGGAGTTTTATTATCCTGAAGATTTTCTTGTTCTGGATTATGAGTCGGTAGAACATGAAGAAGAACCGGGAGTGATATTGGGAAGACCATTTTTGGCAACATCAAATGCTCAAATCAATTGCCGAGATGGAACAGTGTGCATGACCTTTGGTAACCATAACTTAGTTTTGCATATCTATTCAAATTCATTTGATTATTCTTGTGAAAATAAATCTTCTAGGTCAGGTGCTACTAATAGGTGTCTTCCTCATATGAGTAAGGATGACACAAGAAAAGAAGAGAGTTTTGTGTTTGATAGGTCGAAGCGGGAAAGAGAAAAAGAGGAGCTGAATGCGGTAGAGATACATGTTGGAGAGGTGGCAACGTCAGGTGATGATTTCAAGCATGCAAGACAAAAGGAGGTTAATAATGAGACTGACAAAACAAGTAAGAAGAAACTGCCAAAGAAGGAGAAGGCGAAGAAGCCATTGGGATTTGAGAACGAACAAAGACGGTTGGCGTGCTTCGGGCCAAGGTGGAATGTTTTGGATAAATATACCCATTTATTGGAGGAGTAAGAAGAACCAGGTGGAGAAAGGTAAGCACTCCATTAGCACCAGCATAACCAAGAAATCAGGTAACGGTCTGGCTGAATACCTTAACAAAAACTTAGCGCTAACTGGGAGGCAACCCGACCTTGTATTCAGGTACGTGCATATTTTTTTTGTAGTTGAACTTTGTGGGTGTAGTTCAATATAAATCCTCACGAGACCATACTCGTCCACCCGGGCTATCGGGGGGGGGGGGGGTTTAAAGGGTTTGTTGCATACGCTAAATGTAATCGTGATTCCTATGAAAGTGAATTAGGTCTTTTAACATTCTTACTAGTTTAACAAAGATTATTATGAATTTAATTAAACTAGGTTGGTAAATTAAAATTAACGGTTTTGCAAACGGTTTAAAAGACCTATATTTTTAACATTTGTGAGAAGCACGCTTCTACATGTTTGAGAGTTTGCAGATTTCGTTTTGAGAGTTGACGAGTTAAGTTCATCGAGAGTATTACTGAGGGCACGAGAGTTGCACATGAATGTTTTATTTGCTCTCAGGTGATTTCATTTTCATAATCTTCTTTGTTTTACTAGTTTTTGTGTTAAAAGTGTATTTGTATTAATGTATATTTAGTAATAACCATCACATTAAGCCCGGTTTTAAAATTGTTCAAGTAAAATTTAACCCCTTCCCTATTTTATTTGTTACATTTTATACATTGAGGATAATGTTTGCCTCAAGTGTGGGGATGGGGATAAATTGAAAAATTTTAAAGTTTTAAATGTCTCTTGAATTAAGAATTTTTGCAAAATAATGGAAAATAATAGAAAAATTGGGTGTTGTTTTTCAAAATTTTTGTATAATAGGAGATAATAAAAACGGGAACACACTTAATTTTGGATGTGTCGGTAGGCTCAACCTTGAGAATGAAATTATGGTTTGGTTGTAGACTTAATTGAACCTTTAAAATGCTTGATTTTTAATGGGAAACACCTTTAGGGTTATGTTTGTTTAGCTAAGCCTATGTAAGGACTGGAATAAAAGATTAGGCCATACTCAAGCCTTTTACTAGATTTGATCACCAAAAATATAAAATTTAAAATATGAATATCTATTGTACAATGCTTGGATAAGCTTAACATTAGAGTACGCTAGATGGTTTGTGATATAAACTTAAATGAAAATACTGCTAGTTTAAGTGGTTAACACTTCATAGGCATATGGTTTTATATCCTTGAATCCTGTATTGATGGGATGCTTTGGGGTTCGGAGACCATGGGTCTGTATGCGGTTTATCATCTAGGTATGCATATTTTCTAAGTGGATTTATGTATATTAAGGTGCTGTTTGTTTTTCAGGGGTAAAATGTCTGCAGTTTGTAGGACCACATCTGCAGGCATTTGCAACAGTAATGGTGGCCCAAACTTCTGCAGTCTGCAAAAAGAAGACTGTTTGTTTTTAACGTCTGCAGACTGGTAAAATAAATAAAATGGATAAAAAAGAGAGATTAAAACGAAATGAATCCAAATAAGGTTCAACATTAGATATATCAACAATATTTTAATATCTTTCTTTCTTATTCAAAATTTTACGTAATCAGAACTAAGATTGTATTTTACAATTAAATCATTAAATACACAAGAGATATCCTTAAAAGCCAAAAGCATTGACCAGAGTATATACAAAAATCAATTATGTGCCTAAGAAATTAACAACAAATCAGGTGAGAAATACAAGTCCAACTATAACAAGGGATAATGGGTAGAGCATAAAAGCACTGAAAGATGTCCAAAGAGGGAACGACAGAAGAGCAACGGGGGAGGCGGAGGAGCATCTGTGGCCGATGTAGGTGTGTGGTGGACGGGGCTGCCGGAGGTGGAGGTGCGGGGCTGCCGGGGATGGAGGTGACGAGCGCTGGAGGTGGAGGTGTAGGGCTGCCGGAGGTGGAGGACGCCGGAGGTGGAGGCGCACCAGAGGAGGAGGTCGCCGGAGGTGGTGGGGTGGGATGGATGAAGGGGGCTAGGGTTTGAAAAAGCTGGAACCAAGACCTGATAGAAAATAAAATATGAGAAATGTAGAAGACTTGAGAAGTGGGTGGTCCATGTCTTCTAAGATAAGAGGGCGCACAGACGTTTTTTAATGAAATGTCTTCAGGAAAACAAACAGTCCGCAATCCTAAAGGTCTGCGCGGCGCAGACATAAGAGATAAGGAAGATCTTCAGACAAAAAACAAACACCACCTAAATAAGCTTAAAAAGAGCAAACCCGCAGTTTATCTGCCAAATCATAAGTCATTAAACATGTTCACTATGTGCTTTAAAAGTACAAATTCACTACTGATTTGATCATACACGCTGCTAGTCATATGGGGACCCCGTGCTCGCGTCTCATTACCATTAAGAAACGGACCACACGGGACACGTCATATGTAAGCCCTACAGATGAATTCGTGTCTACCCATGTAACATTTCGGATTTTTCAAACCATATTCGGGTATAAAACAACCCGAAACATTTTTACATCTTTATTATTATTGAAAATCAAATATTTATGAATAATCAAGTTTTCCTATGTTCACTTTAGGCCCTTATACTTTATATATTGTTCAAATCTTAAATTATGCACAAAAGGTTCATTTAATGTCCAAACATCAAACTTCAAGGGCCATAATCATCAAAAATCAAATTCCCATAATTTTGGCCGGAGCTCCACGCGACCAACACCCCTTTCCTCATCGCGTGGTGCTATGGAGGTGCTGCACAGATTTTTGTGGTTCGATTTCATTCCTAGTTCATTTTTTGGTATAAAATCGTTTATATTAAGCATAATTGAGAGAATTAAGGACCAAGTGCACATATTATAACTAAGATACAAATCTAAATTCGTTTCCTCCTGCCCAAGATCAAATCTTTATGAATATTTCAATAATTCTTTCATTAAAATCATATATTCTTGCTTAAACGAATGATATGTCCATAATTAGTTCAGTTTTACTTTTCCTATATAAAAACACCATAAACATCTGCCATAAAACTTTACATAAACCCTAGAGAAGCCTCTCCAGCCGTCACTCTCTCTGATCATCTTAAAATCACTCGGTTTTTGCTTATTTGGTTGAAGATACAAGCTTTGAAGGTTGACTTTGCATACATGTGAACCTTTGACTTTTTGAGTAAGTTGTAAACTGTAAAATCATTCATATACATTACCTAGTCAATAACCTTCAATCAATTTCGGTGGTTGAATGGTGCTAACTGGTCAAATCGTTTAAAACTTGTTAAAGGGCGAAATAGTCAACTAGTTTGACTTAATGTTTTCTCATACTTCTGGTTGGATTCAACGGTCGGTTCAGAAGACTTTTATTCTCGTAAAAAAATTTTAAGGCTACTGACCAAAACCTACTTCCGACTCGCTGCTCGGATTGTAAGTCCCACGACGGATCTTTCAGTGTGATATCAGTATACTTGAGGATTAGGCGGAAACTAATCTTAAGCCGATTCTATGCAATGCACAATAGCTCACGTAAAACCAATAGGAGAACACAATAAACACAGTAAACATGTTTCAAAACACACGTATATTATACGTCGGGTGCTTAGCTCTTAATCACTTACACGGTTGAAAATACAATGGACGAACCACCCTAAACTGTTAACATATGTTCTATATATATTAACTAAATAAGCCCAACACTACCCAAAAGCCCACCGAGATCAACAGATCTCGGTTTACAATCAAAGCTCAAATCAGCCTAAAAATAGAACCGAAAACTACAAGCATAAACCAAAAAATACAACCTAATATCCTCCCCCTTGGTTATTTCTTGATCACAAATGTTTCAGCCATAGACATTCAACGTGCTTCTATACCTTCATTTAGACCTTTCGGTATATATACTGTGGATCCAAATAGACAATTGGAAGTTGAGTGTCTTATTTAGGGCCTTTATTAAACCTGGCTAGTAATCTAGCACAGGTCATGCTACTTCCCATAAGAAGTAGATGAACATGACCTTTGTTATCATGAACAGCAGCAAGTATTATGCTTGATTGACTCAGAAAAATCAAACACGATGTATCTTTGGTAGAACCAACAAGTCCTCGGTCAAAGTTTGACCGAGAATGCTTCAAAACCTCTTCAAAACGAAGATCTCTCTGATTGATCAAAAGAATCTGGTCAGTCCATGCCGAGAACCTTAGAGCACTACTCATCATCTTCATCATATCACCAATCACCATTTATGACCAAACCTGTAACTACAATCAATGACTAAACCGATAATCAGTAACTTCAATAGAGAACAAACAAACCTTCTGAATGATGAATCAAGTAAATCTAATGACCACCGAAAACCTTTCAACCATAATATATTTCTTTACCTTTTAAAGAAGTCTACTTGAAAGTACAAGGAGACAAGAATAGATGTATGGCAGCGAGTAGGTGAAGGATTTGATGGTTATAATGAGAGAAGATTTTGGAAGATAATAGAAGTTTTGAGTTTCAAGAATGATCAATAAGTAGTAATGAGTGCCTTTTAAGCTACCTGGTCACATCAAACTTGGCCGAAAACTTTTATTTACCGAGAACATATGGCCGAGAACCATTTACTGAAAGCTGAGAACTCACAAGACTGAGTTCGCTGGGCCAAAATGATCTGGCCGAGAACTAGGAAATCCATTGGACCTATCTAACCATCCCGAGAACCAAAACCCTAGTTGAACCAAAAACTAACCCACTCATTTAGAAAAATAACCTCGATCAAAAATCGATTTCTTGAAGACATTTGTTTTAATATGAGTAAATATGAGGTAAAAAAACAAAAACACAAATAAAATAAAATAAATAACCTTCAGAAAATTAGCACATATTTGGGATCAAATTTCAGCAATTTGAAAACAACCGGCCTTTCTAAGAAAAGATCTAAACATGAGATCATATTGACATAGTGAAAAAGTTGATGGCAGGTAATTAGAACTTAGCATGACTTTCATCACGCTAGTGATATGCTTAGGTTCAATTAGCATAAGACTTATATGAACATCACTTATGGACCTCTGATACCCCCTATCTCTTCTCAAAGCTTATTTGGCTTTCCCCAGATCACCCCAATTTTACTCCAAATCCCTAATGCTTGATCAAATTTTTTTTTTATGTACAAAAAAATTTTAAGCTTTAAGGTTGAACGTTGAACTTACATGCCATCCGGACTTACATGTCTTACATTTAGGGTGTTTAGGACTTATTTATATGCCCCACCCCTGTAGTTCCCTGATGCCCGTTTTAGCTTTTAAAACAAAATTACTTTGTAACAGTTTTCATATATATATATATATATATATATATATATATATATATATAAGTTTAATGTTTTTTTTTGCGATCAAGACATTAATGGGCTCATGTATGACTGGACAATTGCTTTTCTGCCTATCATTCGGAGAGATGTATCTAGGGACATGCAGACATCTTCAAAATGAGTCTCCACAATAAGTTTAGCAGATTTAGTTTATATCACTTTAAACTTTTACTTATCATGGAAAGCTACCATACACATCAATGACTAATCAAACGCCTTTTTAGCTTAATAACTTCACATGTTAGGCACACATAATCAATTTATCTATCATTTCTCAAGGGTTGGAATAATTTTCATTTGAAAATATTTTTTAAGCTTCTAGTAAGCATTTGCTGAATAGTAATATCACTTCCCAGTTGATAACCCTGAAGAAAAATTTAAATTCAATCACCCCAGTCTCCATCAGTTTTAGGTAAATGGCTATCCCATGTGTCTACAAGTAGACGATAGGACCAAACATATAAGAGTATATGTCCCTCATACCTAGGTGACCGACATAATTTTCAGTGAAGGAATCAAAATAGATTTTTTAAGTTCAGTTGCCCCGGTCACTTTTAGTTCTAAGGTTAATGGTTATCCCGTGATTCAAAAGTTGATTACGGGACCAAACATATGAGATATGTCCGTTGAACTTGAGTAACCGACGTAATTTTAAGCAACAAAACAAAGCATTTTTTTTCTTTTTTAAATTAAGCACGCACACACACTCTTTTTGTATTTCTGTGTCCCCCCCTAAATTTGTACAAACTTCACCTCAAAAATATTTATGTACAAATTTAACCTAAAAAATACTCAGTCTTCAAAACGTAAGATCTTAAGAAACCCTACAAGCACATTGAATCTGGCTGTTCCGACCGGTTTCATAAATAGGTCCGCCGCATTATTATCAGTGTGGACCTGTTCAAGATGAATTAGCTTCCGGTCGTAACAGTCATGAATAAAATGAATTTTAATATCTATGTGCTTGGTTTTAGAGTGTTGGACCGGGTTTTTAACAATGGCAATCGCAACATCATTATCACAAAAAATAGAAGTATTAAGAAAATCCGAACCGTAGTCCAGCAATTGATGTTGCATCAATATGACCTAAGAACAGCAAGCAGAAGCAGCAACATATTCAGCTTCAGCAGTATTTGTGGACACCGTTTGTTGTTTCTTGCATTGCCACGAAATGAGCCGATCCCCAAAAATTGACACCTCGCAGACATCGATTTCCTGTCAATGTCATCACCTCCATAATTGTTGTCAGAAAAGGCATAAAGATCAAATTCTGAATTCTTGGGATACCAAAGACCAAGCTTAGGTTGCCCCTTCAGATATCTAAAAATTCGTTTAACATCAATTAGATGAGAGAGTTTAGGATTAGCCTGGAAATGAGCACACTGACAGACTGCGAACATGATGTCAGGGCGACTGGCAGTAAGATACATTAAGGACCTGATCATCGATCGATAGTATGTTTGATCTACGGGTTTCCCATCAGGATCTGAAGAAAGAAGAGGTCTTTCAGCCATAGGAGTCGCCGCACTTTTGGAGTCCTGAAACTCAAACTTTGCCAACATATCCTTGACATATTTCCCTTGATGTAGCAGAATGCCTGTCAAGCTTTGACGAACTTGCAAACCCAGAAAAATTGTCATCCCCCCCAATGAGCTCATTTCAAACCTTTTCTTCATCACTTCCTCAAACTCAGAATAGAGAGCAGTGCTAGTAGATTAGTTGGTTCTTCGAGAACCTCAGTGAGAGGGTTTTTCCATTCCGATGCAGCGATGCTGTGTGAGTACGAAGTACTGGCGATGTACCTGTTTGGGATGACATCGGGGAATAGATTGCTACCAACAATCTGTCGAATGGCACTCTCCCCCTCAACCGGTACAGTCTCTTTAGTAGAGGGTTCCTATGGCGACACAGTATCAGTCATGTTTTCTTCCAAGTTTTCTAATGACAGTTGAGTGGTTTCTGAGGGTTTAGAGTTCCACACTCAACATAGGAAACTCTTGAAAATTGGAGGACGAATCTTCTTCATCATCGACCACAGTAGCATTTTCTTCTCTTGAGTCATTTAAATCAGTCACCGGAAACAAATTGAATGGCTTGAAGAGCTTGTCGTAGTCAAATAACCAGTCAGGCCCCACGCGGGCATCTGTTTCATTTTCTTCTAACCAACGCACATCATACGACTAGACAATTTGTTTTGATGCCTTGTTATAAACTCTATAGGCGGTCCGACCAGCATACCCAACAAAGTAACAATCATCAGATTTGGCTTCGAACTTGGGAGTTGATTCAAGATTCAACAAAGTACACGGACACCCAAAAGCTCAAAAGTGTGCGACGGTGGGCTTGTGACCATAAACTATTTCATAGGGAGTTTTCATTTGAGATTTATTGATCACCACCTGATTTTGCACGTAATAGGAAGTGTTGATCGCTTCAGCCCAGAAGAAGAGTGGTAACTTTGAGTCACATAACATTGTTCTAGCTGCTTCTATCAAAGTGCGATTTCGTCTTTCAGTGACACCATTTTGCTGAGGAGTACGAGCAGAACTATACTGACGAAGAATTCCCCTTTCGGCACAAAAATAGTTTAGTGTGGAATTCTTGAATTCCGTGCCATTGTCATAACGAATTCCCTTGAGCTTCAAGTTCAGTTCATTTTCCATAAGCACTACGAACTTCTTGATCAAGTCGCCCATCTCACCTTTATTTGATAAGAAGAATACCCAAGTGAAACGGGAGTAGTCATCGGTGATGACCAGACAGTGATTACTACGGGATAGACTCAAGACATGAATGGGACCGAACAAATCCATGTGAAGCAACCGAAAGACAATGGAAATGGTGTTTATCGGTTTTGGCTTGTGTGGTTTCTGATGATGCTTGCCTAACGTGCAAGCCACACACTTCTCTATAGTCACAAAGTCTTTAACAGGTAACCCTCGCACAATGTTGTTCTTCGCTAGACGGTTCAGGTTTTTCACATTTGCATGGCCGAGACGATGATGCCACAACATGGCATTATGTTCTGACACTTTAGAGAATAGGCAAGTAATTTCGTAAAGAACGTTCTTGTTCATATCTATCAAATAGGCATTATCTTTCCTCTGAGATCTGACCAGTACCCATTCTTCTGGTATGACAATACCAGGCTTTAGAATTAAGCATTCCTTGTTGGTAAAATGAGTAGAAAATCCCTTATCACAAATCTGCGACACATTGAGTAGACTGTGCTTTAACTCTGGAACATAGTTAACGTGTTCGAACTTCATAACCCCATTACTCACGGTACCCTTTTGAGTAATCTTCCCTTTCTCTCCTCTCGCGAAAGAAACATATCCGCCGTTAAAAATTTGAATGTCACTCACCTGAGATATGTCTCCTGTCATGTGCCTGGAACAGCCACTATCAACAAACCATGGTCTGATAATATTCTTCCATATCTATTCCTGCACAATGTGCGAGATTAATTAGTTTTGGGTACCCACTCCATAGTAGTTCTGGGTATGCCTGACTTAGTTAGACGTGTTACGGCCTGCATGTTATATCATCATTGTTATCAAACATGGAATTATGCGATGATACGGACTTTGTTACCGGGGACTCTGGCAACCACATATATTTTGGCTTTACAACTTTTTGATTTATACAGGTAGTTGACTTGGTCTCTGGTCTGCGGATAGAAGACACATTTGACTTTACTCTGTTTACTTTTCTCGGCTCATACACCCACTTTGGTCTAGGAACCGAGACCGTGTTTTTTTCCGCTTCTGGGTCACATTGGGCTTGGTCTGATGAAAACTTGACCTGTCAGCCTTGACTCTTCTCCCAATGCCTTCAGAGTGTCTTGTATCATAATGCCTTGAATTATTTGAATGAAAACTTTTGTAGGCATTATGAGACATGGTTCTCTGATTGCGCCTATTATATGGAATGTATGAGGGACGAGAACAGTTTCTTGCAACGTGACCGGGAATGCCACAGTTGAAACAGGTTTGTTTTTTAACATAAAAATCATTATGGCCGATTCCTGGTCTCGCTCTGTTGTGTGAGCTTGTTTTCCATTTCTGGATTTATTATTAAGAACTTCACATTTAACATCACAAGTTCCTTTTTCTTTCACAAACGTAGGTGACAAATTTTTATTTTTGATTTTAAGTTCACCACTTTTATTTAAGGATAGACCACTGCCTTCTGAAGTTCTAGAAAAAGAAACCAAACGATTGTTTTTGCTCTTGAAAATAGAGCCCACACACACATTAGTAGTATTGTTATTTGAAACAGACAAAATATGCAAATTTAAAGAAACATATGAGTCAATGGGTGATTCATCATCTTCCTCAGTCTAGTCCTCAATTATGACTTCATCTGCACACGAACTAGACCCATTAGAATCGTTCACCCCTGAGGTTGATTCAGTTGCCGAATCTGTATCAACCTTACCAGTTGCAGTTGGCTTACCATACTGCATACTTTTCTTCTTTTCTTCCTCTTCCTTGGAAAGAGGAAGACTTGTGTAGTTATTATTATACGGGGGTGGTACCATGTTATAGCCTAGACCTACACCTTTATGTTCTTTCCATTTCAACTGTTTCTCTATCATTGACTCAACAACAGCACTAGAGACATCAAATTTTTTAAAATTGAATTCAGCATTTTCGAATTTATTTGTCAATTTGACTATCTCCAGTCTAGATGCTTCTAACTCGGCAGTTAGTTCAGCTATTTTATTTTTGGCATCTAAATGGTGACAGCACTTTATGCTAAAATCTGATTGAAGTTTAGAGAAATTTTGTTTTTGTGCCTCTATTTTATCATTTAATGCCTTTTCTAGTTTCTTTAGTGTTGAGTTTTCATGTTTAGTATTTTCAATTTCTCTCATTAGATTACTATTATGTATTTTGTACAGGCCTACCTTATCAATGCAAGATTGAGAACAGAGTACAGAACTTACCTCAGTTTATTTGGTGGAGGTGAAAGCCATGAAAGCATGCTGAAGATCCATCACATGCTCCTCAGCTTCATTCTCCTCTTCATCAGCATCCATCTTAACAAAATTGGCAACTTCATTACTCAAACTCAGTGCTGCCATCTGATCCTCCCAGGAGAAGTTCTGAACCACTAAACCCCGCTCACCCGTACTCGAACTAGTCACATTCTCTTCTTTTCCACCATTCACCGGGACCATTGCTCTTTCTCTATTTCCTTCTTTAGCCAGGTTTGTGCATTCACGAGCAAAATGACCCGGCTCATGACAGTTGTAGCACCTTAGAGAATTCTTGTTGAAACCCACTTTATGATTTGCAGGCACATTCTAATTGTTCCTGCCTGTCCTTTTAGTGAATTTCTTGGCCCTGAAAACAGCCATGGCTATTTGCCATGAAATATCCATCTCCTCCATAACGTCAGGATGTATCTGATCCAGCTCAGCAGCTACCATGGGTTGCACCAAGTCTCCAGCAAGAAAAACATTATAGCAGTTCATAAAACCTGCCATTAGGGCTATGTTCTCTTGAGTCTCCTTTGAAATAATAGGAATTTGAGTGTGAGACTGGCTAGAGGTAGCCATAGAGCCTTGTGATTTCGGTGCAGTAGTTTGTTGCGGAAAGAAAATAGGAGTAGCTGGTGTAGAATGAGGAATGGATTGACTTTGTGAAGATCTAAACATGGAGAAGGTCTATTGAGGCTGCTGTGGTTGAGGTGGCTGACTCTTGAATAGAGAGAAGTTTTCATGAGAGACCAGTGCATTATTAGCCGGAGTGCCATAACCTATAGTGTTGTAAGTACTAGCATGATTAATGGCACGTTGCTTGTCATCCATGTGACAAGCCTTGATGATTGCCATAACCTCCGACAGAGTCAATTTGGATAGATCCTTGGTCTTCTTAATGACAGCCACATTCAAGTCCCAGCTCTGAGGCAGTGAGTTAACTAGCTTGTTGTTGATCTCGGCAGATGTGAGATTTATATTTGCAGACCTAATCTCCGTGATCAACGAGATGAACCGATGAAGCTGTTTCTCCAAAGATTCTCCTAACACATGATTGAACATGTTAAATTGTTGTCTTAGGAGATCTTGCCTACTTCTCCTCATGTCCTCATTTCCCTCAAATATCTCAATAAGGGCCTCCCAGAGAGCTTTGGCAGAAGTCATTTCTCTAAAACCCAGGGCAATTTCAGGAGAAAGAGCCATAGTTAGGGTGGCCAAAGCCTTCTCATCCAGCTCGACCGCATCATAATCAGCATCTGAATACATGGCTACTGGATTTTCTTCCACTTCTTCAGACCCTTCCCTTTGATAGGTAATGACTTATGTAACATCCGTATTTTTGGGAGTAATAAATAAAAGAAAATTTATTATTTCGTGTGTGTTGTTAATTTGATTGTGTGTGTAAATGTTGGATAAAAATTGGATTTGAAAAAGTGAGTGGGTTGTGGGGCCCTTTCTCCATTTTCTTTCTCTCCACACACTTTCACACACACCATAGAACACACATACTCTCTCAAGACCCGAATCCAAATCTGGGTTAAAGTAAGGAAGAATTTGATGTTCAAGTGTCTTCAAATAACAAGAACACGTCCAGATCTACGAGTTGTCTAGATCCGAAGCGAACCCAAAGCCAAAGGTGAGTTTTGGCCAACAAGGTTAAGTTTTGTGGTTGATTTCGACATGCAAATTGATAGAACGATAGATCAGGTTGTAGAACGTAAGAAAACATAAACTTGGTAAGTTATAACCTCACGGGGGGTGTTATGGGACAAAAAGATGATGTTCGGACCATGAGAAACAAGGGTATACAAAGTTGGTATGACCAAAAACCCATAAAAAAGTGTAGAATCGGGTCCCAAGGAAGAGTCTCAGAGGAAAATGACCTTAAAATAGTAAAAATGAAGTAAAAAAGGGGTTTTTCGCATGAAAAGGGCTTCGCATCGCATGCCATGCGAAATCCAAGAATTTCGCATCGCTCTCCATGCGAAGCGAAATAAGCATGCGAAGCAAAATCCCATGCGAAGCGAAACCTTCCCATGCGAAGTGAAACCTCCCATGCGAAGTGAAACTTCCCATGCGAAGCGAAATTCCATGCGAAATTCCACGCCAAGGGCTCTGCCCCTTGGACCCTGCTAGGAGCTGCCGCCCCTAGGCCCCGCTACCAGGGGCGCTGCCCCTGGACCCCCGTTAGTTGAGGGTATCATTAATTTAGATGTAAAAAGTAGTAGTAAGGGATAATTGACACGCGTAAGGTATTGTACAGTTTGCCGTGCACAACTACGGAAGGGCATTACCATTAATGGCGAGAGAAAACTGGCTTCAGGTGAGTTCTAGCCCCATTTCTCTTGAAATGTTTTCGGGGCTGTGTGCATACTTGTGAGACTAGTAACATATATACTTATATGATTAATGTGAATGATTAATGCAAGAATGAAAGAAAAATGTTAGAACTTGTATGTGTTGGTTGTCTAACTTAACATGATTGTAAGAGTCTAGAAAGAATATAACGTAAGAGCCAGGGTGACAGGCCCTTATAATACATGGGTAAGAATAGAGTGGCCGACTCTATGATATCGGTGCAAAAGGTTGGTGTAGAAAAAAGAATATGTAAGAATAATTATTTGTAAATGAAAGAATAAAGTAATGTGAATGTGAGACGAAAGAAAACAAGAACAGGACAAGGTAAGAATGGTACCTACAGGTACAAATGTGTAAGAACAATCCTGTAACTTGTTAAATTAGAACTCACTCAGCGTAGCTGACTTTTAGTATGCACGCAGGTGAGTAGGACGAGGCAGGTTGCTTGAGGAGAGACACGTGGCAACTGGATGAAGACTGGCATTGAAGACGGAAGATTCACGTGTCGTGATATTATTGTTTAAAATTTAATGTATTTTGTTAAAACAAGTACTTATGCTTTATAAGAATGTTTAATATTATGTATTCCGTGAAAAGTTTTTAATTGACTCTGATTTTAGAACTATGTTTATGAGTAAATCCAACACCAAAGTAGGGTTACCGGGAACGGGGCCTTACAACTTGGGGACCTCTAACTATGCTCCTCCATAATTTTGCATCTTTCGCCTTCAAGTATTTCTCAAATCTAAATTTCCATTCAGCAAAACCTTCAGATTTCAATAGTCGGGGTACACGAGTGGTTATCCCCATGATGGAATCAAGATCTTGATGAAGAGTGGAATTTGAGGACATAATAGCATCTGATTGATCCATAACGTTCTTAACCGAAAACTTGATGTAATGGTCGAAAACTACAAAATTCTGCCGAGAACTCAAAAAATTGACCGAGAACGAAGAAATTTGCCCGAGAACGATGAATTGAACCCGAGAACTACAAATTCAGCCAGAGATCTTGAGCATACACCCGAAAACCTTGAATGCAGACCGTGAACCTTGAGAGTTTCCCGAAAACTTCAAATTCAACCCGAGAACTAAGAATAGACAAAGATATGGTAAATCTTGAATATTTAACTAAATCCCGAGAAAGATGGGATTCAAATTAAATGCAAGATATACCAAAATATATTCTGAGTTCAGCCTTCCTCACCCGAAGAACACGAAGAACAACCTTCTTCAATCTCAAGATATCTTCAACTGGACAATACCCTGTAAATCAATAGAATCCTTGATATCACCAATAACCGAGCCTAGAATAGGTCTATAGGCTCTTATACCAATTGTTAGTCCCACGACGGATCTTTCAATGTGATATTAGTATAATTGAGGATTAGGTGGAAACTAATCTCAAGCCGATTCTATACAATGCACAATACCTCACGTAAAACCAATAGGAGAACATGATAAACACCGTAAAGATGCTTCAAAATACACGTATATTATACGTTGGGTACTTAAGCCCTTAATCACTTACACGGTTGAAAATACAATGGACAAACCACCCTAAACTGTTAACATATGTTCTATATATATTTAACTAAATAAGCCCAACACTATCCAAAAGCCCACCGAGATCAACAGATCTCGGTTTACAAACAAAGCCTAAATCAGCCCAAAACTAGAACCGAAAACTACAAGCATAAACCAAAAATACAACCTAACACGGATTCTAGTGAGTACCAGCTTGCTTAAATCTTAAAATAAAGATAACTTGAATTCTAAACGTCCGTTTGGATTGATTCTAGCGGCAACGAGTTCATTTTTATTTATATTATCATATACTAAAGTCTCATATTCTAATTTTTTTATATCATTTGACATGTAGTGGACGACTCGCTTATTCGTTAACTCGCTTATTCATTTTTATATTCGCTTGTCATTAATCTAAGGTGAGTTTATCATTCTCTTATTTTACCAATTTTCTAAACATTTTAGGGACATATGAGTACCTATCCGTATTACATACTATATATTTATATCAAACAAATGCATATGTGTAATTGTGAGTGACTCAATCAAATATACGTGTTACATGCTTACTTGTGTTAATAATCATTCATTCGTATATTGTGTTACTATTCATTCATTCGTATGTTCGGAGGGGTCCAACGTATTCCCATGTATTGGGTGCTCATGCTATTGACCAACGCCCGATTCGCTTGGCAACGGTCTACATACTTGTTTATGGTTTGATTACATTTACCGCATTTATCACGTTATGCTTATTTATATTGACATGCAAAACTGGTGATATTTCTCACTCAACTTTATGTTAACAAACTCTGTTTTCTACGCATATGCAGGTTGCTTGAATTGAAGTATGGATATTTAGTCAAGACCATAGGTTATAATGAAGACAATCGTTAAATAATGTTTATAATCATCTATTTGAATTGTTTTGTAATGTTTGTAAACTTGTGTGTATATTTGAAATAAAATAATTAAATAGATAGTGTCACTTTTATATTATGATAGTATCTTCGAGCTGTAAGCATTCGGATAACGCCCCTGCATTTCCGTCTTAGGTTGGGGTGTGACAGATTGGTATCAGAGCCAAAGATTTTAAGATTGGTCGTTAGAAATTGTCCTAGTCATATGTTAGGAACCTTATACGTGCTTATATAAATTGTCTTATGTGCTATTTAATTGTTTACAGCTTAATTAGATTAATTATTTTATTGTATTGTATCTTATTTATTTATTGGACGTACACACGAATTCCGAGGTTACGCCTCACTTTCAAAATATTTTTAAATTCTCTTATTTTTGGTAGATTGCCTTTTATTGTGGGAAATTCCTTAACAATTTCCGTGTTTAGTTTTGCTTCCTCACCTTGAAGCATGGGGGTATGAAAAATGTCGTACAACCGTAATTTTAAGTGGTACACGTAAACGGTTGCGTGGTAAACATAACCAGCTAAATGATTACACTCCTTATATAAAAACCGAATTCACGGTGGTTCGTGGCTAAATTCGGAAAAACTTCCAAATTGTGTTTTTAATTATTTTTAAATTATTTGATTCGTTGATTCGATATTTATTTGGCTCGGTTAAATGCCATGTAACGCTCATGGTCCGATCAACTCCATTGATTTGATAATTCGTTAATTAGTTGGGTCAGTTAAACGCCATGTACACGCTCATGGGCTGACCAACTTAATTGTTTTTTACTCGTTATTTTAATTGGGCCAACAAATTGCCATAAAACGCTCATGGGAGGTCCAATTCACAAACTTTATGTTGCTTATTTAGTTGGGCAATTCAAATTGCCATGAAAAGCTCATGGGAGGTCAACTCATTTGGTATGTTTTGTTATTTTCTTTGGGATCTTAAGCTACCATGGGAAACCCATGGAAAGCCCAACCCAAAACATTTTTACTTTTGGAAAACTTTATAAACATTATTTATTCGATTAAATATCTCAAAAATCATTATTTTAAATCTCAACTCGTCCTCGAGTCATGTCACACCCCGATCCAGGGCCTAGGAGTGTGACCAATAGTTGATACCTGTTTTGTAAATATATCAGATTAGCGGGTTCATTTTAGCGGAAATCTTTAAATATTAAAATATTAATTTACATTATCAAAATTACTTGGGAATTAAACACCCGAGTTTCAGTTTTACAAAACAATGATATTAATAATACAAGGATTTATAATATTCAAAAACGAGCCATCTTGAGCGATCTTCTATGACTCCAACCCTTGTATACCATCTATTGTAATCTAATTACCTGCAAGGGTGGGAAAAACACGTCAGCTATATGCTGGTGAAACGTTGACTCGATAAAACATTTATAACAGTCGTTAAATACAAACATAGTTTTCTGTTTCACAAACTCAGCAGGAATGCCTGTCCATTCCCGGGATTTGTACCACTGCCCTACACACACAATTCAAAGGTTCCCCGAGTACATAGCCCCTGTTCGGAGACAACCTTCCCCTAGGCTATGTAACCCTTATGGAGAACTGGTTATAACTGACTTGGTTTGGTATGCCAATTATCAGTTATATTTGTATCCAGACACATGTGTATTCGATCTGAGTTGCTTTTTATTATCTATTTTGTATTATAACAATTTTAGAGATTATATCTCATGCAAACATTTATCAGACTCCTTGTAATAAACAACCAGTCTATTACAAGAGTAAAATCAGTTCAGACAGTAAAAGGTTAACGTGTTCACTTTGTAATATCAGTCGGAATATCAAAATCCTTAGCTTCAGTATGCTATCAACCTATATTCATAATAGGTATGCATAAGTACCTAGTTGGTATTATTCAGCAGACTTTTAAGTCTGTTTCAGTTCACCAGACTCGAGGTCTGATCAGCAGACTTGAAGTCTGATTCAGTTCAGTAGACTCGAGGTCTAATCAACAGACTCTTAGGTCTGACCAAACCTTAGTATAGTTATAGTCGTTTTATGAAAATACTTTGGATTTACATATGACGTTTGGAATAGCACGCTTTGGTCTAATGACGTGAGGTCGAAGACTTACTCAATGATAAACCAATTACAACTAAATAGATAGCGGTAAATGGGTATCGAACACGAGGAGTTTGTGGAAAATGTGTTAACAAGTAGCTTTAACAGAAAATAGAATTAAACTAAAATTGTATAAAAGTAAATTCAGATTTGATTGTTTGATTTTTAGATTAACTAAAATAAAATAAAACACTTGCAAAACAATTATTGAGATTTGTAAACAGGTTAAACGAAAGCGATCATCTTAGATTTCAGGTTTAAATCAACACTAATGTTCATTTACTAGAAAGAACCACCTAGACATAGTTCATGTTTGTTTACTTGTTTGTGATAAAAGGGAACTAAGTACTTGGATTAACAAAATGCAAGGTTGTTACCCGATAATCAATTGACTAATATTTAACCCTAATTCTTCCCATGATATCTCAATTGCCAATGACACCAAGAACGTATGGTTTAAATCATGATCAAACACAAGCAACAATTTACAAAAAATTAATCAAACACCATAACAACTCAACAAACATTGAAAAGTCATTATTCTAGAAATCAAAGAATAACATAGTGTATCAATTAAACCCTACATCTAAGATGATTACTAAGAGGAATTAGCCACTCATGGTTTGAGAAATCATCATAATATCAATTGTATGTAACATTAAACGAATTAAAATGCACCAAACAATTATTACCAATCCCAAGATGTTGTTCTCCACTCTCAAAAATCGTCTCCCAATGTTTCTTGATGAAAAGATAATGAAAAATATTAGCCAAAACGGCCAATTAAACCCAAAAGACACCTGCTGTTACGACATGGACCGTGGTCCACGGTCTGGACCGTGGGCCACGGTTCCCATAAAACCCACGGTACGGTGGGTTCTACCAGATTTGCTTCAGGTGGACCGTGGTCCACAGTCTGCACCGTGGGCCACGGTGGAGCTGGTTCAAGTTTTCTTGTTTTCTTCATAATTTTCTTGTTCTAGCTCCTTTTTCTTCATTGTTTTCGCCTATGATCTTGTAACGCCGTCCTTTAGCTTTTCAAACCTGTAATCACACAATATAATGTAGTAATCCAAATCCTTGAAATTAAACATAAACGCATGCGATTTGGTTAGAATTACTACACTTAAGGGTGGCTCTATGATCCACCTGTCACTTAATAAAGGATATCACGTTGACAAACTTCTCCAAGTAAGCAAACGGGTCCCACGGTTGATTGGGATGTATACGAATTACTTTCCTTAGGCAAGAAGAGTCTACTAATGATACCACCCTTCCAGTTACTACATGCCCGTCAAAATAATAGTTTTGGTAACATTACTTCACGTGGAAGCAACGTTTTTTCTTTATAAAACATTACTTGGAAAATATTAACAGTTTAACGACTATACCCTTAACTAAGTTATATCTATGTATTTAAAGTAACTAGTAAAGTAACTTAACCTTAATTCTACCTTAATCGGCTAGGCGGAACTTAAGAACTTAAGAAATCAGCAGCACTTTGGCTTGTGCTTTGTTTACAAGATCAGCAGCTCGTTCAGCAGCGTAACAACACCCCGTTTCTTCGCGAGAACAGCCTCGGAACCCCGGAACTCTCTTGGCATGATTCCCTAGGTTATGTGTGTGAAATAAGTGTGAAAATGGGATAAAAACGACTTAATTCGCAGCTTCCCTATTTATAGCCAAAATTTTGCATCTTCGCGATACGCGAAGATGCAGCCTAAGGCGGTTCGCGATACGCGAAGCTGCATGTACGGCGCCGCAATTTTGCATGACAACCAGGTGCTGCCACATGTCACCACATCACTGGATAATGTTGAAATGTGTGCCAGCAACTTCACGATACACGACGATGTTATGTTTTGCATCTTCGCGATACGCGAAGATGCATAAGTTTCAGGATTTCCATTTCCAGCCCCCTCTACTTCTAGATTTGGCATTTTTAGCCTTTTAACTTCTAAAATTTACATGGCCAAAAAACTAGATGGGGTATTTTCACGGTGTTACAAGTCATCACTAGCACAATTCTATTACACTTCTCTATTGACTCACATTGACTCATTCCTATAACTTACCCATCATCTTATAAAATTTCATTGTTGGTCCTCATAAAATGTCTTCCCTAAGAATCAATTATCGTAATCAATGTTTTTCATCTGCTTCCCACGATCGTCGTTCGACTATTAGAATCGTCAAGGAGTTTGCTGCCGTATGCCGTTAACTGAACAACCGCCAACATCAACAAAACCAAAATACCCCGAACAAGAAATCTTATACTAACTCATATCCGTTAAAATATTATTTAGATCATCTTTTCTCATTTATTTCCATATTCTTAAACTATAAATTACCAAGTGTATTTCAATCATTACCCTCAACTTTAAACTATAAATATTTTATTACTTCTTATCTTTCCTCAACTTCATGTTACTTTTCACAACTTACTTTCTATTTTATAAATCTTTATTATTAAAATTCAATTATTATCCATTTTATTACTTTTAAACTAAATTTTTCATCCACTCAATTTAATTTTCATTGTTAAATTAAATCTTCCATTAATTAAATTTTTACCGTTAAAATTGACTTTTTGGTAAATTCCCATTAAAACTCATCACTCATTTTATTTACTGATTAAGTCGTTATTTGAAACTAAACGTTGGTTCGTAAATATTTCAAATCCCTACTTTGATTTTTGATACATCTTGAAAATTTTGAACGTTTTAATGATAAATTCGTAATTGTTAGAATAGTCATGGTGGTTCAAGCGTTTCTAGCCTCACAATTGTCTTATTTTATTACATGCCTCACATCTTATTTTTGGTATCAAAATAAATTTAAAAATTTGTTATTTACTTAAATTTCCATCATCAATAATTCAATTTACTTATTTCCTAATATTTATAACGATTTTGTGAAAAATGAAAAACCCATGAATTTCCAATTTAATCTAATTTAATATCTTCAATTACCTACTTTATATTTTATTTAATTTTAAAGATTTAATTTTAATAGGACTATCTCGGTGGTTCGAGAATATCCACTTCCCATTTTAATCTATTAAAGATTTATTTGAATACGTTCATTTTCGCATTTTCATTAATATTATTATTTACTAATTATTATAATATTTTATTTTAAAATCGAATTAACCACATCTCAAAATCACAACTTGAAAAGCTATAACTTTATATTAACTTCTCTTTAATCTCAAAAGTTCTCAAATTAACCAAACTCGACTCATCAAAATTTCGTTAACTATGTTTAAACTTATACTATATGTTGGTTTTAGGAATTTTATTCCTCATAATTACGATATTTAAACATTTCACATATCATGACTCATTATATGTAAGACCCCGAATCCCGGGAATCCTATAGTTGGTAATCATATCCAAAAGTTCTCAAGAATTTAAAGTCAAACAAATTTATCTTATTAAAAATCGTTTTAGAGTAATAAACAGCGGAAAATCACAAGTACTAAAACAAAGTTCCCAAAACCCGGGAATTATGCCCAAAACCAAATTTAAATGTATTTAGTAAAAATTGAAAAGAAACAATGTTTATTATTGAAAACTTTCCGACTAGTTATGCCTTCAACCGTCCCAGTAGCTTCGAGCACGTCCAAGCGGTAAGCATCCTCCTCCTAACATGAAACTCACACTAACATATACACAAAGTCAGCTTAAGCTGAGTGAGTTCAAGTTTTAATAATTGTCATTTATAATAATCATTTCAAGAGTTTCAAAATAAGATGGGATACAAACAGTTAGGCCATCATCAATAATAAGTATTCATGCTTATGCATATATATACATCTATATATTATATCCATATAAATATCATCCAAGTAATAACATCAGGGTCAAGCCCACGTACAACCCAAACACGTAATATCCAAGTAATAACATCAGGGTCGAGCACACGTACAACCCAAACACGTATCATTCAATCCGATGGTGATCATACCACACGAGCCTCCCCCCTCACGGGCTTTCCAGGGCCCGCCACAGGATTTAAGAACCTGAGAAGTATAGTCTGGCCCAGGAAAGATCACCATCCATCCGTATGCAAACACAAAGTAGGCATACGCAAACATCCTTAGTCGATAACGACTAATTAACATCGCCAATTATTGGCCATACAATAATACATGTATAATCATACGTACAAACATACATAAATATCATCCCAAGGCATATTCTATACAAATAAGCCTATGCAAAATAATTTAACAGTTCATCAAGCAAAATCGCTTAAGTGTGTATGCTAGCTTAAAAATTGAAAAGAGTAAAAAGGGGCATCATGAACTCACCTGATACAAGGCATGTATTCACCACGAGCTAGAGAACCCCCAAGTATCCCCACAACTCAAACGCCAGTCGGTTTACATACAATCATTACTAATGAAACCGAAAGGATTGGTTTATCCTACGTGACGTTCTAACAGGGTTCGAGTTACCTAAAGCCTCGACCTCATCAAACTCAATCATAACAGCCCCCGGGGCCTTACATTCACCAACGCGACCCTTAGATACTCCCAGGAATAAAGAATTCCCAAATTACCCCCGAAAGCACTAGGTGACACCAATATGCGCGTTTAAGAGTTGTTTAAGCACTTAACATCCAACTTAGACCTGTGTGGACCGAATTTGATAAATTCACAGCCAACACGCCCACACGACACTACACGAGTCAAATGGGTCGGTAACTCGCAAGCACAACGCACCAACTACTCAATAAACGCGAATACGCGTTGTACCAACCCGTTTGAGTAACCGACAACCAATTCAGCCCCAAAACTTATAAAAATCATTTTCCAACAGCCCGTACACTAAACCGAAGCTGTCCAAACTGAATTGGTCATCACTTACTTCATCCCTCGCGTTAAACGCAACAAAGAACTATTCTAGACAACCGAAAATTAGTTTTCAATCTACAACTAGTTGACCAATCAAACGAACACCAATGGACACGATTATAAAGTATGTTATACTAGACATACCTACGAAGATTTTGGTGCAAAAACCTCAACCAAAACAGTCCCAAAATTGCTCAATTGGACAGCCACCCGGTAAGCCTAAAACAAGCGATTTATCGATCAATACGCGAGATATGATGATGAATTATGGTGTAAAAGACTCGTATAAGGTTAGCAAAGACCTGGAATTGTACTTTGGAGGCTGGAGAATGGACGGAAAGCACAAAAAACGAGGAGAACCCTCCCCTTGAAGCTGCCGATCAGGATTTAGGGGGGGGGCTAGGGTTTTCTTTTATGTTGATATAAAACTAAATGTTACACTCTGGCCCCTCGAGGTTGAAAATTACGATAACTAGGATGAAAAGGTTAAGAACTTAACATATGAGAACGACCAGGAGGTCCCTGAAGATGTCAGAAAAAGTTCCGGTAGAACATATAATCATAGAAGGCATAAGCCCTTATTTTCTTTTCTCAACGAAATTTTTACAGGCGTTACAAGTGTACCCTCCTTAGAATGGGATTTGTCCCCGAATCTCGATATACAGGAACGAGCGCAGATTGAGACAACTCCCAATCCCCTAATCATACACAGGACTGGTAAAAGTAGAGCCACTACGGAATGATAGTGTACTACTTCCTAGCCAAGTCATTACACACAAAAGCTTTCGAGAGAAAGAAAAAGATAAACAGTAAAATTTTAACGAATAATACAACTACAAAGGATTACCTGAAATCGTGTCCGTGTCCTCCCTTGCCTCCTTCTTAGAAATATTTAAAGCCCTAGCCTTAGCCTTTGGTTCGCCTTCCAACTTTATTCTAGAAGAATTTCCCCACTCGGAACTTTCCGCCTTAAACTTAGTACACCGAGAAGCCAAATGACCAGACCCCTCACACCGGTAACATGTCAACGACGGGCACTCGTAGTGGGGGTGTCCAGTCTCCCCACAACAAAAACAAGGGATAGTCCCGAGCCTACACTCCCCCCATGCGGTTTCCCGCACTTCCTACATCTATCGCTATATCCCTTACTCTTACGATCCGACGACTCCGTCCTCGCTTTCTTCCCAGCCGACACAGAATCATTGTCCCCATAATGTTTGCCATTGGAGTTAGAGCTCGGGGTTCCAATCTTTTTTAGATTTATTTGGGCTCACCATCTCTCTCTGTTCATACAATGTACCTGCCAGGGTAACCACCGAATGGAAAGAGCTCATGCCGGTGGTCACCACACCCCTACGAATATCTACCGGAAGGCCCTTCACATACTTTTTGATTCTTTTAAATTTAGGTGTAACTAGATCGAGACATAAACGAGCCATTTGGTTGAATTTTGTAGTATACTCTTGATGTGACATATCACCAGCTTCTAAAGCTAAGAAATCCTGCTCAATCTTATGTAATTCATGCGGAGGGCAAAAATGATCGATAACCAACTGCTTCAACTCTTCCAGAGCCATCCTTCTAATAGAACGTTCACTCATAGCCTGAGCTAGATTATCCCACCAACACAGTGCCTCGGAACGAAACGAGGCAGTAGCATAAGTCACCATGTCCTCTCCTTTGCACTTACTGACCCTCAACATGGCTTCCATCTCTCTAACCCACTAATGAGCTGCCAACACATCTTTAGTACCATCGAAAGCGGGAGGGTCGCACTTCTTGAAATCCCCATACGAACAACCTCTAGAAGACACACCAAAAGCACAAACTTCTTCCTCCTCCCTACTTGGTGCCATTACCTCGTCTTCAACCTGAGTCTCTTGACCTTTTCCCTGCTTATCCGCACTCTTACCAACCATCGACTCTTTTGCAACCCTAATTGCCTCAGCAACAATCTCGGGAATAATGCTCTGAAGAACCTGATAAACCTCATCTGCGATGGCCGCGCGTATAGTAGGACCTAAGGCGGGGCTTTCCCCCTCCTCCTAAACCGAGGCCTCTTCCTGCTGAGGGGTCGGGTTCTCTCACTCAGCCTCGACACGTGGCTTACGACCACGGCCATGAACACTCGGATGACCTCTCTTATATGGACGAGTATTAACCATGACTTATTCCTACAAAGACAGAATTTTAACACGGTCAAGTACAAGTATTATTTAGAACATGGAAGGTAACGGTAAACTGCTAATAACATTGATCAAGTGTTATTAATTGTTTACCTCACCCGCCCATCCTAAGCACCGCCTAATCACATTAGCATTATATCTAACAATTAAGAAATTAATCATATAATGGAAATTTTAGAATTCAAAGGAATGACTAAACAATTAAAGTTACCTCTTTGCGTGCAGCTACTCGCGGTTGGCATTCTAGTCTTTTCCCCTTACAGTTCAAGTCCAAGCATTCGAGGATACTCGGATCCCTCAAACCATGGCTCTGATACCAACTTGTATCATTCCATCCGATAGTGATCATGCCAGACGGGCCTCCCCCTCACGGGCTTTCCAGGGCCCGCCACAGGATTTAAGAACCTGAGTAGTATAGTTTGGCCCGGCCAAGATCACCATCCATCCGTATGCAAACACAAAGTAGGCATACGCAAACATCCTTAGTCGATAACGACTAATTAACATCACCAATTATTGGCCATACAATAATAAATGTATAATCATACGTACAAACATACATAAATATCATCCCAAGGCATATTCTATACAAATAAGCCTATGCAAAATAATTTAACTGTTCATCAAGCAAAATCGCTTAAGTGTGTATGCTATCACAAAACTTGAAAAGACTAAAAAATGGGTATCATGAACTCACCTAACACAAGGCACGAAGTCACCACGAGCTAGAGAACCCCAAATATCCCCATAACTCAAACGCCTTTCGGTTTACATACAATCGTTACTAACGACACCGAAAGGACTCGTTTATTCTACGAGACATTCTAACATGGTTCGAGTTACCTAAAGCCTCTAACTCATCAAACTCAATCATAACAGCCCCCGGGGCCTTACATTCACCAACGCGACCCTTAGATACTCCCGGGAATAAAGAATTCCCAAATTACCCCCGGAAGCACTAGGTGACACTAATATGCGCGTTTAAGAGTTGTTTAAGCACTTAACATCCAACTCAGACCTGTGTGGACCCAATTTGATAAATTCACAGCCAACACGTCCACACGACGCTACACGAGTCAAATGGGTCGGTAACTCGCAAGCACAACGCACCAACTACTCAGTAAACGCGAATACGCGTTGTACCGACCCGTTTGAGTAACCGACAACCAATTCAGCCCCAATACTTATAAAAATCATTTTCCAACAGCCCGTACATTAAACCGAAGCTATCTGAACTGAATTGGTCATCGCTTACTTCATCCCTCGTGTTAAACGCAACAAAGCACTATTCTAGACAACCTAAAACTAGATTTCAATCTACAACTAGTTGACCAATCAAACGAACACCAATGGGCACGATTATAAAGTATGTTATAATTGACATACCTAAGAAGATTTTGGTGCAAAAACCTCAACCAAAACAGTCCCAAAATTGCTCAATTGGACAGCCACCCGGTAAGCCTAAAACAAGCGATTTATCGATCAATACGCGAGGTATGATGATGAATTAAGGTGTAAAAGACTCATATAAGGTTAGCACAGACCTGGAATCAAAATTTGGAGGTTGGAGAATGGACGGAAAGCACAAAAAACGAGGAGAACCCTCCCCTTGAAGCTGTCGATCGGGATTTGGGGGGGGGGGGGGGGCTAGGGTTTTCTTTTTTTTTTTTTTGATATAAAACTAAATGTTACACTCTGGCCCCTCGAGGTTGAAAATTATGATAACTAGGATGAAAAGGTTAAGAACTTAACATACGAGAACGATTAGGAGGTCCCTGAAGATGTTAGAACGAGTTCCGGTAGAACATACAATCATAGAAGGCATAAGCCCTTATTTTCTTTTCTCAACGAAATTTTTACGGGCGTTACATTATAAGATTCGTTATAAATTAATTTTGCGCATTTTGTCTCTTGAAAATAGTTCCTTTCATCAAGATAGACTTATTAGAATCTTGTACCTGTATCTTAATTCCTTATTCTCGACTAACACAATTCATAATAACATCTGTTTCAAGAAATTCGTTTCCTTTCAAATCTCCAAAACTCTATTTTCTTTTATAAGCAAAAGATATTTTAGAACTTACATTGTTTTATTAATCAAACTCGAATATTTAATGATTATCTTTTGAATTTATATTTAAAGTTATCAAAACGTTTGTTTCTTTCAAAAATGATGGTTTTCAATATTTTATAACCCACATGATGAAATGAGTTATGCGGATCAACCGACGATAAGAGTAATTATGGTCCGGAACATAATAATATGAGTCATCGCATGGAAATCATAACGCGTAAATTGTATGTCATGATTTAGAACCTAAGGTAGCTTGGGTAACGATACGAATGATGAGATGATAAGGACATGGTGGATACGCCGCTGGTACATCCTATATATATGTGCCCTTATCGGATCGTCATTTGAAGCGTTGATTCGGTTATTGGAAGTTCTATGTTATGATATTTTTTTTAAAAGTTCAATTATTTTCAAAAAGATATGTTTTGCTTTTCCTTAATTTTGGGACGAAATTCCCTAAAGTATGGGAGACTGTCACATTTCGGATTTTTCAAACCGTATTCGTGTACGTTTAAACCGACCCGAAACATTTCTACATCTTTATTATTATTAAAAAATCAAATATTTATGAATAATCAAGTTTTCCTATGTTCACTTTAGGCCCTTATACTTTATATATTGTTCAAATCTTAAATTATGCATAAAAGGTTCATTTAATGTTTAAACATCAAACTTCAAGGGCCATAATCATCAAAAATCAAATTCCCACAACTTTGGCCTGAGCTCCACGCGACCAAAACTCCTTTCCCCGTCGCGTGGTGCTATGGAGGTGCTGCACAAATTTTTGTCGTTCGATTTCATTCCTCGTTCGTTTTTTTGGTATAAAATCGTTTATATTAAGCATAATTGAGAGAATTAAGGACCAAGTAAACATATTATAACTAAGATACAAGTCTAAATTCATTTCCTCCTGCCCAAGATCAAATCTTTATGAATATTTCAATGATTCTTTCATTAAAGTATATTATTGCTTAAACGAATGATAAGTCCGTAATTAGTTCGGTTTTGCTTTTCCTATATAAACACACCATAAACAACTGCCATAAACCTTTATATAAACCCTAGAGAAGCCTCTCCAGCCGTCACTCTCTCTAATCATCTTAAAATCACTCGGTTTTTGCATATTTGGTTGAAGATACAAGCTTTGAAGGTTGACTTTGCATACGTGTGGACTTTTGACTATTCGTTCCTTTTGATTCTTTCACTTTCCGGGTAAGTTGTAAACTGTAAAATCATTCATACACATTCCCTAGTCAATAACCTTCAATCAATTTCGGTGGCTGACTGGTCAAATCGTTTAAAACTCGTTAAAAGGGCGAAATAGTCAACTAGTTTGACTTAACGTTTTCTCATACTTCTAGTTGGATTCAACGGTCGGTCCAGAAGACTTTTATTCTCGTAACGAAATTTTATGGCTACTGTCCAAAACCTGACTTCCGACTCGCTATTTGGATTCTGGTCAGTACCAACTCGCTTAATCTTAAAACAAACATAACATGAATTATAAACGTCCGTTTGTATTGATTCCTGCGGCAACGAGTTCGTTTTTATTTATATTATCATATTCTAAAGTCTCAAATTCTGAATTTTTTATATCGCTTGACACGTAGTGGACGACTCGCTTATTCGTTAATTCGCTTATTCGTTTTTAATTCGCTTATCATTAATCTAAGGTGAGTTTATCATTCCCCTATTTTACCAACTTTTGTAAGCGTTTTGGGAACATATTCGTACCTATCTGTATTACATACTGTATATTTATATCAAACAAATGCATACGTGTAATTGTGAATGACTCAATCAAATATACGTGTTACATTCTTAGTTGTGTTGATATTCATTCATTCGTATATTGTGTTACTATTCATTCATTCGTATATTCGGAGGGGTCCAACGTATTCCCATGTATTGGGTGCTCATGCTATTGACCAACGCCCGATTCGCTTGGCAACGGTCTACATACTAGTTTATGGTTTGATTACATTTACCGCATTTATCATGTTATGCTTATTTATATTGACATGCAAAACTGGTGATATTTCTCACTCAACTTTATGTTAACAAACTCTGTTTTCTACGCATATGCAGGTTGCTTGAATTGAAGTATGGATATTTAGTCAAGACCATAGGTTATAATGAAGACAATCGTTAAGTCATGTTTATAATCATTTATTTGAATTGTTTTGTAATGTTTGTAAACTTGTGTGTATATTTGAAATAAAATAATTAAATAGATAGTGTCACTTTTATATTATAATAGTATCTTCGAGCTGTGAGCAATCGGATCACACCCCGACTTTCTGCCTTAGGTTGGGGAGTGACAACCCACCTATGGAGATGGACTTTGGGGTATTGCTTGATAACGGGGGTATGTCATGTAGTGGGGCCTATTTGCTAGCTAGCTACTTAATTGCACTTTAATCGTATCTAATGGCCATTCTGGTAGAATTTGATGCTTAAGTTTAGGTTTTGGTTCGACAAAAATATTCATGATTATCTTAGCTATTACATACGGGCTTTAAAAAATTGTACAAATGTGCAAAATTTTGATCGTCTAATTTTAAGGTTTAAGTCAAGTTGGGGTGGTCTGGTTTGCTAAAACTATAACGAAGCATGGTAAGGCAACTTCAAGGCTTTGAGGTGTGGGTTCCATTGTAATCATATAAACTAAGAAAAATGTCACACCTTATTTTTCCCGGTAAGTACCCTTAGGAGTGGAAAAGTTTATGATAATGGGGTAGCTTCACCTCCCTTCGTTGAGGGTATGGTGGAGGACTTAGGAGAAGATGAGAAGAGTGATGATGAGGTCGAAATTGAACCAAAAAATAAACAGACTAAAGTAATTAGCAAAATTAAAATTGAACCGGTAACTAAAACAGGAACACCAACCACTAAGGAGACGGGCTCAACGAGTAAAACCGTTCCGTTTCCTTAGGCATGGGTGAATCCCCAGACCTCATCGGCACTTAGAAAGAGGGGCCCACAGCAGGAGGAAATGTGGTAAATATTCAAACAAGTTAAAATAAATTTACCCCTCATTGATGCAATTAAACAAGTCCCTGCATATGTCAAATATTTAAAAGACTTGTGTACTCAAAAGCGAACACACAAGTTGCCAAAACAAGTTGACTTAACTGAAAATGTGAGTTTAGTTTTGATGGGTATCCTCCCACCCAAGCTACAAGATCCGGGAACACTAATTATACCCATTCAAGTGGGTAATTTTAAAATGACAAGGGCGTTGTTAGATCTTGGAGCCGGGGTGAGTTATCTCCCAGGAAGCTTATACGACCAATACGATTTTGGTACACTCAGAAAATCTGACACCACCATGGTGTTGGCCAATTTGACACTTTAGCTTCCTAGGGGAATCGTGACCGATATGATTGTGATGATAGAGGATTTTTATTACCCAGATGACTTCCTAGTTCTAGACTACGTGGCAGTTGACCCGCAACAGCAACCGAACGTGATTCTCGGTCGGCCCTTTTTGGCCACCGGAAATGCTTTGATAAATTGTAGAATCTGGGTAGTGGACATGGCTTTTGGTAATAAGAATCTTAGGCTTTATGTGTTTTCCAACGTTTCTAACCCTTTGGTGAGTGACGAATGCTCCACGGAAGAAGTCATTAACGGGTTGAACCCTTATGAAAGTGAGGAAGATGCCACAGAGGAGTGTGCTATTTCTTGCCGGGAAATAGTTGAGCATGCATTAAAATTACAAGAAGAAGAGGAGGCAGTGGAGTTATATGCTGCAAGTATTGGGAAACCGCCATGGTCTCAACAAGTAGAGAGAGGTTGTCCGACACAATTGATTCAAAGTCCAGACCATCATTGGAGAGTCTGCCGGTTGTGGAAGTAAGGAGCTCCCAAGACACTAAAAGTATGTGTTTTTGGGAGAGGGAGAGACTTTACCGGCCTTCATCGCCTCAAATTTGGACGAAGATTAGGAGAAGTCATTGGTAGAGGTCTTAAAAGAGCATAAGGCGAAGATTGGTTGGACGATAGCAGATTTGAGAGGGATCAAGCCATCCATTTTCATGCACAAGATCATCACCGATCCCGAGGCAAAACCCGCTCATGATTCACAAAGACGGTTAAATCTAAACATGCGGGAGATAGTGAAGAAGGAATTTTTTAAGTGGTTGGATGCGGGCATCATCTTCCCTATTTAAGATAGCACATGGTTAAGTCCAACACAAATAGTTCTGAAGAAGGTGGGTATTCAGATAACCCGTAATGAGAAAGGTGAGGAGATTGCCACCCGACCGATAACCGGGTGGCGAATTTGTGTTGATTATAGGAATCTTAATGCGGCGACATCCAAAGGCCAGTTTCCTTTGCCGTTCATTGACCAAATGATTGAGAAACTTGCAGGTCAGAAATTTTATTGCTTTCTAGATGGCTATTCGGGGTACAATCAGATTGCTATCCACCCCGACGACCAACATAAGACCACTTTCACGTGTCCATACGACACTTTCGCATTTAGGCGAATGCCTTTTTGGTTTGTGTAATGGCCCGGCCACCTTTCAAAGGTGTATGATGAGTATCTTTTCAGATATGGTCGGGGATTCACTTGAAGTTTTTATGGACGATTTTTTGATTTTTGGGTCATCTTTTCAAAAATGTTTAAATGAATTAACTAAGGTTTTAAAAAGATGTGTGGAAACGAACTAGGTCTTAAGTTGGGAGACAAGCCATTTCATGGTTCAAGAAGGGACGGTATTGGGACATGTCATCTCAAGTAGGGGGTTTGAGGTTGACCGGGCGAAAATCCAAGTCATATCTAATTTACCGCCAC
This sequence comes from Bidens hawaiensis, assembly GCF_021521415.1. Taxonomy (NCBI): domain Eukaryota; kingdom Viridiplantae; phylum Streptophyta; class Magnoliopsida; order Asterales; family Asteraceae; genus Bidens; species Bidens hawaiensis. The sequence continues at coordinate 654,480 of NW_027491693.1, forward strand.
CTACTAACATAAAAGGGATAAGGGCATTTTTGGGTCATGCCGGTTTTTACTGATGGTTCATTAAGAATTTTAGTGTCATGTCTAAACCGTTGTATAATTTGCTTTTAAAAGATATGCCATTTGTATTTAACGAAGAATATCTCAACGCTTTTAATGTACTAAAAAAACAAATTGGTTGAAGCCCCGATATTGATGCCACCTGATTAGTCACTTCCCTTTGAAATTATGTGTGACGCAAGTGACTATGCGGTCGCGGCCGTATTGGGTCAACGGGTGGATAAGAAGCCCGTTGCCATATACTGCGCGAGCAAAACCCTTTCTGATGCTCAAGTTAATTATACCACGACGGAAAAGGAGTTGCTTGTGGTAGTATATGCATTAGATAAGTTTCGATCTTACATTTGAGGGAGCAAGGTTATTGTGTTTTTAGATCACAGCACAGTTAAGTATTTGATGGAGAAGAAAGATGCAAAGGCGCGCTTGATCAGATGGATTCTACTTCTCCAGGAGTTTGATGTGGAAATTCGTGACAAGAAAGGAAGTGAGAACATGGTAGCGGATCATTTGTCGAGACTTGTGGGACAAGAAGAGGAGGAGAAAGATGAGGGGGCCATCAATGAGTCATTACTGGATGAGCAATTGTTTTCTGTTTCAACTTTGCCATGGTATGCTGACATCATTAATTTTCTTGTTGCAGATACAATTCCGGATTTTTGGCTGAGGAAGAAGAAGCAACATTTCCTCTATTAGGTAAAATACTATGTGTGGGAAGATCCGGATTTATTCAAGGTTGGAGTAGACCAAGTGATAAAGCATTGCATACCGGAAGAAGAGGTTAGGAGTGTCCTACATCATGCCCACTCATTAGTGTGTGGAGGCCATTTCAGCAGCCAGAATACAGGACATCGCGTGTTCGCATGTGGATTCTATTGGCCTACCATCTTTAAAGATGCAGCAGCGTTTGTTAAAAATTGTGTTAGATGCCAACAGATGGGGTATTTCAAAGAGGGACGAGATGCCTATGTAACCGATCCTCGTTGTTGACATCTTTGATGTTTGGGGGATTGATTTCATGGGCCCATTCCCTAATTCATTTGGTAATCTTTATATCTTCGTGGCGGTTGATTATGTGTCTAAATGGGTAGAAGCAATCGCCACCAAGACAAACGACCATACCGTTGTTTGTAAGTTTGTCCAGTCAAACATATTTTCATGATTTGGTGTCCCTCGTATTATCATTAGTGATGAGGGTTCACATTTCAAAAATTTTAATTTTGGCAAACTACTAGGTCTCGTAATTACTACGCAATCAAGACAAGTGAATCTGGGATTAAGTTAAAGATCACATTACCTGAACCTAGAATGAATACCTTTAATTAATATTGTTCACAAATCTTTAAAAATAATCGTTTTTAGTTTTAATTAAATCTTTTCAAAAACTGTTTGAAATCGTCTACCGCCTTAGTTAAATGGCATAATTACAAATTTTGTCCTTTAAAAAAAGCCAAATTACGGTTAGTGTCCTTTTTTTAGTTTCCTTGCAGGCGGTATCATTTAAACATTTTTTTCCTATACGTTATGTCCTTTACGCTAACTAGGTTAGAAAAACTCAGTTAAATACCCTCACGTGAGTCGCATGTGAGGGCATTTTTGTCTTTTCGTCTGTACTTGCAAATTTTAACTTACAAAACCCCAAAACCTACCACCAACCCCAAAACCTGCAGGACCACTTGCCTGCAAATTTTCATCATCCCAAACCCTAAAATCCACTTTCCTACAAATTTTCATCATCCCAAATTCAAATCAAACAAAAACCCAGTTCCTAAAATCCACCATCTCCCCATTCCTCAATCCAAATTCAAATCAAACCAAAACCTGGTCGTACACCTCGGCCAAACTATCGAACTCGTCGGTGTTATATTCTCCGGTGAGATTTGGTTTAAACTCGTAGGAATCGTAACGGCCGATCTGGGTTTCAACGGGAAACCGATTACCGGCATGAATTGGATCTGGGTTTGTGGGTTCGTAACCGTTCGTCGGATCTTGGTATTCAAGAGGGCATCAACTTCTTCCCTGGTAAACTCCATGGGTGCTCCACAATCCGACCCGGCAATTACTCGGATCTTGACCGCCATTAACGGCCCGGAATGCTTGGCGCGGTGTAATCGGTGTTCTGCTCCTGCCGTTAGCTGTTCCCACCATCCTTTTCAGATCTTTAACATTAAAAACCCACAAAATATTATTATTAATATTAATTGTTTAGATCTTATTTCTTAAAATGATTATTATTAATTTGAAAGAGTAGTGTAAAATGTAGAAATGGGTTTTTGGTTGCTAGTGTTGTTGTCGAGGTATTCAGGAGGGCATCAACTTCTTCCCTGGTAAACTCCTCCATTGTTGTTGAGAGAAGAGAATGGTGAAGAAGATTTGGTAGGGAGAGTGGTGTATGTGTGTGTTTGTGTATGTATATTTATTGTTATTATTATTAATATGAGTATATATGAGTTTGTTTTGAAAAGACCAAAATGCCCTCACATGCGCTTCACGTGTGGGTATTTAACTAAGTTTTTCTAACCCAGTTAGCATAAAGGACATAACGTGTAGGAAAAAAATATTTAAAGGATACCGTCTGCAAGGAAACTAAAAAAAGGACACGAACCGTAATTTTGCTTTTTTTAAAGGACAAAATTTGCAATTCTGTCTAGTTAAATAATTAATTTAGTTAAAGTCATTGAATATTAAATTAGCACTTTCCTTGAGTTCCTGTGGAGACGACCTTACTTACCCGTACTAGTATAGGTATTTAAGTATTTAAAATTAATTGTTTGAGTAGACCGCGACAACCTACGTCAGTAGTCACGGTTATTTGGGAAGTCTTTTGAAACATTTGTAAATGACCGAAGATTTAATGTTTACGCAGAGCCAACATTGATATTTTCTTTAAATGACCTAAATTCATTTTGCATATAATTGTTTTAGCGTAAACCAAAACCTAATTTTTTTAAAGATGATTCAAACTCATTATGCTTATAACATGTTTTAACTAGAACCGAAGTTGATAGTTTTTTTAAATGTCCCGAACTCATTTTACATATTACCCGTCTTGATCTTGATCTGAACAAAACTTCAAACTTTTTTTATAATGACCCAAACCCATTTGGCTTACAATCCTGTTATAACTTGAACACGTTTTGACCTATCAAAGTCCTCTATCTTTGATCTGAAAAATAAAAAATATAAAAAGAAATGATAGAAACTCAATTTACTAGGCATTTTGACATGAACCAAATCTATATTATCTTAATTAAGTGTAACATAGCTTTTTATATATAAAGGGTATGGCTAAAATAATGTTTCTTTATAACTAAGAAACGTGAACTTTTACAGAATAGAGGTATAACCAAAATAATGCTTCTTTATGACTAAGAAACATAAGATTTTACATACAAGGATTATAGTCAAACTAACGTTTTTTCTTGAAGAAGAAACCTAATATAGATGCTTCTTCATGAAGAAAAAACGCAATACGTGATTGGTAAATAAACAGTGGGATTACAGGTCTAAATGTTTTATTCAAATAAATGATTTATCAAGTTTAAAGCTATCAAAACCAGACTAAAGCCTTGTAGCAGGATCAAGAGATTCGAGCAATTTATGTAAACCTATGTTATTATAGATTAAGCACCATTCATTCACAAAGGTTTTCAAATAGAATCACCACATCATACAGAACAGACAATCACAGGTGAATGCATTAAACCTTTATAGCTAGCCAAACAGATTTATATTCAATAAGATAAACATGTTGTTTATCTTAAAGACTCAGTCAAATGTTTATAAGAGATTACATGATCTCTGACATACAAGATAGAAAATAAAAGCAACTCAGGCCGATTACACATGTGTCTAGATCCAAACATAACTGACCAAACAGGCATGCTAAATGTCAGTCATAACCAGTTCTTCAATGGGCTACATGACTCGGACAACCCATGAATTGTGTGTGTATGTCAAATGGTACAAATCTCCGGATGAAAAGATATTACCGTTGAGATTGTTGAAGAAAACTAACTTGCAATGTAAATATTGGTTTTTAAGAGTTAAACGTTTCACCAACATATCGATGACGTATCCCCCCCCCCCTTCAACATTTCAGAGAATCAAGTTTAGCACAGGTAGAAAGGAATTAGAGTCTCATGGAGTTAGATGCTCGCTAGATGAAGATGACTTAGTTTTTAATTATTAAAATATTCTAATCAAATTAAAAAGAATTGTAAATCAAAACACGCGAGTATTCAAAATCTAAGAAGCTTTCAAAATAATTAGATCTTTTAATATAAACGAAGTGTTTTACTAAAACAACCCGCAACTATGATATTACAAAACAGGTACCAACTATTGGTCACACTTCTAGGCCCTAAAGTCGGGGTTTGACATTAAAAAAACACTTATCGAACCGAACTACATTTTTTTTAACAAAACTAAATGAACCAAACTACTTTATTAACATAACTAACCGAACCGAATCACCTTTTTAACAAAACTAACCGAAGTAAACTTTTAAAAAGAAACTAATCAGACCAAACTTTATTAACAAATATAATTGAACCAAACTTTATTATTAAAATAGAAAAAACAAACGAGTTAGGATTCGATCGACTACTCAAACCGCTAACTAAAATTTTAATATATTCACATTTGCATATCTCTGAATTGATTGTTGAAGGTAAACTGAAGAAAGATTTTGAAATCGATGATGATTCGTTCTCTGTAACAAACTTTTTCTTTGGATGATTAACGAGAGACGATTCTGTTAATTTCTGGTTTTTCAGAAATCGATTGATTGATGAACAATGAACGGACCCTTTGGTTTAGGTGTAAGTTTGTGTAACATTCGTTAAATTTCAAACCCAAAATCCGACCCATTTTAAATTTTTGGTTTTATTTATATGTATATCTATATTACATTATAATACTAATACATATTAGTATTATAATATTATTTATATATTTATATTTTAAATTTTTGGTTTTATTTATATGTATATCTATATTACATTATAATACTATTTTTTGTTGGTTCATAATACTAATCTATGATTTTATCATTTTAACAATAAATATTTAATTCAACGGTTTTTTCTTTCGTATCTTATTTTATTTTGTTTTCTGGTTTTGGATAGGAGAGGACAAGGATATATCAGTCATGGCACATTGACATGTGTCAAGTTGAAGAAGATATTTGCCAAGAAGAATGTAAAATATTACATTTTCTATACCATAATCTGCTTTGTGTTAGACGGGTTCATGATATTACGAATTTAAATATTTAAGAAAGAGAATCATTGACAAATTGAGAACTTTGAGAACCATTTTGGACCACTAAAAAATATAAAACAAACAAAACCGAAAATTTTAAAAAAGTAAAAAAACCAAAATTCTTATATTTCATTCCGGTTTCATTAAAAAAAACCAATTTTTTTTTTCTTTTTAATTCGTTTTATACATATACACATATGTATACTTTCATTTAATCTCTAGTTACGTAATACACACATATGTACATTATCATTTACCTTAAATTATACATATGTGTATAGGAAAAAACATGTGTGTACATATTATACATATATGTATAATAAATAAAACCGATTTTTTTTTCTTTTTAATTCTTATTATACATATACACATATGTATACTTTCATTTAATCTCTAGTTATGTAATGTCCACATATGTACATTATCATTTACCTTAAATTATACATATGTGTATAGGAAAAAAACATGTGTGTACATATGTACATATTATACATATATGTATATATATAATTTAACTAAACCGAGAATTTTTTTTTACGTTTTTTTTAGAAACCGGGATGATAAATAAGAACTTTGGTTTTTTTACTTTTTTTATTTTTGTGTTTTTTTTATTTTATTTTTTTTATTTTTAGATTTTTTTATGATCCAAAATGGTTCTCATAGTTCACGATTTCTACAAAATTCTAACATCATCCTGATCCATGTATATAATACTAATACATATATATATATATATATATATATATCTATCTTAGAATGGAAAGAATTTCTTTCAGTCTACCATTCTGACTAATCCCGGATCACTCCTTCGGGAACATGTAAATAGGAATATATGTATATGTATATATATATATACATATAGACAACCCTTTGCCTTCTCCTTCAGACGCTGAATATATATTACACTTAGCTGCAGGCGACTTCAATCTTCAATTTCAGGCGCCTTTACAATTCATCAATTGATTTCTCCATTCATCTTCAATTAACATTAAATTAGTTCATTGCTGCTCCATTCAGTTTCATCTAAATCCTCACCACTATCAACCCCCCCCCCCCCATTCTCTCTATCCCTCACCGCTCTCCAGGTATAGTTGCAAATCTCAATTGATTCATGGTCTTAAGTTTTTACCGGAATTGAGATGCCTCTGCATACGGGACAGGTGAGTTGTTTTCGTTCTGATTTGGGAATTCCATTTATTTCGATTGTGTGTTTACAATTGTAGTGTGCCTAGATTCATTCAATATTGTTGTGTGGGTTTTGCTTTAATTTGATTCAGCAGTGCATGTTTTTTTCATTCAAAAACCTATAATGTAGTTTTTTCTATACAATGTAACAGTGAGTTATCTTTTGTTTTAATGTTGGTGTGATAATTCTTTGAGTTGTGTTAATGTATTTTTAGGTTACCATTGCACTAGCCTATGTCATGGTTAAAAGATTGGATGGTGGTAGTCGAGATGCCATTGAAGAGTTTTAGGTCATAATATATTGGTGATTAATACTTTGTAATGATGAATTTGATAATCTGAGTATTATATTGTGGCTTTTGCAGACTAAGGTAGATTTGTTGAGTAAAGTATCCAAATGCAATCACTTTGTTGGGATATTGTGTTCATGATGAAACAAGGCTACTTGTTTGTTAATTGATGCATAATGGATCTTTGGAAATTCAATTACATGGTGAGACCTTTTTCACTTTTAGTTGGATCGTTTCGAGCTCTATTATTAGAAGCTCATTTATGTTCATTTACTTATCCCCAGTTCTCATAATTTAGTTATCCTCAGCTATCACGATCGACACTCGATTAGGGCAGCGATAGGGTGGAAGCTTTTAAGACTCATCGTCCCTCTCTGTCACCAACGCAATTTGAAGTCATCGTTTACAACTCAAAAGGCGTGGCGATACGGTGGCAACCGGCTTTTCACAACCTTCAACCAAAAGGTATTTTTGTTTCCTTCACCTTTTAATTTCATTTTGCATCTTCTATTGAAGCATCTTCAGTCCGGAAATCACCTCTAGGGATTCAATGCCCTCCCTTAAGCGTTTAGTCCTTTTTTGCATTTTTGTAATGGTCTTCGTTGGTAATGGTCTCATCAATGTTTGAGTTCTTCTTGCATTTTTTTTGCACTAATTCATCAGATCAATCGTTTAGTCCTTTTTTGTATTTTTCATTTTTGTGCACTGATTCATCAGATCAATCATCTTTTTTGCATTTTTCATTTTTTGTGCACTGATTCATTAGATCAATTGTTTTGTTCTTTTTTGCATTTTTTCAAGAATCCGTCGTTTAGTTTTTAGAGTCGCACTTGAAAAAGATGAATCAAAGTAATATTGTGTTGCAATTCATCTGGTTTGGTGCTGGTAATTTAATTTGTTTAACTGATACTAAAGGCCTCATGGAATAAAAGTGTTAAGTTATGCTGTATAGATTCGTCTTTGCCTTCCTTTCAACAGATTTGTATTTCTGACGATTGCAGTTGTGCTCGACTTAATACCTATCGACATGTTCCTTCAAAATTCCCAAAAGAAGCGGCCCAATCTCCAATTTCAAATCTTCAATTTTGGCAGTCAGCAAATCAAATGGTAATTATGCGAATTCTCTGTTTTTCATTGTTGTATTTGTATATATTAGCTTGAAATTGATCCGCTTGTTTTATTTGGCTTGTCAAAATTTATACTTTTTGAGGAAGATTCATATTGTAGACAGGGCTAATCTTGTGCTTCCTATAAGTATTGAAGATGCCTCCAGAAGTGAAGCTGGAATTAAGAGGGCTTTATCAGGAATTCAAACTTAATATGCAAAAAGTATATTTTAGCAACTTCACTTTATTTCATATCCACTGTAACTTATGCATTCTTGTATATTATTATTATCATTTTTTTTCCAATCATGCAGGCTGGAGAGCAACTTGTTCGAGTTAATCAGGGCGCGCTTACACTATTGGGTTTTAGATGTGCGAACAACTGCAAATCAAGGGATTATTCGTCTCGAGTCCCTGGCTTCCTTTTCGCACGGTAATGTTGATTTTAATGTCTCTATGTAAGATGTATATGTATCCGTGGTTTATGTTTTGGTTAATCTGCTTCCTAACACGTTTTGGTCTGAACGTTTTGATTTATTTTTCAGATTCGCATGCTTCTTAATGTTCTTCATTCATGTTCGTTTGTCGAAAGGTAATTTCTTTTCTTAGTTTTCTTCGATTCGTTCGGATCGTTTTGATTTTGTTATGCGGCTCAATTATCATGCTTTTGTGGCAAATTTGTTTTTTGCCCGGTGTTTGTTTTTTTAAATAATCAGGTGTTTAGGTTTGTAAATTGATTTTATTCTGATTTGGATCTTTTTGTTGTTGGTTTTGTTTTGACCGCAAAACTGGAATGGCTTGTAGAGTGTCTCTTTAATAAGAAACAAAGACTGTGTCGACCCAATTGAAGTCCGCATGATACGTAAATGGCAGTCCTTTGACTTTAAGGACGAATTATGCTATCTGTCTCTTCGTTCATAAAGAGGTAAAAATGTTCAGTTGTAAAAATTCATTTGCTGCACATATTTCTCTTAAGTCTAAATATCCTATTCATTTGTAGCACACGTAGACTCATAATAAATTTGACTTAAAGGCGTGAATTTTGTTCTAAAGCTTATTAGACCCTATACATTTATCATTTATGTGAAGACAGTTACTATATCATGCTTTCATTTTCATTGTATGTGCAACTATGTCATTCCCATTTCATTTTATCCTGACATGTCTTAATCGTAACCAAAATAACCATCTGGAGTACCTTTTTTTTCTTTTTCTGAATTTGATTTACATTCATAGATGATCGAGATACGTATTAGGACTTCACCAGTTAGGGGCAGCAAAATATGCGGGTCAGAGCGAGTCAAACGGGCTCATTGAAATGGGTCATTTTTTAGTATGAGCCAAAATGATTTGGGTTTACCCGTAAACACTTTTTTATTTATGTGTTTGTTTATAAGTAATTAACTCATAATTTGATTCCAAAGATGATATTTTTTTTGATAATAATCATAAATTTCATTCCAAACATACATGGTATTTTTTTGGCAGTAAGTCTAGACCCTAAACCCTATCTGATTCTAATTATTCAATATCACATATTTTGAATACCTCTTGGTGTATGTCAGGTGTCATCTATTTCACAAGTTGTCGGATTGATTCTTTGTTTAAATGTGACTGCAATGATTTCCCACCGAGCTCAAGGCGTTGCAGCATTAGCAACTAGATGGCAGGCGTTAGCGTCGTGTGGTCCAGGTGATACTTCACATATGAGGTTTTCCAATATACCCATAAGTGATGTGTCTTCAGAAAGTGATTTAGAGGCAATGAACTATATCCCACTTCCTACCAACACTCGTTTGGCTTCATATCATAAAAGACAAGCATTTGGTGAGCAAATCGTAAACTCTGTACCCTAAAAAAACACCACTATATAGATAATGCACGATTTTGTACTTTTGTTGTGCAGTGATGTGTCTGCAGAATAACCCGGTTGCAAATCGCAAACTCTGTACCCTAAAAAAACACCACTATATATATAATGCACGATTTTGTACTTTTGTTGTGCAGTGATGTGCCTGTAGAAAAACCCGGGAGGGATTACTTTGTACGGTTGGATCATGGATCGAAGTCTGATAAACACGATCTTCTTCATCGAGCTGTCTCTGGTTCTGTTTGTGTTGGGCAGAACAACAGTGTTTACATATGAGAGATTGCCATGATGCTATAAGTGGCCGGCGGTGAGGTATAATAAATTTTACCGGTGTCTCCTTTGTAGGTAACAATTACCATTTTGACCCTCCTATATCTTTTATATGTAATATAGATATAGATATTGATAATGAAGAAGTTATAATATTTAGTTATAATCTAACTTGACCGTAGTACATGCTTATTTGTAGTTGACAAAAGGCGGTGCTAACAAGAGTTTCTCTATCGTCTTTCCCAGCCTCAAGGTTCTTAAATTATCAAGCATAGGTTTAGACAATGGCGTGATGGTTTCATTCGCTTTTGAATTGATTAGGAGCTGCCCGAATCTGCCGTTTCTTCAAATGTCAGCATATAACTGGGTATGTATCATGCTGCTCGTCTTAAAATCACATGTATCCTTTTGCATTTGAATACCTAATGCAAAACGGGCCCATGGGAGGGTGTGGAGGGTGACCGTTGAAGACCCGGTCTACCATTGGGCCCAAGTTTTTTTTTTTAAATTATATATGTGTAATATGAATTTTTATTTTTTTATACATACCTTTCAAGAACTGAATGATTTAGGCCCAATACCCATTAACATTTAACAAAAAAAAAAAAGAAAGAAAATAAAGCTGGCCCTTCACTACTTGCGTACGTTGTACGTTTGAGGAACCAACAGATAAGAGACGCTTGCAGAATTTAAGAAAAATATTAGAAGAGCTTGTGTCGTTTAAGTATTTTAATTAGATCATTGTGCTAAAATACTTTTGTTTGCTTTGTTGTTACCACAATTATCAAATATTTATATGAGTAAGTTTGTATTTTGGGCACCTTTGTTTACTTGTCCCATGCCCTGGATTTTTTTCCGTATTCTCAGGGACGGCCCTGAACAGTTTACTTATTAACCAAATTAGGTCAACTTTTGTGAGCTAAATACCGTTTCCAACAATAAGGATTTAACAATACCCCGAAGGGTTTAAATTTATTTTTTTTTTACTCTTTGGTACTTTGGGATAAAAATACCCAAATAGTTTAAGCTATTATCACACATGCACATTTATAAATAAAAAAAATTGACGGGTCAAACATGTCACACCAACAAGGTCCGTTTAGCAAAGCGTGTTCCCATGTATGACCCAATTCCATTTATACTACCATACCATTAACTTTTCAAATCTAACCCTGCAGCTACATTTTTGTTTCATTAACTGGTAAAACAAAGTTCTTATTGTCGGGTCAAAGTTAACGGGAAAGCTTGTTTCATTAACGAGTAAAGTAGGTTTTTATTAACGGGTAAAAAAGGGTTTTTACTAACGGGTCAACTTTTGTAACGGGTCAGCTTTTGGTTTTATTAATGGGTAAAACAATCTCAAAAACTGCAATGCAGAACATTTTCCTGGCAAAACAGTGACTTAACTTGATGACTATAATTTGTCTTATACTTGTAAACTCCTTGGATTGGTCAACACTTCTATAGATTCATGGATGGACATATAAGCAATCTAACTTTGTGTTTATATGCATGTGTTATTTCATTTTTACATTTGTTATTAATCTAATTATAATGCTATCTATTTGCTTCTCATTTCCTTTTTTCATTTACTCAAATCATTTGATGCAATTGCATTTATTTGACTTTTTTAAGTCTTTGTAGGTCACTGTAGCTTACTAACTCCACCTCTGTCAGTTATTCGTGCTGCCAAACAGATTACTACAAGAGCATCAATGATCATATTTAGCATTAATGAATGCCATGCATGCTTTGATACCATCAACATCACATATATGGTGATTAACATTTGTAAGTAACATACATGATCAAATCAGTCGCTGACGAGGGTATCTTCTGCATTTAGCTTCAAATTTTGTAACTTTTAGGGGTAAAAACAAACGTTATAGTCTCAAAAGTTTTTTGATAAGATAACCAAGCTTTTTAATTTAAGTTAACAAAGGTATTTGGTATATTTAAAGTATCTTTTTGGCCATTCGGAGCTTTTGAATTTGTTGCCCTGATTTGAGATTTTTTTGTATATCAGTGACCACAAAACTCTGCCTTCTTTCCTTTTCAAATGTGAGTTTGTCATTTGGCAAAAATGACTTTCTCATGGTCAAGTTTGACTTCTTTGGTCAAGAGTAACCAGGAAGTCAAAAGTGGGTATACTTATTAACCTGTACATAAAAATAGTCAGCAGCATTAACATCGAATTTTTGGATCATAGGTAGCTATTGAAATTGATAAAAATGAAAATAAAAGCTGTTTGAAGGCAACAAATTGTTATAGTTTCAATAGGTTTGGTTATATACAAAAGATTTGAAACTAAATTGGCTTTAATCAGTTGTAGAATTATCTTTGACTAACTGAGTTGCAATTGAATTATTTTTTTCTACATCTTCATATAAGTTGTATTACAAACTGATTGTAAAGATTAAACTATATTTTTGGTATAGAATGGTTCACTTATTAGATATGATTTAGGTTCATACATGCATCAATAGTCATTCACTCACATATTCGGCATCACTTTAGCCTATGTTAACGCGGTCTTGTTAAATAAGGGTTTTGTATATATTATTATATTGCAAATTGTTTTTCGGACCACCATTCTCTCTTTTTTTAAGAATTAAAAATATATTTTCAATATTTTTGTTACATTCTTATTTTTATTTATGTTGTGACACACTCTATTCAGCACCGGTGTTACCAGTCGCAACGCGCGGGCACTCACACTAGTGTGTGTGTGTGTGTGTGTGTATCAAGTTTTGTGTCATGTAATTATGTAGCATTCGTCATTTTTATGGGTATTTGAATTTGTATTTGTTAAACCGAACCTTTAGTCATTTCAATGAATTCTTATTTGTCGTTCATCAATAATATAATAATCATGATGATTTGTGTTTATCGTTTGTTCGTTTTCAGTTCATTTTGTTCAATTAAAGAAAACTTGAGGTTTAATGTTTTAAAGGTTTATAGGTTTACTAAGCTTAATCAATTTCCAAACTATGCGGGTAAAATATGAAAAAAAATCCAAATATGTTAACTTTCGGTTCATTATTACAACTTTTCAAAGTTAAAGGACCATTATGTAATTATATTTTTAAATCCAAATTTAAAACAACTTGAAAGTAGAAGGGCCATATGTGTAAATTTGATTTAAATTATTATATAATAATAAAAATGCCCATCACCCAGCCGCCCCCCCCCCCTCTCCCCCCCCCCCCCCCCCCACACACACATTTTCTCGTCAGAATTTTCCGGCCGCTAGAATCTGCATCGACGACTCAATTAACATCCCAAAATGCGTGTTTTAAAATCAATTGAAACTTGTAACACATTTAGACCAAGCCAGCGACCCTTAATCAGCATTCAAAACATGTTTTAACAACCTATAAAGATCAAGTCAATCCGCGAAACGGCCGGCTATATTATCAAAATCATTAACGAGCAATTAACATTGTACATTCAAATTGACAATATAAATAGGACCCTAACCTTTATCTAAACTTGTTACAAACATCAATTCAACCTAAAATGCGCAAAACCCCTAAACTAATTCATTTTCCGGCCAGTCGCGGTTCACTATGAATCAAGAACACTTTCAATTAATATGTATATGCATTTTGATCGTCTTTAAGCAATAAAAAAACCCCTAAACTAATTTATTCGAACATGGAACCAAATAACGGAATTAAGGTGTAAGGCCCTGATCCCGGGAACCCTACTTTAGCGTTGGATTTACTCATAAATGTAGTTTGTTACAGAGGAAGTTTATACAAATTACAGCGGAAATTTAAACTTTTATAAAATACTTCTAATTCTAGCTAGATGTTCAATATGGATAGCCTCGCGCGCATCCCAAGCTTGCCACGTCATCAATAATACCTGCATGCATACTAAAAGTTAGCTACACGCTGAGTGAGTTTTAACGTTTCTTTCTTTTCAAAAAATTTTGATTTATAGTTAAGTCGCATTCTTTAAACATTCATATGCAACGTAACACTCGTCTATAACTAGTCTCGTACGTACTTGCTTATAATCGAGCCTTCTATTCTTACTTGCAATCGAACCATATCAAGTTAGAGGGATTTGCCATCCTAACTCGTTGCATGCATGAGGCCCGAAGGCTCTATGCACGAACATGCACCCGTTCTCCTCTGTATAACATCCATTCGCATCAATATACATATTATTATTCTACGCAAATATTCGATAGGGCTTGCTCCCTATCTTCTTTCAGTTTTATTCACTAACATTTACCCATGCTACTAGTATCCATAACTGGACCATACATTCATACAGCGTGTATCTATGCATTTAAAATTATCATGCCATGCAATCGTACTACATATAAGCACATAATTAGTAGCTACTGTACTTAGTATCCCTAGTTGGACCGTCTATTCATTGTATCTATAACTGGACCATCTCACCATAGTATCCATAACTGGACCACATTATCTTTTGTATCTATAACTGGACCATATTATTCTTTGTATACACAACTGGACCATATTATTCTTCGTATCCATAACTAGACCATCTTATACATATCATTCTAATCAATCAATTCATTGTATCTATAACTAGACCACATTACTATCACAACACGTGCCTGAACACCATATAGGCTTTTAGTCCTTTATTGCACTCGTGCCTGTGCTTTCCCGTCCATAGCACTCTGTCATTTCCTTAAGTAGAGCATCTGTCTATCGCGTACGTGTCTACATACCACTCATGAGTACTCATGATGTGGACAGATATAAGGTACTAAGATCCCCTGATGCCCACATCATGACTTACTCATGTTTGCAATGCATTCTTAACATTAGTAGTTAAATAATTTTATTACTAATCTACACATTTACTTTTCTCTTAAAACATATCTCGTTCGTCTTTTATCTTCTTTCTTGAGTATGCATATAGCCCCAAAACGTTTAAGGAAAAAGGGTGTTAGAACTCACCTGTAGACAATTCCTTTCTGAGTTAATCGTAATGCCTTTCTTCACTGAGCTCGACTAACTGTTTACTAAATAATGTACACGTATTAATTTTCTATTTTTAAGCTTCTTTATTTTCCTAAGTTAACGGAGTTAACTTTTAAGTTAACGGAACCAAACGTATAACTTCCTTAAACCGATTATATTAATTCAATGTACTTAACTTTATTTTATTAAGGAACCGACTTCATTAGTTTACATTCCTTAATGCGTTTATGAGTTAATGTTTCCTTAAGCGAGCTCGGGTTCGTATTCGAATTGAGTTTGATTAAGTTACCTCATACGTACGTATATTTTTATAAGTTAACCATTATTTACAATCTTTTATGCTTAATTTTCATACAAGCTTTATAATTTTAATGGGTTCTTAAACGAGTCGGGTTACAGGTTCGGGTTTCGTTTATTTTTTAATCAAGTTCGGGTCCCATCCTTGTATTTGTATATTCGTTTTGTTATTGTTTATTATTATTATTATTATTATTATTATTATTATTTAATTACCCTAATACACCCCCCCCCCCCATACCTAACTATTTATACACAAGTCCAAGACCCTTCATTCCTTATCTCCATAACTCCCACCACCATCCTTGTCGATTCCGGCAGTCACGACGGCGGAACAAAGATAGAGAGTAGAGGTTGGAGTCGGGTGAAGAAGTTGGTGCTCGGGTTTGGTTTGAAGTTGAACTGAGTTGACTCCCTTGCCCATCTTTACTTCTCATCGAGCTAACTCCCATGTCATTATTTAACTCGACTCGAGTCGAGTGTCCTCATCCAGTCGACCTACTCCCATCGGACTCTTCTTCGAGCAGATCTGTCGCACCACTCGAGCCGATTCCCTAGTACACTCGACTCGATTTCGAGTCAAGTCCCCAAGATTCCAATCGATTCGACCCATGTTCGAGCCGACTGGCTACTCAAGACGAATTTGTTTGAGTTGATAAACAACTCGAGTCGTTCTAAGTTCGAGCTGAGTCCTCGCTCACTCGAACCCTTACTCAACTCGTTTGAGTCAAGTCTATCTCGTTCCAATCGTATTGACATCGAGTCAACCTCATCCTCTTTCATACGGCTCGACTAAGGTCGACTTCTTCATTCTGTTTGGTCGACTCAAGTTTACTCACTCTACTCGGCTCGAATCTTGGGTCTAACCTCAAGTCTTTATTTGATCCGATAGAAGTTCAGATCTTACATGAGCCGAATGTATTATATCTATATTTATATGCATCTGGTCAGCCACTTAAACCGACTCATTTACACGGATCGGATGAGGTTCATTTGGGTCGGGTCTTACAACCCTATAGAACCGGTTTGAAGCTTATTCCTAACTTATTACATACTGTAGTATTAGGTGTGTCCATGCACGCTTTCTTGCCAAATCTTTTAAATCAAATTTTAACTTCATTTACTTGGTTCGACTAGGGTTCATTTAAGTCGGTTATAGGCTCGTTTCGTTCCCAAGTTTTCAAGGTTTATGTGTTCGTTATCGTTACTTCTTGACAAGAACAAGATGGAGATAGATGAAAATAATAGATCTCTAATATATGAGACTAGATTAGATGTTGAACGTGTTTGAAACCCTAAATACGTTCTTCTATGGTGAATAAACAGGATATCTACATAAATCTTGGATTGATTGAAAAGATGGAAGGTTGTGTATATGTGAGTAGAGAGCATGTGTGTTGTCTGATGATTGGGAAATGATGATGGAATGATGATATGGATTAGGATTAGGGTTTTAGGTTAGTTTATATAGGCTAAGCCCATAATCCCACTTAAGCTCATATCAGTCCTAATCTTACCATTTCATCTCATTCTTGTTTAATAACTTTGAATAACAACACACGATAATTAAATAAAATTATTTTATTTATTAATGCGAAAACGAGGGTGTTACATCAGCCAGGTTCCAGGGTTTTAAAAGGATGAAGATGAAGTTGAAGTTTTGTTTAAATATTTTAGTTACATTCTTGCAACAACGAACAAGTGGTGCAGTTTATTGTTCATGTGGGTATGGCCATGGAGACCTGGGTCAAGACATTATTTTTGTTTCATTTTTCTTGAAAACCA
This sequence comes from Bidens hawaiensis, assembly GCF_021521415.1. Lineage (NCBI taxonomy): Eukaryota > Viridiplantae > Streptophyta > Magnoliopsida > Asterales > Asteraceae > Bidens > Bidens hawaiensis. The sequence continues at coordinate 671,575 of NW_027491693.1, forward strand.
TTTTCTTTAATATAAACCAATTTAATTTATTAAAAATTAAATAAAATCATTTTAAATCAAAAAAATCATATTAAACTAAATAAAATCAACTTTGAATTAAAAGTTATCTTTTTCATCTATAAACTAATTCTTTTTGTTTCGTTTCATGAAAACCCGTTAATATTATTTTATAATTTCATTTTGTTAACTTTATAATTCTATTTCGTTAACTTCATAATACGCTAAATTGATGATATTCGAGATAAGTTTACCGTTAAAATCCGCGTTCAACAAAGGTTATAATTCTCGTATTAGTGATAATTATTAATTAAATAATACTAAAATAATAATAAAATCGTTAAAATTTCATAAAGTTTAAAAATAATATTATAATACCAAAATGCCTTAAAATAATAAAAGATATATTAAAATAATGATTAACTCCTAAAACCAAATTATTTAACTTTTATAATCCCGTTAGTTAGATTTTATTTTTGTTTTTAATTATAGTTAGCGAAGTTTGATCGATTCGGTTTTGTTAACGCGCTTTCAGTTTTTATTTCAAGTTATTCATCAATTTCAAGGTGAGTTTCTCACACCCCCGTTTTAATGTTTTATATTTTGGGGGTAGAATGTATATCTTATTCAAATCAATTACTTGGTTATTCATTTTCAAACTACAATTTGTATCATGGACTTGTGTGTTTACTTGCTTCAATTTCAATTTCAATTTCAAGTGGTGGCCTCAAAAAGGATGATCATACGCCCCCCTTTGCACTCAGGACTATTTTGTTATAAGTGTAAAAGGGCCTCATTATCCAAGTATGTTGGCTGTTATCAACTAGAAAGGACCTTGCATGTGATTATTTGAGTACGTTGGTTGTTACCAACTGGAAAGGACCTTGCATGCGATTATTTGAGTACGTTGGTTGTTACCAACTGAAAAGGACCTTACGCGATTTACACTAGTTCATGGAATTGTATGATTTTCCATTACGTATATATTTAAACTTGTGTGATTCTCACCAACTACTTGTAGTTGACTTTATTTTTATACATGCTACAGGTACAACCATTATAGGTTGAAGAAAAGGAAGTCAAAATAGTACTTAGGCTATCAAAATAATGGATCAAGATGCAAGCTACTAGTTGTTTTATTTCCTTGTATTTTCTTACTTTCAAACTTGTGTATGTGATGTTTTAAATTGATTAATGATAATATTGCCACTTAATAATGCCACACGTGTTTTGAGCAATCTATACGTCACACTCAGGTGTTTCCGCTTAAACCGGAGTGTTACAGTTTGTTAATTGAATTACGAGCTTTTAGGTTACTCTTGATTTGGTTAGGTGAGCAAGTTGTAACTCTCACCAAACTTCTCTGCTTCGATTAACTACTCCGTTGTCGTGCTTCGGACTGACCACCGGAGAATTTTTACTAACGTATTCACGCTCTCCTCGATATATGTGAAATCAAGATTTGAAAGTGATGATCACGATGGTTTCATGAGGACGATATTTGATTCATTGAAATGCAAATTCTGATTATAGACGAAGTTCCGGTGGCGGTTTCCGTTTGAATTATTTGTGGAACGAAGAAGAACTTTGAGTTGTAGAAGTTCGGGAATTTTTAATTTTTTAAAATGTGAAAAGACCAGTTTGTCCCTCATTTTAATGATGTTAATAACGGAAAGTTGGGAGGGACTCATTCGAGTCATTTTTGAAACCACAGGTGAAGAAACGTAGATCGACTCACTGGTAGACGATCAACTTTCCTCGGGTGTGATTATGCTATTTCACCAATGGTTCTCTGGGATCTGGATTCTTCCACCTACAAAATGAACAGCACCGTAAACTTACCCCTCAGAAAGGGACAGAGGGGTCCTCTTTGGGGTAACCCTCCGGTGTGAGAATAAGAATTTGTAGGAGAAGATAATAATCTGAGAGTAAGGAAATTGGAGTGTATTGCTTAATATAGCTGAATACTGTGTAATAGGGTGTACCTCTCCTTGTGGAGTTGATGTGGTATTTATAGTGTTAGGGTTTCCAATGATTGGGCTCAGACCCAATTAGGGCCTTGTTGGCCTCCTCCTATTGCTTCGCGCCACGTGTCCTTGGGACACCTGGTGCTTTTTCATTGATTAATTGCACATGGGTTTTGCTGAGTTGTCCACCTTTCATTGGCAGCTGTCAACATCAGCATATTCTTATTCCTTAAAAAGATACCTTCTGGAAGGTTGTCTGACGTGCACAATCAAGGTTGCCCTAATCCTGATTTGGATAAGGACGAGGTTGATTATGTGCATGTGTGATATGCGCCTATCCTGAGGATACGCAGGTCTTCTCTTTATTCTCACGCGCAGATGTTTCATGCGCAGATGTGATATGCACAAGCATGTGATATGCACCACGCGCGGATACGTCACGCGCAGATGTGATATGCGTGAGCATATATGGTGCGTGAGCATGTGATACGCGTGAGCATATGTGATGCGTGAGCATATGTGATGCCTGAGCATATGTGATGCATGAGCATGTGATATGCGCCATGCGCATAGGTTTTGGCTTTGTGCCTTCATAATGTCTCTATATCTTGTGGGTTGACCCGCCTCGCTCGGTGTCGAGGCGGGTACATACCTCTTCAAGCCCCCCAGTCTAATGTGTGTCTTGTCTCGCGCGAACGAGGTAAGATAGATATTAGACTTAATAGTTTGCTCTTTTAATAGGGTTTTGTCTTTTCTTCTTATTACTCATCGGTGCGCGAAATTCTATCCTTTTGGTTGAAAACGAATCGTCCCTGTACGTGGTTGGTTGTTGCTGACATGCGTCAGTGATGGAGACGTGTCAGACTTTTCGTGTGCTCGAGGTGCTACAGTTGCCTTTCATGTCCCCTCACATAGTGTCAGGAACACGTGTCGCGCTCGCGTTGGTCCGTACCTGCGAGTGGTGGCGCGTGAACTCTGGCAGCACCTGTATCGTTTCTTTTCGTGTCCCCTCACACAGTGTTAGGGACACGTGTTGCGCTCGCGTTGGCTTACACCTGCGAGTGGGGACGCGTGAAGTCCGATCAGTACCAAATTTTCTCTCTCCTGGGCCTATAAAAGCAAGCCCTTAGAGTTTTCATTCTTCATCTTCTTTGTTGTTTATCCAGAGCTTTGTAATCCGATAGATTTCCGTTCTTCAGAAGCAACTTGTGCCTGACTCTGTTGTATGTCTGATAGCCCAGACAAGACAACCTCCCCCAGCATTCGCCGTGTGAAATCGCTAGTAATGTCTACGTTGAAGAAGACCGGCAAGGGGAAGAGGGCTGCTGAGGCCTCATCGGAGGAGGTAGGGAAGACCAAGGCAGTGAAGAAGTGGGATGAGATCCCCTGTAAATTGAGGCAGTCCGATTTTGACAGCCTTATCGCCTCTCAGGGTTTTCTCCCTGAGTATGGCTGCATGCTGCCGGCGGCCGGGCAAACGGCGGCGGACCCGCCCACCGGCTATATATCCCTTTATTGCCATTTTTTCACCCACTGCAACCTTCGTCTCCCGATGACAAGGTTTGTGGGTGCGCTGCTTAAGTTTTATGGGATTCATATATCCCAAGTCCATCCGTTTGGACTCGTGCGCATGACTCACTTTGAGTTCATGTGCAAATCTCAGCGCGAGGAGCCCACCCCTCGGCGCTTTCAGTTTTTTTATAAGCCCAAGATCCAAGATTCTTGGTTCTTATTTATTCCTCGCAGTCAGAAGGTCAAGTGCTGCACTATTTCATTCAAGAGCCTTCATGACTGGTCTGAGAGATTTTTCTATATCAGGGCTGGTGTGATCCCCATCCGCATGACCATGCGCGCGATCTCTTCTGCGCCTGCGGATGTGGGTGTCTTCAAGAACCTAACTGGCGCCTGGGTAAAAAAGTTGACTGCCGAACCATCCCCCGCCAAGAACATTTGCGAGGAGGCGCTGGTGGGGGTTGGTATGAGCAGGAGGTGGGCCGACAGCGCGACTGAGCCCGTTATCCAAGTTGACGGCTTGTGTAAGTTAACTCATTGTATTACTTCTGCGCGAATATAATTCATTTTGCTGATATCATTTGACTTGTTTTGTGCAGTCAGCAAGGAGTATGTCCACGCCGCCTATGATGAGCATATGGAGGGTGGCTCCGTCGCGCTGGGCGCTGGGGAGGTTGGCTTCCCCGATCGCTTCGATGACATGTTCATCCCTGTTGATCTGGGATTTCTCTTTGACAGCGATGCGCCAAACGTCAAGGTTGGGAATCCTCATAATATCCCTTATGGCTACGCGCCAAACTTCAAGGTTGGGAATCCTCATAATATCCCATATGGCCACGCGCCAAACTTCAAGGTTGGGAATCCTCATAATATCCCATATGGCCACGCGCCAAACTTCAAGGTTGGGAATCCTCATAATATCCCATATGGCCACGCGCCAAACTTCAAGGTTGGGAATACTCATAATATCCCATATGGCTACGCGCCAAAACTTCAAGGTTGGGAATCCTCATAATATCCCATATGGCTACGCGCCAAACTTCAAGGTTGGGAATCCTCATAATATCCCATATGGCTACGCGCCAAACTTCAAGGTTGGGAATCCTCATAATATCCCATATGGCTACGCGCCAAACTTCAAGGTTGGGAATCCTCATAATATCCCATATGGCTACGCGCCAAACTTCAAGGTTGGGAATCCTCATAATATCCCATATGGCTTCGCGCCAAACTTCAAGGTTGGGAATCCTCATAATATCCCATATGGCTACGCGCCAAACTTCAAGGTTGGGAATCCTCATAATATCTCATATGGTTACGCGCCAAACTTAAGGGTTGGGAATCCTCATACCACATGCTCATGCACCACATATGCTCACGCATCACATGTGCTCACGCATATTACACATGCTTACGCATCACATGCTCACACATATCACAGTCTACGCACACGCGCATACAACATCTGCGCGTGGCGCGGGACATAAAGCCTACACGCACGCGCATGCAACATCTGCGCGTGGCGCATAACACAAAACCAAAGTCTACGCGCACGCGCATGCAACATCTGCGCGTGGCGCGGGACATAAAGTAGCTCATAAGCCGCCTCACGCGCAAGCTCCACTATTATTACAGCTCATAAGACGCCTCGCGCGCAAGCTGTTATTATTCTTATAGCTCGTAAGACGCCTCACGCGCAAGCTTTTTATTATTCATACAGCTCAAGACGCCTCGCGCGCAAGCTGTTACTATTCTTATAGCTCGTAAGACGCCTCACGCGCAAGCTTTTTATTATTCATACAGCTCATAAGACGCCTCGCGCGCAAGCTGTCACTATTCTTATAGCTCGTAAGACGCCTCACGCGCAAGCTTTTTATTATTCATACAGCTCATAAGACGCCTCGCGCGCAAGCTGTCACTATTCTTATAGCTCGTAAGACGCCTCACGCGCAAGCTTTTTATTATTCATACAGCTCATAAGACGCCTCGCGCGCAAGCTGTTACCATTCTTATAGCTCGTAAGACGCCTCACGCGCAAGCTTTTATTATTCACACAGCTCATAAGACGCCTCGCCTGCAAGCTGTTATTATTCTTATAGCTCGTAAGCCGCCTCACGCGCAGGCTCCACTATTATTACAGCTCATAAGACGCCTCGCGCGCAAGCTGTTATTATTCTTATAGCTCGTAAGACGCCTCGCGCGCAAGCTTTTATTATTCACACAGCTCATAAGACGCCTCGCGCGCAAGCTGCTATTGTTCTTATAGCTCGTAAGACGCCACGCGCGCAAGCTTTATTATTCATACAGCTCATAAGACGCCTCGCGCGCAAGCTGTTATTATTATTCATACAGCTCATAAGACGCCTCGCGCGCAAGCTGCTATTATTCTTATAGCTCGTAAGACGCTACGCGCTCAAGCTTTATTATTCATACAGCTCATAAGACGCCTCGCGCGCAAGCTGTTATTATTATTCATACAGCTCATAAGACGCCTCGCGCGCAAGCTGTTATTATTCTTATAGCTCGTAAGACGCCTCGCGCGCAAGCTTTTGTTATTCACACAGCTCATAAGACGCCTCGCACGCAAGCTGCTATTATTCTTATAGCTCGTAAGACGCCACGCGCGCAAGCTTTATTATTCATACAGCTCATAAGACGCCTCGCGCGCAAGCTGTTATTATTCATACAGCTCATAAGACGCCTCGCGCGTAAGCTGTTATTATTCTCACAGCTCATAAGACGCCTCGCGCGCAAGCTGTTATTATTCATACAGCTCATAAGACGCCTCGCGCGCAAGCTGTGATTATTCTCATAGCTCGTAAGACGCCTCGCGCGCAAGCTTTACTATTCTTATAGCTTGTAAGACGCCACGCGCGCAGGCTTCATTATTCTCATAGATCCATAAGTCGCATCGCGCGCAGGCTTCATTATTTTTTACAGCTCGTCACCATCATGAAGAAAAACCTCCCAAAACTCAAAGACAATAAAGACAAGGCCAAAGAACAGGGAAAAAACCGCCTCATAGCCTAACACACCTCATAAAGTCCAGCGCTCCACCTAGACGCTTGCGCGTCCAGGAGCAACACTGGACTTGGGGGGGCTTGTAGGGGTATGGTACTAAACCCGGTTTTACGACCCTAAATTTATTATGTTTGGCTTATTTTATTATATGGACTAATACAATGTTACTGGGCTGAGGGGGTTTTGTGGAGGTAACCCTAACTGGGCTAGGCCCATTAGGGTACCATGATGGTGGCCATGAGACTCTCTATATAAGGAGGTCTCCACCTCCTTATTAAGGGGTCATGCTCAATAAGAGCCACCACCACTTTTTTGTGTCTGTAAACAAGAGATCCTCAGGATTTCTTAGCAGTCACCTCCACACCCCCGAAAAACCATTGCAGGTCTCAAGCAGCTGATGAAGAAGATCAAGACGTGGTTCGTTCATCTCGAAAATCCGTGGAAACATCGTCATGGATCAGGTCAGATTCATTTCGTGCTTCGACAACAGGGATTCAATCGATTATTTTTTTCTGAGACTCAATGTGATTCCACATTTAAATCACATGGACACAAACACTAAGTTTCTCTTATTTAAATAGATTACACAATTGAAGTTAGTAAATTCCAACATTATGAATCAAAATTCTAAACTGACTAACATAAAAATAATAAACTGATAATAACGTTTCAAATTTAAAAATTATCTATTTTACATATTTAATTTTAAAAGTATATAATAAAAGTTATTTTATTTTGTTAGGCATTGGGATGGATAAATTAGTGGAGGAATCTTTCATAGATTTGTTGACTTTTAACATGTCGTTGATATTTTTAGAAAATTGGAGTTAGTAATAAATGAGTGAAGGCTTACAAAGTGGTCCTTCTTCTTATCAATTTGGCTCACCCCCTATTAATAGTTCAAAAGACCATCATGATATATGATAACTCAAATGCCTCCCCCATACCTTTTTCTTTATTATCATTAATATAGGGGTAATAAAGTAATTTCCTCTGTATAATTGGTTTCCAAAGTTCTAAAATACTACACTTCTTATTTTTAATAACATTATATGATATATTTATATATTGAGACGTGAAGAGATTTCACAAGTTTAGAAAAGTATGTAAATGAAACTCACTTAAGTTGATTACGAGGTTAGTATAGTAACAACACACAGACTTCGGTGTTCATTAACTGGAAGCCATCAAAAGTTCTTCTGTGTTGTATGACTTCTATCGACACGAAGAGGGGAATGCGACTATGTAATTACTTACGGATAGCCAGGTTAAATAAAGACGGGTCTCACACTATCACCTTCTTATTGTCTTAATATTATATACTATTTTGTATGAAACATATTTGATCGTACGAACAAACGAGTTTGGGGTGGGCGGTGTCATATCACGTATCCCACCACACACCCATCCCGCATGTACCCCTATCGAAGGTGGGACGGTGTTTCCTTGTGTAGTGTCAATCATCTCACCATATACAGCCTCCTTCCCACTTCCCTTTTCCTTCTTTGTTTCTTCTATCCTCCAAAACCAATACCGCCATCACATAGTGGCGAAGCTTAGACTTAGTCATAGTGGTGGCTGAAGTCACAAATCCAGTACCTCGGGGGCAACCGTGCTCAATACCTATAAAAATTTTCAGACAAAATCATATAAAATTTGCCCTACTAAACGAAAAACAACAGTGACCGAGACCACCCCGGTCCCCGATTATACTTCGCCCTTGCCACCATACGACCCCCACCCCACCCTCACAAGTCACACGTCCCCTACTGAAACCACACTCACCACCTAGGAAGTTATTATTAATTAATAATACTATAAATATGTAATATTGTAACTTTTATCTTTACACATGCAATAATTTCCAATCTTACTACGCTATTAAAATAAAATTATATGAAAACATGATACTATTCTAGTCTATTCATATTGGATGACATATAAACTCTTACCAATTTTAACAATTATTTAATTAAGTAATTTAAATTAGAATTAAAATTAAATATGTTTTAATATGTTTCTTTGTTTGTCATTCCATCTATAATTAGCTACCAAATAACATGGATGTAACCTCTATTTTAATTACTTACAATTACTAAATTACGAAATAGCCAAAATAGAAAATCGAAAGCAATTTCACCATATAAGACAATCGACATTGATAAGTTATTTCTCTACTTTCAAGCTTTTCACAAAATATTATCAACATAATAGCTTTCATATATTTTTGTTGTAACATCCTAGTTTTATAGATAAATAATAAAATACTGATGTTTAAATTAATTGTGAGCTAGTATTTAATTATATAGAATAATAATAAGTTGAGTGTGGGCTTGGAAAACAAAAGATGGATTAAGGGAGGGTGATGGGCCTTAAGGTCCATGGGCTTAGGGGTGTTTAAACACCCTTAAACCTCCCTAAAACCCTCATTTCCATCATCATTGCCTCCATAGATTCTCAAAAACACACACAAACACTCCTTTTACATTCCGACCTGGATCTGAATCCGAACCTAGGTGAGTTTGTGTTAGATCTTCACCTAAACGATAAGACAGCGCATCCTGATTCACGGGTTTAGTCAGATTTGAACCAAGCCGAACCCAAGAGGCACGTTTTCGAATAAAAGGTTAAGTGTTTGAGGTCGGATTGCCAGAAGATTTGATATTAAGGCAAATTAGACCATGTAAGAGACACCCAAACTTTTCCATAAATGGGTTGTTGGGTGCGATTTGGGACGAACAAGTGAAGTTTGGGCCATGTAAGAACGGACAGGTGAAGTTGTTATAGCCCATGACACGTTATACTGGTAAAACGTATCTTGGAGGGATGAAAGAAAAACTATTATAACAAAGGGCATGAAAATCAGTTTTGAATCGCATTCATAAAAGTTGATTCGATTAGAATCGTAAAAGTCGCTTCGATTGGAATCGTAAAAGTCAACTCGATTGAAATCGTAAAAGTCGATTCCATTGGAAGAAAACTCGATTCGATTCGTTTAGGACATTTGACTCGATTCGTTTGTAATATTCGACTCAATTCGTTTAGGACATTCGACTCAATTCGTTTGTAATATTCGACTCAATTCTTTTGTAATATTCGATTCGATTAAATAGTAATGTTCGACTTGATTCGTTTGTAATATTCGACTCGATTCGTTTGTAATTCAACTCGATTCATTTGTAATATTCGACTCGATTCGTTTGTAATATTCAACTCGATTCGTTTGCTCAAACTCGATTCGATTGGTTTTTTTAATGAGTTTTTACTAAAGCCTTAATAACGAAAATAAAATTTTCCAAGCTGACTTGGAACCCCAGCCAGGGGCTCCGCCCCTTAGACCCTGCTAGGGCTGCCAGCGGTGCTGCCCCTAGACCCCCGTTTGTTAGGGGCTTCACTAACCTAGAAATATGATCTTGTTAGGAGAAGTTAAGCGATGCTTGTAACTGTTACACGGTTAGTCGTGTCCAGCTGAAGAGAGGTGTGACAATAAGCTCCGAGAGGAAAAGGATTCAGGTGAGTTTCTAGCCCCTTTTATTTGTTATGTTTTTCGGGGCTGTGTGTATACTTCTATGAGTTTAGTTAATATACTTACCTTAAGTGGTAAGTGTATGCTATATGAATGTTTATAAATAATACTTGAATGATATATAAATAGTTAAGGGTATGTACGTAGATATGTATGAAAATATATAACTAAAAGTATGTATGGATGCATGGTTGTATGGTTGTATGGTAAAGTATATATGGTTGTATGGTAAAGTATGTATGGTTGTACGATTGTATAGTACAAACAGAAAGGAACCAGACCCTAATAATATCCGAGGTAGAAGGGAACCGGACCCTAATAATATCCGAGGTAGAAGGGAACCGAACCCTAATAATTCCTGAGGAAGTAGGACGAAATACTATTTAAGACGTAGAGATAATATAGTAAGTTAAAACAAGAAAGTATAAAAGTATGTATGTATGTATGTATGAAAGGTAAGCAGGTTAAGTATACAATATATGTCTTCGGATACGTATATATGAGAATATAATATATGTTTCCTGATTAACTAGAACTCACTCAACGTAGTGAACTTTTAGTAAGCATACAAGCAAATAGGTTAAAGCAGCTGGCTTGAGGGAGACACATGACATGAACTGAGGAGGCTAGCATTTGAAGAGGGATTGATATGTTGTTTCACTATGATGTTTTATGTTACGTTTTAAGACAAGTGAATGTTGGTTAAGACAAGATTTGAATGTTTATGCATGAATGATTGATGTTTTTATATTCCACGAAAGATTTTAATTAACTATGATATTTAAGAACTATGTTATTGAACAAATCCAACACCTAATGTATGGCACCGGGATCAGGGCCTTACATTTGTATTTGCAAATCATATATTACCCGACCAATAACTTCCATTATACTATATGATTTCATTATATTTGTAACTTAATGCTTTTCAATATTATATTTTAATTGCTCATACAAATTTTTACGCCTAACGATTATGTGATATTATAATCTTATACACCTAATAATAAATTTACTAGCAAATAAGTTAAATTGTTATATAGTGAACCTGTAATTCTCATAACTTTCTATTCATCCAATTTATTCTAATTACAATATATATACGTAAAATCATCTTTACACATAAATTCGTAACTTTATTCAAATAAGAAATCATTTTTGTTTACCTTTACCTGACAAATTCATTAATTTCCGCCCGTGTGATACATGGGCCACTAACCTAGTAAATCATTGTTTTACTACTTAGAGGAGCTTTATGGTTTTTTTTCTTCTTCCCTGTATTACTTAATATTAATAAATATTTAACCAACTAGATTTTATCCCTCGTATCACGGGGGTTGTTCTACATTTTTCATTTCTAATATTTATATATTATTTTGGATTTTAATTTTATTTATTGTAAGAAAGTTAATAATATACTTAGGGTTTGATAATGAAAGGGCTTCACAAATAAATGAAATGCTATAACTCGTTTAAAAGCTATATGGGTTTGGTGATATCCATGACTCGTTTATTTCTTTTATTATAAAATTGTTTTTAATTATAAATAATATCTTTTTTTAAATCGGATATTAATTTTTAGTATATTCCTATTTTATAGGATTTTCATATCAAATATTTGTTAAGATTAATTTTAATTTATTGAAATGTTATAACCTGTTTAAGGGCTATCTGGGTTTGGTGAGACTCATGCCCTTGAATTCGGGTTAAGTGCATGAGAAGTCTCCAATTTACAAATAAAACTATCTGATGATTTGAGAAGGGTGGAGAACAGTTAAAGAGACTTTAAATGTTACGTTCATATTTATTTAAGGTAAAATCATCGAGTTTAAAATAACAAAAGAAGTAACACTATTATACAACTTGAAAAAGACAATTAAACCCTTTTTACTTCTGTAAATTTCGTTTATTTATGGGAAAATCTCATAGAATAGTAACCAACTTTCAAAAGTGTTTTAATTAGGTCACTGATACATATTTTCCCCAAATCGGATCACTAAATCTTCAAATCAAGTCTCACCGTTTTTTGTGTACGTCAAGAAAGAAATGGATGATCTCACCGTTTTTTGTGTACGTCAAGAAAGAAATGGATGATAAGATGTGGGTGTCGGAATTTGCAATATATGTAGTTAAATTTAAAAATTTTTAAAAAACGTTAATTATATTAAAATTTAAAAATAAAAAATAAAATTCACGTCGCCACTCAACATCAACTTAAAAAAAAAAAGATAAAAAGATTTCCTATGTGAAACAGAAAAGAAATTGGCTAAAAAACATGTCAAAACTTTTAATTTAATCAAACACGAAAGTTGAGTGACCTAATTGAAACACTTTTTAAAGTTAAGTGACCTAATTGGAACACTTTTAAAAGTTGGTTACTATTCTATGAAGTTGTCCCTTTATTTATATATACAATTTTTATAATTGACCATGGGGGTGGCATTCGAAGTTTGTGTATACTCAGTGTCGTTGGTCGAATTAAAAATTCCTTTTTTAATATATAATTTATATGATTAATATATAACATTACACTGCTCACTCGTGCCAATAACATCAATATTCAATAAGGAAGCTAGGGATTAACATCAATATTCAATAGGAAGCGAGGGACCAAGTTTTCAGTTTAAGCTTGAAATATCTGTTGAGCCCTTGTTTACTTGATAATGTCATGGTTTCGTACAAATAAGTTAGGACATGTAACTGATTCAAGATTTAACAAACTCGTATTTGCAATAAAATAAAGTGTAACAAGAAAAATACATAACTTTTGCTTTGTTTCGAGTTAGAAGACCCAAAAGATATGAACAGAAACATATTAATCTCTAATATGAGGATGATGATCTAGTGGCATGGGGATGCTAGTTAAGGTTTGGAATGTTTGAGGTCTCAAGTATGAAACCTGGCTCAAAAAAGTTTTCTCACAGTGGTGGGTTTCTTCTTTGATGGTGTTCCTAGGTGAGATAGGTCTAGAGGGACAAAATTCGTATGGACGATTGACTTCCAACATCACAGTAAGGCTCACTCGAGTATTGAGGTAGCTCTAAACGCTATTAAAAAAGGAGATTTATAATTGCCCGACTTAGAGTCCAAATTCCTTCTTACTCAGTTATGGGTCCATGTCTTTAAAGTCCTAGAATTCCCCTATAGTTCATGAGTTTATTGATCATAATATGTGAGTCGTGAATTTCATTAATTACATGTTTCTTAGGTGTTGAATTTTAATTGTGGTGTGCCCTTTTTATTTTTTCTAGATTTGACAATGGTTGTCAAATTCATATTTTCCCAATAAAAAGTTTGTTGTAATAGGTATTTGTCGACATCAAAGCTATACAAAGTTTGTACTTAATTTCCATCCGCATCACACAACCAATACTATACCATTAGAATGAAATTAGTGTTTCTTGGTACACGTCCGTGACACCAAATCAGTCTGGCTAGTTCTTGTTCTAGCTAATACATCGTAGCTTGGGTTTTAAAGATCCAATCGGTTGTTCAGATCGTAAGACGTGTGGATAGGGGTTACATGGTCAATAAACTAAGTGTCAAATCATACTTTAGAATTCATAAATCAAATTAGTGAGATTCTAGTAATAAAAGTTGAAAACTTGATAACACTAGTGTTTGTCTTTTAAAAGAAGCCATAATGAAAACCATGATATATGGATGGAGGAAATGGTATATCACCTTACACCACCACAATAATAATAATTACCATAATTTTGATTTGAGGTGAAGCAAAAAAAGAGTTCGTTTTCCAATTGAATGAGTATAGGCCATGGCTACTCAATTACATGTACAAATGAGACAAAAATAGAAACCTAACCTCATTCACTTCCCAACCACATCCCCCAACCAGGTGCTCTAACTCTTCTTAGTTTATGTGTCACATGCCCGTATCTTTGCCTGATCTTGATTCTGTAACCAATTTAGCCTTTTCAAATTATATTAGAGACGGTAAACAGGAAAGTTCGATTACAAGAAACACTTACTCTTGTTCGTTTTTTTAATAGAAACGACAAGGCAAGGCAAGGTACCATAACTTTCTTGTTGTAAAGTATATTGTTATTTATGTTATTGACATATTGTTTTGTTTTGTTTGAAAAACGTATGATAACACGCTCGGATTTGTATGGAAAGTCACATATAACCTTTAAAAGTTAGGTATATTCTTCAAAGTGCTCACCAGTTAACTAACAAGCATCCCAAGTTTGAATTCAAGTATTCAACAAAGATATTAGTTGCCTTTAGCTACCATCATGATTTCATCTCATCTATGCAGAAGACTAAAATGAAAGCCCCATCATGATTGCCCATGGTAACTAAAGAACAAAAAGGGGAAGTTTTAGGATCCAAACCATGGATAAAGGCTTAAAAGAGAAAGTATAATCTTGGGTCATTTGGGCTAGTCTTCCTTTTACATAGATAAATTGACAAATTTAAAACAATGTACAACTTTTTCTGCATGATATACAAGTAACTATAGCATTGTTATTCTAGATTAGAAATTCTCTAGAAAAAGTTTGTAACTTTATTTGGGCCCCACCACATGTTTTTTTAGTATTTAGATTGAAAACTTTGATCAAGAGAGGATTAAAGTATAAATGTGAACTCTCTACTGTGTGATTGAGTGTCACATTTGATCTCTTTTTACTACAACATGTGAATTCTCTTTCATTTGGTCCTTGTAATTATGGGTCCTCTTTTCATGATTATGTTTTAGTTGGTCCAAGAGATCATTGGTGGTCAAACATGTAAATGTGTGATGAGTGATTTGGATATAGAGTATTTTTTTTAACGAAATTCCCATTTTACCCCTCATACACACAATGAAATAATAACCTAACCATTCCCTAATTGGGTCTATATATATGAAACCATTTGTTTTCTTATTTTCTCCATTTTCTTCAAATCTTTCACTTCCCTTATAACACAAAGATTGTAATTAAGAGGTGAATATAAGATGTGTCTTGGCACTTCCAAAGAAAGCCTCTATCATCCTTCATATCTCACTACTCACCAGTTAAGACATGAGTTTCACCATCTACAAAGGTTAGCTATTTCACTCCTATCTTGTTATTTTTTTTCCATCATAATAAGAATTTATATGTTACATGCACTTCATAATAATGTAAACCACACATAAATCCGATCACAATTGTTTAAGCATTAGGTCTTGCTATTGATGCTATTTTGTTCAATGTAACAGGAAAAGAGATGTTAGTAGAAAGGATTCAAGAAACAAAACAAGGGATTGAAGAGAATGCAAAACTTAGAAGAAAGGCTCTTCTGCTTCATCAAGAAAACCAAATCTTGTTTTCTCAACTTCAAAAATGTCAAAACTAATTAATGAAAACTTACTATTTGTTTATTTGTATTGTTATGTATTATCAGACTTCAAGTTTCACTCTTTTCATGACTTAATATTTGTAAAATCTCAAGAACTATGATTCTATGAATAGTTAGTTGTTTAAATTTTCAATTAACATAAGATTTAGAGACATGACTTTGTGTCATTAAAAGTGAAATAGTTTACCATTTGTTACCTTAAAGATTTCATCTATACTTTAGAGATGACTCCTTTCTCTTTCTTTGAGAGTCTCTCTCCCTCCATCCAAGAATACTGTGGATTGATTTTGCATATGAAAGGGGTATATTGGGTTTTATGCTTTTCATGATTAATAGTAATAATATTGGAAATTCCATGTGGACTTCACAAAATCTAGTCACTTCTACAGAGGTGAAATAATTAGATACATTTTAACGTACAACTTATCATACCCATATTGATTTTTAAAGTTTTTTGATATGGGCAAAACAAAATCTTTGTTATTTGATTATCTTGATCCTTTTTCATTTCTTTGGACATGATTAAGTGTAGCTAGCCCTTTATACATGAAGCCAAATCGAATCAGTTAGTTTTATATGCTAATAGTGGA
Source organism: Bidens hawaiensis (assembly GCF_021521415.1). NCBI lineage: Eukaryota > Viridiplantae > Streptophyta > Magnoliopsida > Asterales > Asteraceae > Bidens > Bidens hawaiensis. The sequence goes on from NW_027491693.1 coordinate 687,534, forward strand.
ACGAATTCAACTCGTTATTAGTTATTTATACACTAACGGGTAGTTATTACTTATATAACATATAATCCCACGCATATAACTTTATTTATTTGTAAAGTTCATTTTTATGGTCATGTTAAGTTTTAATATTTATAGAAACTTGTACAAGTATATTTACTAAATCCTATAGCATTAAACCATGCCAAACAAAATGAGCTTTTCTATCTAACAACGGAAGTTTGTTAAAACAGAAACGTAAAAAGGCGCTAGGACGAAAGCATACTACTAGGAAATAAAAATACACCATGTAACCTAATCAGAATTGTTGAGCTAAAGTCGGTATGAATGGTTTAATTGGTAATTATGAACCCTAATTCTTATATGTAATGAATAGGTACTAACCAATGGGATTGGTAGTCTATTAGTAAAGACAAAACCTTTAAAACCATCATGATTGAGAGGTCTTGAGTTCAAGTCTTTCGACAGAAATTTGTCGTTCATAAAAAGAGTAAATTAATAAATAGGTAACATGTGGTATAAATCGCTTAATAAAAAATAATACATGCCAAATATAAGTCTCAACATATCATTAATTAAAGTGTACTTATTTATCTAAAATCAAGATATACTTTATTAAATAAAGACTATCATCAAGTTATCAATTATATCAAGACATCAAAGATGTGTTGACGAATTCAATGGGAAACCAATACATGCTACAATTGTTGATTAAAGATCAATATTCGGTTTGAATCATGAAAGTGTAATATGGAGAGTAAATACAAAACCGATATATGCTTGTAGATTAAGTTGGTGTTTGATATACATGAATCATAGGCGTAATGAAATAGACCATTATGAGGAAATGAAAAAGAATGTATTTGGTTGAACAATGGAATACAATAATCTATTTCACAAGGAACCACATTCCCTTTATACACTACAAAATCACTCATACATTATATACATAGATAAATAACAAAATGTCGGTGCCACAGTCTTTTATAGAAAACTTTAGTTTGTCTATTTATGAATTTAGTTTCATTGTTTAAGCATATTTGTTTGCTGTAGCAGACAAGGTTCCGCAAACTTCTTTTCTTTGGCCTTACCTGGGTTCGAACCACATAGCTGCAGATGAGATGCATCTCTTTTTTATCTACCTATCTTTTTAATTCACTAGTTCATATTATTATTTTTTGGGATATTGGATTTTAATAATCTAAACTTTGTCCCATTAGTCAGCGCTAAGTCAAACTTTAAAAATGTACCACAACAGTCTCAAGGTTCGATCTATTGGCCACCAACGAGCTTTTCACTAACACAGTTAGATTTCGTTAGTTTTAAATGATGTGAATGATGACGTGTACGATAATGCGGTAAAAATAGTAAAGTTGACTGCTTATGTGGTAAAAAATATTATTAAATTAAAATCAAAATTTCTAACCAAGATAAATGAACCGGATCACTTTTTTTTAACAAAAATAAACGAACCGAACTACTTTTGTTAACAAAAATAAATGAACCGAACCACTTTTTTTTCTTTTTAACAAAGATCAATGAATCGAACTACTTTTCTAATAAAAATAAACTCAGGTCGAGAGAGTTCGGGTCAGAACGCGTTTCATGTCAGCAGTGGTTCATGTCAGTACGGTGGTGGTGGTGGTTCGGTTTTTTTTTTGTTAAAAAAACTGGTTCGGTTTGTTTATTTTTTGTTAAAATAAATTAGTTCAGTTTGTTTATTTTTTGTTAAAAAAAGTGGTTGGTTTCGTTTATTTTTATTAAAAAATGTGGTTCGGTTCATTTATTTTTGTTAGAAAAGTGGTTTAGTTCATTTTTTGTTGAAAAAAGTGGTTCGATTAATTTATTTTTGTTAAAAAAAGTAGTCAGGTTTGTTATCTTTGTTAAAAAAAAGTGGTTTGTTCATTTATTTTGGTTAGGAAAATTTATTTTGAATTTAAAAATAAAATTTTAGCACATAAGCAGTCCACGTCATTATTTTTGCCACATCATCATCCACATCAATAAAAAAACTAACGGAATCTAACCCCGTTAGTTGCCAATAGGTCGAAACTTGGGACTGTTATGGTACATTTTTAAATTTTAGCTTAACACCGGCCAACGGGAGTAAATTTGAATTATTAAAATCCATTATCCCTTTTTTTTCACCATCGCCATCTGCCACCACCACTGGCTATCACCACCAGCCACCGCCACCTCTGACAGCCACTACCACCAGTCCACCACGACCACCACCTCTGGCCGCCATTGCCATCACCACCACTATTAACCGCCATCACCACAACCATCGGCACCACCACCTCCGATCGCCACACCACCAGCACAACTGGCCGCCATGCTAGAGCCGTCTACGAGAATCGCTAAAAAATTTTGGGTTGAATGTGAGTATAAGTTCGAGCCTTGAGTAAATAACAATCAAACAATTAACCCTAAATTTTATATAACAACTATCATCACATTTGTACTACGTATGCCTTATAAACATAAGTTTTGTTTGACAGAACAATTGACGACCGCACTGAAGTGTTGCTAAATTTTAATCAAGTTAATTAAAGTCCTTGTGTTTTGAATTGATTAATAGATTGAAGAGCTTTGGGCATGGGGGTTTTTGTAAATTGTCACATCGAAACTTGGCCAGTGTTATAAGTGGCCGGCCCAAAATGCTTGGTTTTGACTTCTCCAAGTTTGTTGCCGTGAGGGGAAAAAAAAAGAAAGGAAAAAACAAGCTTGCTTTTTTACGAACTGTCCTAAATTTCAGATCAATATATGCTCAATAAAATGAACTACAACGCTACAAGTGCAGGCTCAACAGTTGTTTGGCCCAAGAAAAAAGCCCAACCCAAAAATTTAGAGGTTGATAATGGGTTTCCTAATTACTAAGCTGCTAGGAATATTAGAATTTCTTGTTATCTAAGATATATTTCTTGATGAACCGAGTTAGAGTTTAGCAAAAGAAACTCGAGTTACGAGTAACAGAGGTTTTTGAGATATATTTCTCTAACTAATATATTTGGCGTTAACCAATATCTTTTTCTTGTGTGATTATCATTTGAGTTTGTATCATTTGTTAGCTAAGATTAGTTAGATCAGGAGCATTTAAATAAACCACACCAAGTTTATTGGGCCATCCAAGCTCGTTTTAGGCTTAAAGTTGGTTGCGTTTCAGCGGCCCAATAATTTTAATGTACGTCAAGCACTCAAGCCTATTAAAGCATCTAAGGTAAATCATATTTCATGAGTAACTTTGTTGCATATTTGCATTCGAAGTCAAACTGAAGTCATTTACAAATTAAAGACAAGTATTAGTAATTTTTTTTACTTTCCTAAAAGGATACGCAAATCGACCACAAAGAATAAGTTTAGGTTTAAGAGTAACTTTATGATCTATAATATATATAAAAGAAACCCCTAAAATCCTACGTGTCGCGATGTGGTCGCTCCCCCCTTTTATGGAAGCCATCAGATTGATTGATTTTTAAATGGAGACATCTCATTGATTTAACCCAAATTCATGGGTATGAGTTTTACCAAAACAAGATAGCTCTTAAACGGGTTATAACATCTCATTAAATTAAAATTAATCTTACAAATTATTTGATATGAAAATCCTATAAAATAGGATATACTAAAATTTAATATCTAGTTTAAAAGAAAAGATATTATTTATAATTAATAAACAATTTTATAGTAAAAAAACATAAGCGGGTCATGGGTCACCAAATCCAGATAGCTTTTAAACGGGTTCTAACATATCATTTATTTATAAAACCCTTTCATCATCAAACCCTAAGTATATTATTAACTTTTTTACAATAAAGAAAATTAAAATCTAAAAAATAAATATTAAAAACGAAAAATGTAAAACAATCATCTCTCAAGCCATCAGATTGCTTTATTTGTAATGAAGGTTTCTCACACATTTGACCCAAATTCACGGGTAAACGTCTCATCAAACCCAGATAGCTTTTAAACGGGTTATAACATCTCATTATATTAAACAATAATCTCATAAAATAATTGATATGAAAATCCTATAAAATAGGAATATACTAAAAATTAATATCTTATTTTATTTAAAAAAAATATATTATTTATAATTAACAAACAATTTTATAATAAAGAAAATAAACGAGTAATTGGTATCACCAAATCCAGATAGCTTTTAAACTGGATTATAACATATCATTTATTTGCGAAACCATTTTATTATTAAACCTCAAGTATATTAATTATTAACTTTCTTACAATAAATAAAATTAAAATCCAAATATACATATATAAATATTAAAAACGAATAATATAAAGCAACCCCCGTAATACGGGGAATAAAATCTAGTGTTTTATATAACAAGCTTCACCATCAATGACTATAATCTTATAGCCTTGATTAAGTGAGAAACCTTCACGTGAAGTCACATATCCCATTCCCACATGCTTATCAAAGCAAAGTGAATGCATAATGGTTTCATAGTCTATCAGCAAGTTATTATAAGCTATTTAAGATTAATGAAAATGCAAGAAAAATAAGCTAAATATGTGTGACAACACTAGTACAAAAAATCCATTTTAAAACGGTTAAATATCATTTTAATAACGGTTTCAAAACAGTTTGAAATCTTGCGCTGCAAAAAAATTTAAAACGGTTCAAAACCCAATGTAAAATGATACTGAAAAACAATGTTTAAAAACTGGTGTAAAATGGTACAAAAAAAACACCTCAAAAACCGGTGTAAAATGACACAAAAAAACAATGCTTCTTTGTAGTAAAAAATATTGAAAACACCATTGTAAATGATGTAAACAAACAACGTTTCTTTGATTATCTAAAAAACAATGCTTCTACCTATTTGACCTTTTTTTAAATAAAAATTATATTTGCAGTAACCAACACATTGCAGCAACCAAAAACCCCAAATCCAGTTTATATACATAAATCATCTTACATTTATACAAAAATGGTCTATGCTTTAAATAAAAGCTAAACAAATATACGTACAATGTTATTAATTTCTACTTCCTCGCACTCGTTCAAAATTATAACATCCCTTAAATCTTCAAAATTGCGTTCGCATATTCTTCAACAGTTTAAGCAAGAAACCCTATTTCCTTCCCTTCTTGTTGTAATACTATGTCCATCTTTGGTCCAGCTAAAGATAAAAGCAACACGTACATATCAATTCCACCAAACTTAAAAAGGCTAGAATATCCATCAACATAAGAAAACCAACTCTATAATATATATGTAAATGGATCACCTAGCCATTTACATGAGACAACTTTATTAAAGTAGGTTTTGGTTCAAGCATTCTATCAAATAATTGGTGTGCATTATAAGTTATATATGAAACACACATTAAACGAGTTGTAGGGAACATCATGAAGGAACATAATATATGAAAGCTACAACACATAATACATTTAGTTTTTATATAACACAAGTTCAGTTTATGTGAAAACTACTTTGTGTGGCTTAATAAGTCATATTGTATTGAATTTTAACTAAAGAAAAAAAAACAATCTCAAGGTTGTTCAAAATAGATAATGTTAATCACTAACATCTCCTTTATATGGTGTAACAATATATAATCCTTATTTAAGCTATTTATTAAACACTAAAACTTCGTGTGCATTATGCTTTCCTTTAATTTTATGCTTCTTTCGTTTTCAAAAAACTCCAAAACCAATATACTATTCCCTTTTCTAAATACTAATTATCCAAACGAATAAAACTTCAAAAAGTGAAAGAGAAAGAGCCATACCTACGGCTACAACGAAGTATTGCAGAAAAAACTTCTTTCTTTAATCAAAAAATTTATGTTTAGCTGAAGACAATAAGATAATGGATTTGTAACTAGTAACTAAATCAGAGACATCAAACAATCAACAAGCTCACTATAACGATGACCCTAAGAAGATGCAATATTCTAATCGGTAAACATAAGCACATAATAAATATATCTTTACTGAAATTACAAAAGTAAACTGAGATCTACATATTTAGCATAACAAAATCAAGCCTCATAACTTCTAGCATTATAAACACAATCAATGAAGTAAAACACATTTTAAACAATATTCGATGAATGTAGATGCAATTTGAAGAGAAAGAGAGAGAAAGAGAGTATTTGAAAAATCCATATTTAGAGGTTAAAAAGGGGAGATGAAATTTATGAAAAGTTTCAAATGATAAAAATGAAAGCACTATACAGTGGTGGGTGGGAACAGCAAAAAATAAAATATTTAAATTAAAAGTTGTATTTAGGTTAATCATAAATGATGTTACTTATGTGACATTTGAATAACGAAAAATCATAGTATAATATGTAGGTGTCATAAACTTTGTTCTTTATAATATATATATATATATATATGTGTGTGTGTGTGTGTGTGTGTGTGTGTGTGTGTACATATATACATATATGTGTGTATATATAAATATATATATTAGTAATGATTAATATCTTTAATAAATTTAAGAAAATTATTACATACAAAATATATAACATAAAAAAGACCGACACTTTAATGATAAAATAAATTCGAATTTCATTTAGAAAAATAAAACCGGACCGGGTTTCGAAAAGTAAATTGACGAATGTCACAACCAACATAGGCAACTTAAACATTTAATGTGTCATATAATCTAATTTAACTAAACCATTCAACCCCCCCCCCCCCCCCAAGATAGCAAAATAAACATGAACTGATTCATTGTCCTGCATGCCAAACGGGTTGTGTTGATAAATACTGCTGTGACCTTTACCCGCATTCTCTATGCTCTGATATGGCGGTATTTGCTCCAATTGGCTCAACTGGAACGCCATGAAACTTCCCTACACTTGAGATTTACTATGGTTTCTAAACAAAAACCAAAAGTAAAATGTAAAAAGAAAAACAAAACAAAATACAATAAAAGATCAGGTTGCCTCCCGGTCAGCAACAAGTTTTAAGGTCTTTAGTCAGATCGTTACCTCATTTTACATTTATGGTGGCTTAATGGAACATTTACCTACCGAATTTTCCACGTAAGCTCGGTAGTTAACAATTTGATTCTTTTCCTAGTTCTTAAAACGTCAAATGTTGATCGGGGTCGAACGGAGTGACTTCCGACATAGTTCCCCGTGTATGCTCGATAGTTGAGGTGTAGTGCCACACCTTCTTTCTTGTGTTTTGCACATCAGTATAACCAATATGGGCCCATTTCTTACTATTCTTCTAACTAACCTTCACCTCCGCCTTCATTTTCAGATTTCAAACCATCATCCCCAACTTTATCTATATGAATATTGTGTACTGGAGGATGATTGGGATAACTTGGAACTATCTTAGTTTTTTATTCTTCAACAGTGGTTAGGGCTAAGCGTTTGACACTATGCTCCGACAGACGTGGACCCATTTCCTCAACATCATCATCAACTACTACAACCAATGCAATGGTTGGCTCTTTAGCACTTGACGGATTTGGTGTGGTATTATTCTCCATAACCACCTCCTCGACTTCATTCTTTGAAAGATCACGAGCCTCTTCTTCCAGGTCATCTTCTTTATCATTGGCCGCCGTTTCACGGGCTTGTTTAATTTGGGTAAAATCATTAATTAGTTGGCTTATCATTTTATCTTGAGTAACATTAGCCTTTTCATGAACTTCCATTCTCCAACTGAGGTCCATCAGTAGTATCAACATCTTAGAATCTTCAGAGTCATTGACTTTGTTAGTAATTATTTTGATAAACCCCTTGAATCATTATGTTGTACCCACCTTGATTATAATACTGGGGGACTTATTTAATATGTATGTTGAAGGTATTCATCGGAATAATAATCATCCTCTTCCCCTTGATAACTTACAAATATTGGCGTCTCGGGACCATCACTATCATACTCTGCATCATCCTCAAACCGGTAATCATTAATTCCTTTCTCAGATTGACAATTGTTTGATAAAAATTCTTTTAATTACCAACAGTTGACTCACAATCTTGTGATTAGGTGGAGGCGCTGAATAATTCTGGTACTGCCTTTTACGACTCCATTGCTTGAAGTTCCTTTGGTTATAATTATCTTACTTGTAGTAGCCTTAAAGGTTTGGTGAAGGAGGTTCATGATATGGAAACGAAGAGTACGATTCGTCGTCCTCCACAACCTTATATCCTTCAACTTGGTCAACGACCCATCTCCCTGTCATTGTGAGCTACCTGCACTTATAAGACATAAGAATACCGAGCGTAAAACTGACAAACAAAATAAAATAAAAGTGAAAGTAAACAAAAATACTAAACTAGTACTTTGCACGTTGATTCTTTGACTAACAACATCATTTTGATGTAGATGCTGTGCTCTAATAAAAAATGAGTATTTAGAAAGCTTAAATACCTATAACTAGTACGGGTAAGTAAGGTTGTCTTCATAGGGAATCAATGGAAAGTGCAGTTCAAACTAATGTTTTACTTAATCTAGTTATACTAAAGCGGACAGACAACAGCTTAAAAGATTTGATTGTGAAATTACTTTCAGATAACAATTTAATTGTAACTTGTAATGAACTTAACAATTATAACTCCTATCAAATGGATAACCACATTGACATGATTCATTGGTTTAAATTGATAAATAATTAATAGATACAATAGTTTGATTATGATGATTCACATAACCCAATCCGACGAATTGACACAACTGAACTTAGTCTACCTAATTACCAGTTTATTAGTATAAAACCCCTCAAGAATTAATGATCAAATGTAAATGGTTCAATAATTATAAGAAGTTAATCTTAAATGTTGATGAACACAAACCAATTGATTGATAATAAAAAGGAATAAAAAAAACTGTTTTAATTAATTCAGTAAACATAAAGATTCAATCAAACAAAAGCTTAATCAAAACTTATCCACACAAAAAGAAATAAGTCATAAAATTATTGGTTCATACAAAACCCCACACCTGAAGTGCTCACGAAGGGTTTAACCTTGCCTCTGCATCTTGAGTAGCTCAATTGTTGGTTGGAAGGATGAATTCATGGGTGATTTAGTGATTCATGGGTGTTTTTGATGACTCAGAGCTCCAAAATCATCCAAAAACAGATAAGGTATGAAGATTGTCATAGGATTAAACCAGGCTTAAATATGGAAGAAAAACACCAAAAACCGACATTATACATCGGGCTCACAGCCTTTACGATACTTGTTTATGCCTTACGGTGTACATTACACCATTTTTACCCGGCCTCCACTGTAAGCTACGGTGGAGGTAACTCCCTAATATTTGTTTTCCATTATCTTGATACTCGTTCAACCATTTGATCCCCTGTTGCTTCCTTTTATCCATAACTTGATTTCTTATCATCTTAAATGCTTCAAATTAGTTTCTTTAAGCTCCAAGCACCTACAATCAAAAAACCAAAGTAATCGTATTCAATAGATATAAACAACTAAAACGCAATAAAAACACATTATTTCACCCACACATCACCCGCGTTTAGCGATGACTGTAAAATATATGAGCAAACGACATTCAAAAACAAATTTATAGTAAATTATCTCACATATTATGTTCAACGTACCCGTAGCACTATAAAAAGTATCAATAACATGATGAAATTCAAGATCACAATCAATAGTAGAACAAGCTTTCAAGCAAGATTTCTTTCATATACCAAAAGTAGTCAAAGTTTGCATTTTTAACATATCAGCTATTGTTTCTTTCCAATATTAAAAGAAATAATCCAACATTATATTTTTCACGCGTTCTCCCACAAGATGGCCCCACGGGTCATGGGCATAAAATATTCCACAAATTAGCATCACATTTTCATTCTCACTAAATCCATTCAAAATAACCAACATTCAAATTAACAAAATAGCAAAACTCGTCCTTTATGTTTTCATGATTTTTCAGTGGATGTCCTTTGGCGAAAGAAATACTAGAAAACTTACTTTATGATTAAAAACTTTATCACATTAGGGGTCCTTTAGCCCTAACCCAGTTAAATATTTTTGTTAAAGTCAGTCATGTGCAAAACATATGAGAGTACTTTTGTAATTTTACAAATTTAATAATAAGACATAAAAGAATAAACTATCTTCCACTACCCCCATCTTCTTTCTCTCTCCAAAATTCAAAATCACCACCATCACCACATGTTGTTGACCGCCACCACTCAACACCTCCGCCATAATCACCATCCCTTTCATATTTCTTCAAGCCTAAATTCACCCGCCTTCTGCCGTCACTATCACCTTCCCTTTCATCACTCACGTTCTCGTCTTCTTCTCCACCACCGATGGAAGGACACCATGGAAAAACCTAATCAAGCCATCCCCGTTTCCGTTCAACACCACACCCATCAACCTCCTTAACCACGTCGGTGATTTGTGCCATCCCCGTTGTCATCGACCCCGCCGCTGATGCACATCGCTACCCCCTTAAACATCTCCCGTCACCATTGTAAACCGTCCACACCTTCCTCTCCAACAACACCATAACAAACGCTAAAAACCCCCAATTTTCCACAACCAATTTTCAAATTAGAGTTTCTAAACCCTAAAGCCGAGGTATTAGAACAAGAAATTATGGAATCTTGATATTTGTTTGATCGTTGTAAATTTTTCTAAAAAAGGTTGAAGATTTGATGCCTATCACAATTGTTCACGGGTGTGAGAATCTTGAATCAGAGTAAAGAAGCTTGGGAAGCTTGAAAATGACATTAAAAACAGAATAAAGAAGAGAGAGGGAGTATATGGCGGTGGGGGTCAAAAATATGGTGGCCGGAAATGGTGTTGGTGGCTGGTGATGGTGATTGTAGTGGTGGAAGCATAAAGAGGATAGAGTTGCAGGTTGTAGGAAGAGATGAAGAAATCTTATCTTTAAATATCATTATTTTGTCTCAAAGCTTAAGTTACTACTCTAATAGTCCCTCAAGGAGTGAAAGACGAATTTACTCTCGTGTGCTTTGCACATGACTGGTTTTAACGAGAAAACTTAACTAAGTTAGGGCTAAAGGATAAAACATGATAAGGTTTTTAATCATAAAGGATGTTTTCTGGTATTTCTTTCACGAAAGGACATTCACTGAAAAATCATGAAAACATAAAGGACGAGTTTTGCTATTTTATCTATTATTATAAGTATTTCTTGAAATTTTATGAATATGAGACTAATGTGAGAATCTTCATTTTGTGAGGCTATTCATGCTCTTTTGACGATCTTAGTGCTCATAATGAGAATTATGTTACTCTTAATGCATATTATTGAGATTAGTGTTCTCTTATGTCGATTATTATTAGACTCGCCATCTTATCACTTGAAGGCTTTGTGCCTTGGTTTTAATCTTATCACTTGAAGGCTTTGTGCCTTGGTTTTAAAAATCCGTGTATTCTTTACTTGCAATTTATATCATGCGACACGTTTGATCAATTCATTATTAAGGGAACTACTAAAATTTTTTATAAAGAAACAAATATATGAAGATGATATTAGAGCTAAAAATAAGAAATATGTTTATTTTTAAATAACTCAAAAGAGCGGGGGTCATGTTAAACTTTCATCTAAATACAAAAAGTGCTTATTCAATTCATACGAGAACGGTACATTCGTGCATGAGTGACTTGTACATAATAATTCACATATGAAACTTGGATAAAACTTAAATTGAAACATCAACAAAAATAAGTATGTCGTAAATGATCAGTGGGGAATTTGATAAAACATAATATGCTAAAAGATACGACAAGAAACAAAAGGAAATTAGAGTTTTATGGATGTCTGTAAAGATGATGAGATAAAACTATAAATATACCATTAAAATTTAAATGAACAAAAGATAAATTTTTAAAAGGTTTTATTATTTAATTATTTAAAGTGAATGCATTGTATTTTATGCATCAATACTTGTAAAGTTCTTAAAATAAAAAAATTCTTAAACTAGACTTCACAAATTCTTTATCATATAGTATGAATAAACAATGTTTAAACAAGTTACCTCACTTTTGATTAGAATAATATTTGGGAAAATTCTTAAAATAAGCAATTATGAAAATAAATTTCTAGCTTAGGTATCATTTGCAAAAATTTCTAAAAACAGGTATTATAAACTAGTCATGGCGATTAGTTTGTAGAAACCAATTAAAACTTGTCACATGTCCTTAATTAACCGTATCGAGCACGTTCACTAATCAATTATTCGTCACGACTAAATAAGTTTCATGCCTCGTAATCAACGCCCACAAATAATTCATAAGTCCTTTAGTCGCGACGAGTATATTATAAGATTAAATTAGTCGCGACGAGTTAACTACTAATAAACTACTCGTGTAGGAAATGTAAACAGGGTAAACTAGTCGTCGTAACTAAAGGACTTATGAATCACTCGTGGGCGTTGATTACGAGGCATGAAACTTATTTAGTTGTGACAAGTAAATGATTAGTGACTGTGCTTGTTACGGTTAGTTTAAGGACACGCAGCGCCAACTTTTAATTGGTTCATCAAGCTACTTGTCATGATTAGTTTATAATAACTAATTTTGGAATTTTTTGCAAATGATACCTAAAACTTGAAATTTATTTTCATAAATGCTTATTTTGAGAATTTTCCCATAATATTTCAGTTCTTAATTTGAATATATTTTGTATATCATAAAAGTCATAACATTTGAGTTCACAAATAACTGATATAAAATGTTATCTTGTCTCATAAACAGGTAAACAGTAACGTAAGTCATATTGTGATGTCGGTTCTAATGATGATCATAAGTAAATGAGTTGTACGTTACACTTTTGATGAGAATAATGAATCAATCATTAATTTGAATATATTTTGTACCTCATAAAGTCACGACATTTGAGTTCCTAGATAGCTGAAAGAGATATTGTCTCCTTGTCTCATGAACAGCTAAACAGTAACGTAAATCATATCGTGATGTCGGTTGTAAAGTTGATAGTACGTAAATGAGTTGTACGTTACACTTTCAGCTCTAATTTCTTATATTTCAATAATTAAAAAATTGCCTAAATTAATAGTGTTTAGAAACTCATATAAAGAATATATACCAATACTTCGTTAGAACTCTTATGGATTTTTATTTATTAGGGGTAGTGATTTTTAATCCAACAAGATTAAGTAAGCTTAAAATCATAACATTCCAAAAGTCAAATATTAAAATATCTTTTGTTTTAAATTGTATACAAGGAGGGAACACATAATATAGTTGAAATATCCACAAAACTTACCCACACATCTAAAAATTTAAATAAAATAATTAAGAAAATTACCCACACAAAACCCTATTGTTCCCTCACAAAACCCTATTTGTGGAAACAGAATTTCAAGAATTGGGGAGAACATGGGGTAACGATGGGGGACAGACTTAAGTTAAAACTCTCTCTCATCAATTTGTGACCTAACCTGAACAACATTAACCCAACACAACTAGCATATCTCTCTCTCTCTAATCTTCACCAAAAGCGACCAAATCATTCGTTTATTCTTTTCATGGCTGGTTAGTAGACAGAAAGAAGTTATAAATATGACACATTCAGCTAAGAATTTGGTTGTGCTTTCTAATGAAGATTAGCATTACAACAAACCCTCAAAATATTATTCAAGAAACCATCTAAGTTAGGGTTTTTTGAAGCTACTTGATCAAGATGGATCTCACTGCTTTATTCCAGACCAGAGCACTTCAATTGCACCAGCAACAGCAGCAGTTCCAGCAACACCATGTCCACCACCATCAACCGCCGCCGAATTCCGATGAGGATGATCAGCAAAGTGGAGGCAGTAGCAACCTCGACCATGGTCAAAAGCGAGACCGAGAAGAAAGTGATAACAATAACATTAATGGCAACAGGGAATTGGTGCCGGTGGTGACTGCCAATGGAGATGGGGACCACAGCAGCAGTGGCTCAAGACGGCCTCGAGGCCGTCCGGCTGGTTCCAAGAACAAGCAGAAGCCACCGATTTTTGTCACAAGGGAAAGCCCAAACGCGCTAAGATCACATGTGATGGAGGTGGCTAATGGATGTGATATCCATGAAAGTATATTAAATTTTGCTAGAAGAAGGCAAAGAGGGGTGTGTATTTTGAGCGGTAGTGGGACGGTTTCAAATGTTACGATTAAGCAGCCAGGGCCAACAGGAGGGGTTACAACGCTACGTGGGCGATTTGCGATCTTATCATTATCCGGCTCCTTTCTTCCTCCTCCGGCTCCACCTACGGCATCTCCTGGTTTGACCATCTACTTTGCTGGTGGTCAAGGGCAGGTGGTTGGAGGAGGGGTAGTGGGGCCTTTGTTAGCGTCAGGCCCCGTGGTGGTCATGGCCGCTTCTTTTGGGAATGCGACTTATGAAAGACTTCCTCTTGAAAAAGGCACTACACCTAGTTAGGGAAACGGTACTCTAGGATCACCAAATGGCACTGGTGGCCAGCAGCAACTAATGAGCAATGCCAATCCATCGTCATTTCGTGCATTACCCCCCAATATGCTGAACTCTTGCCAATTACCTACAAATGCGTATTAGGGGACAAATCGTCCCCCTTTCTAAAACGGAATTTCGCCTATTTTACTTCAGTTAGCGTTTGTTGTTTGTGGTGCTCTTGTCTTTCCAGAATTCATATAAGCTAGTTGCCTTTGTGATGTTAGTTTCTCAAAATAGCATGTTTGATTGATCAAGAATAATTTAGGGGTGCAAAAAGGTTTCTCAACTATCCCTGAGGATCCCTCATCAGTGCATCTTTATGGCCTATAATTTGTCTGAACTATGGGATATTTTAGTTCGACTTGTTTATTAAGTCTTTCGTGTTAATTTTATGAAATAATAAATAACAGATTTTGAGATCAAATGCTATAGCCAGTTTAATTACAGGCATTGATCACCTATATGTAGCATGTGACGAGTTCCATTATATTTTATGTGAGTTTTAAGGTTTTATCTTAGTAAATAATAATGAAGATTTCTGTTATTTTGTTTATTTTTTTTGTTTTTCTTCATAACAGCAACTAGGTTAGATCCTGTGTTACACACGAACGGAAAATATATTAAACTATATATATATATATATATATATATATATATATATATATATATATATATATATATATATATATATATATATATATATATATATGGACAAAGTATAGAATGAAAACCCACTTGAGTTGTGAAAACCCGCGAAAACCCAATGCAACATCGTTTTTTTTGTTACATGTAATATATGTTATAACATTTAATACAAAACATCGAAACATTAAAAAAAAATTGTTTTGCTATTTTTTAACATTTTTTTACTAATTTTTTTATATGTTTTTAGGAGAGAGAAAAAATTATATTTATGTTAATATTTTTTATTAACTTTATTTATGGAACACAAGATTTAATCTTTAATTAAAAACATGTGGTTGAGAATGAGTTTCTAGAGTTTTCACAACTCAAGTGAGTTTAACCTAACCCTACCCTATATGTAGTATGTATGTATGTATGTGTTATAGACATTATGAATTGTAAACGTCAGATAATCTAGCATTATTATTATAAGGTATCACATTGTTATTTTAATTAAAATAACCCAACATACAAAGACAAATTGAGAAAAAATAACAATTTAAAACATAATTTCTAAGTTATGCCACATATTTCTAACTTATACCATGAAACAAAAAAAAACATATTAGTTAAAACATCATTTACTGAAATCATATGTTATAAACTATGAAACGCAAATATTTAGATGCTGTAACATAAGTTGTGTTACAAAAACTATTTTAATGAAATAATAAACCATTTAAGTACACAACATAAAAAAATGCTACAAATATGAATATATCAATAAGATATAATTATAATTTTTATTAAATTGTGTTTTCAATAAAGCAACAATATAATCCAAAACTCGTGATCTAAACCATCATTTCAATCCAAACATCCATACATCCGGTCCAAACGTTCATAAATAATTTATTCAAATCCAAAAAAATAAATAAAATAACAAAGTCTCAAAATTTAACAAAAATAACAATAAAAATAATTAATTATCTTTATTACTCAATAAATATTAATTATAATAATTTATTTTGAAAGGTTATTCAACTTAGAAGTTAGTGTTTAAATTAATGTTCAAATTAGCTTATCCAAATTATATAAATAGAAAATTGATGAGTTGGAAGCCTATGTGAACATGATAGTTAAATGTCATGTGAAAACTTTGTATTGCTTTAATAGTGTAGTAAGATGAAGATTTCAATTCCCTCTGATTCATTAATTTTATAATAAATATTTTATATATCTTTTCTTTACAATCATTATAATCATTAATTAATTTGTCCTTGGTCTATAGGTATTTTTGGAAAAAGTTTTGTCTTTACATAGTTGAAGTCTCATGATTAAACAAACGTAATTTCTAAAAATAGAGTCTGAGATAGTTGTATTAAAAAGGATCATTAATTAATTAATCTTGATTGAACAAATTTAAAAGTGAAAAAAAGCCACCTAATTTAATTTAGGTTATTTTTATGTGTATTTATAGGTTTCATTTTCTTGAAACATAAAGCAATTTATTTCTATCATAAATTAACTTAAAACTCATGAGCCTTATAGAATATTATTTTTGCTGAACCTTACAAAGAACTGATAACCAAATACCAAACAACTGATGATCTAAAAATAATTTGTTCTCCATTGTCAATTTTTGTAAAGTGCTGCTCTAAGCATCTAACCATGCAAACTGAAAACACAACAGCTGATCAAACTATTGAAGATCCTAACGACTAAGACTAACAAGTGATTAAACTATTCAAGCAAGGATCAGTAGTTAGCATAGGATTCTCTTTAGTAAGTTGATTGTAACTTATTCGTCAGTAGTTTGTAATCGTTTTTGTTAAAAGTCACCTTCACCTTTTAGCTCATCATTAGTTTGTTACTTGTATATAATAAAGAAGAGAGTCTCTTCTTCATTAACACTTTTGACATCCGGTAACTTGATCAGTGTATTCTTATACTAGAAAATCAGAGTGAATGATGAGCTAAGGTTGAGGGGGAGCAATAGATTGTAATCATTCGATTATAGTTAATATATAATTGTTCTTCCATATGAAACCTGCTAATTAGCTCAAATGAATTCTGCTGCATAGCTTGTCTAATCGAATTATAATTCAAAACTGATTTCAATTAATGTGATACTAATTCATACAAAGAATTAGATTAGCTGTTTACTGTTTCATTGATTGTGAATTGTGTTCATTAGCTTAGATTAAGATCTAGAATCCTAAAAAGTAGTATTAAAGCCATGGATCTCTGAATTTGATCTAATAATCAATTCAGAAACAAAGATTTAAACTCAATTTGATAATTCTAGTTGTGGATTTCAAAAGGATCAAAATATCTGCTTAAACCTCTGTCGTTAGAGAAAAACTAGTTGAATTGAGAATCATGTCTATTGTGCAAGATCCTCATAATACTGGTTCAACCTCCAAACCACCCGTGTTGGTTCGAGGACAATACAACATTTGGGCACAACGTACGTTTCACCATCAGGGCAATCAAAACACTGGTTGTTGGAGATCTGTAGTTCACGGGCCTCATTCCCCTATAACTGTTGATCCATTTGATGGAAACAAAACGATTAAGAAAGATCCTAAGGATTATTCTGATCAGGATCTGAAGAAATTTGAATTGGATGCTAAATCTCATGCAACGCTTGCCATGGCAATTCCAAATAAAATTTACGGTAGATTAATTCATCACAAGTCTTCTAAGGCATTATGGGATGCACTAAAAGAAAAATATGGTGGAACCCCACAAGTCATTGAGAATTCTCGTGAAATTCTCATGTAGTAGTATGAAACATTTTATCATTTAAGAGGAGAGAGTTTAACTCAACAATATGAACGATTCACAACTCTAATCAGTGAATTGACAATGGGCCAAAGTGTAACATTTTTATATTATAACCCTAGCCTTCCCTCTCCCTCTTTCCTGGTCTGATCGGCGCAAGGAGGCAGCCACAACCTCACCGATTTTCTTTTTTCCAGCCATTCCTAAAAGCCAAAACTCCAATTCAAGGTTGGTATTATATCAATACAAGTCTTTTTCACCTTAATTCATCTTAATTGCTCGCTTATTTATCAAGAAAATTCGGTTTAACGCCTTGTTTGAGGGGATTAACAACCAATTCAGCTTGTGTAGCCTCGGTATGATATACGGGCTGTGAGAAACTTAATTTTTATGTTAATGGTGCTGAATTGGTTGTCGGTTGCTCAAACAAGTCTATACAACGCAAATTCACGTTTAATTGGTAGTTTGTGCGTTGTACAAGTGAATTGCTGACCCCTCAATTCGTGGGGTGTCGTGTGGACTTGTTGGCTGTAATTATACTAAATTTTTTCCACATGGGGCTGTGTTGGTTGCTAAGTATATAAACAACTTGTTAACATGCGCATTCGATAAAATTAACAACTTTCGGGTGTAGTTTGGAAATCCTTTGTCCCTGGAATTAATTAAGGGTAGTTTTCGTAAATACAAGGCCCCGGGGGATGATGTAATTGGAATTGGTATGGATGACACTTTAGGTCAATCAAATCATGTTAGAACGCCTCGTAGGACAACCGAGTAGGTACGGTTCAGTTAGTAATCATTGTGTGTAATATGACAGGAGTTTGAGTTGTGGGAGTACTTAGGGGTTCTCTAGATCGTTGCTATTTTTGTGCCTCGTGTCAGGTGAGTTCATGATGCCCCTTTTTACGTTTTTATGTTTTGGGCAAGCATACACACCTACTTTGTTTTACTCGTTGAACAGTTTAAGTGATTACGTGTAGGCGTACTTGCAATAGTTTATATTTTGAGATGTCTTGTACATATTACCCTACAGCCTATGATTTTTGATGTTACTTAGTTCTTTATCAATAAGATATATGTGAGTAGGCCTGTTGATGTGTGTATGCATGGTGATTGTGGCCGGGTCAAATATATTACTCGGGTTTAACCCGTGGTGGGAGGCTCGTGTTGCATAATCATCATTTAGACAGGTCAAATATATTACTCGAATCCTTGACTTCATGTCTCATGATTTGTGGTGGGGAGGCCTGTCGTTTGCTAAACTGTGATCGGTTCAAATATATTACTTTTGAAATAAATTATGAATGTTATTTACTAAAACGTGAACTCATTCAGCTCAAGATAACTTTGTGTGTATGTTAGTTTGACTTTCTGGTTAAGGATTGAAGATTATCACTTGGACGTGCTGGATACTACTCGGAAGGTTGAAGGCATTTCTAGTCGAGGACTTTTAAATTAAACAAAAAATTTATTTACATTTGATTTTTGGCACATGTCCCCGGTTTTGGGGTTTTGATACTTATTATTTTTCGATGGTTATTGCTCTAAACTGGTTTTAATAAAATGAACTTGCTTTGGTTTTAAATTTTTAAGAAATTTGGGTATGATTAACAACTGTAGGATTCCCTGGATTCGGGGTCTTACAAGTTTGTATCAGAACCAAGGTTCGAGGGATCCGAGCATTCTCGAATGCTTGGACTCGAACTGTAATAAAAAGGACTGGAAATGCCAACCGCGAGTAGCTGCACGCCAAGAAGTAAAATTTTATTTGTTTAATTATCTTTATGAGTATTAGGGTTTAATTATGTGAATAATTGCCTAAGTCTTAGACGGGATGCTAATATGGTTAAGTGCAGGGGGTTCTTAGGACGGGCGGGTAAAGTAAACGACTAATCACACTTGATCAACATAATTAGAAGTTTACCCTTACTTTCCATGTTCTAAATACTACTTGTACTTGATCGTGTTAAAGTTCTGTCTTTGTAGGGATAAGACATGGTCACTACTCGTACAACTAAGAGAGGTCGTCCCAGTGGTCGTGGTCGTGGTCGTGGTCGTAAGCCACGTGTCAAGACTGAGAGAGAGAACCCGACTCCGTAGCAGGAAGAGACCCTGATTTAGGAGGAGGGGGATAACCCCGCATTAGATCCTTCCATGCGTGCGGCCATCGCGGATGAGGTTTAACAGGCTCTTCATAGCGCCATTCCCGAAATTGTTGATGAGGCTGTTAGGGCTATGGAAGAAACGATTGTTCGTAAGAGTTCGGATAAGGGAGGAAAGGATAAGAGGACTCGGGATGAAGCTGAGGTGATTGTGCCGAGTGAGGATGAAGAAGAGGTTCGTACGATTAGGGTCACTGCTCGGGGTTATTCGTATGGGGATTTCAAAAAGTGTAACCCTCCCACTTTCGATGGTACTAAGGATGTGTCAGCAGCACATCAATGGGTGAGAGAAATGTAAGCCGTGTTAAGAATCAGTAAGTGTAAGGGGAGGATATGGTTACTTTTGCTACTGCCTCGTTTCGTTCTGAGGCGTTGTGTTGGTGGGACAATTTTGCTCAGGCCATGGGTGATCGGTCTATTAGGAGGATGACTTGGGAGGAGCAGAAGCAGTTGATTCTCGATCAGTTTTGTCCTCCGTATGAATTGGATAAGATTGAGCAGGAATTCTTGATCCTGGAAGCGGGTAATATGACCCATCGTTAGTATACTACGAAGTTCAACCAAATGGCTCGTCTATGTCCCGATCTGGTTACTCCTGAAACTAAAAGATTCAAAAAATATGTGAAGGGTCTTCTGGTGGATATTCGTAGGGGTGTGGTGACCACCGATATGAGCTCTTTCCATTCGGTGGTTACCCGGGCTAGTACTGTGTATGATCAGAAAGAGAAGATAATGTCGTCTGAGACTAAGAAGACTTGGAACTCAAATTCTAACTCCAATGGTAAACGGTTCAGAGGAAATAACTTTACTTCGGCTGGGAAGAGAGTGAGAACTGAGACTTCGGATCATAGGGGAAGTATGATGGTGGATAGATGCATAAAGTGTGGGAAACTGCATAGGGGGAATGCTCCTTGTTTCCTTTGTGTGAAGATTGGACACATCCACTACGAGTGTCCGACTCTGACTTGTTTCCGGTGTAGGGGGTCTAGGCACTTGGCATCTGGGTGTCCTGATATTAAGGCGAGGGGATCCGAGCAGGGGACTTCCCCGAGGGGGAAAATGGTAGATAAACCGAAGGCCCAGACGGGGGCTTTCAACATCTCTAATAAAGAAGCGAAGGACGACGCAGACGTTGTTTCAGGTACTCTTTTCCTTATCCTTCTAATATATCCTACCATTTAAAATCCCATATTCTTTCGAGAGCGTATGTACGATTGCTTAGCAAAGCATTAGTGTAATATCATTCCAGGTACCTTTTTACTTGATGAATTACAGGCTTCGATTTTGTTTTACTTGGGTGCCAGTAGGAGTTTGGTGTCTACCGCTTTTTGTTCCACGCTAAAAAATCACCCGAGCGCTATGATATATTTGAGGTTGAGGTCGCTGTAGGGAAGTCTGTTTCTGTGTCTAAAGTTATTTAGGGTTGCTTTATTGAGTTTTCCGGGTATAGATTTCCGATGCGGCTGTATTTGATGCCGTTGGGCTGTTTCGATTTGGTGCTTCGGATGGATTGGCTTGCTAGTGTGGATGCTCAGATTATCTGCGGCTAGAAACTTGTGCGTTTAAGGGCTCTGGATGGGAGCCAAATCACTGACTTCGGTGATTGGAGTGGTGCGACACCACACATTATATCCATGCTTAAGGCGGGGAAAACTTATGCTGCGAGGTTGTGGGGCGTATCTGGCATATGCTATAAACATGAAAACCAAGGTTGCTACCGTCGGTGATGTTCCCATTATTCAGGATTACTCGAATGTATTTCCAGACGATTTGTCAGATATGCCGCCGGATTGCGAGGTTGAGTTCCAGATAGACCTTGTGCCTGGTGCCAAACCCGTTGCTCGAGCACTTTACCGCCTAGCTCCAAACGAAATGAAAGAACTTATGGCCTAATTGGAAGACTTGCTCGACAAAGGCTTCACTCGACCGAGCATCTCACATTGGGGTGCCTCGGTCTTGCTTGCCAAGAAGAAGGACGGTAGCATGCAGATGTACATTGACTACTGTGAATTGGTTAAACTACCATGAAAAACAGGTACCCTCTGCCAAGGATCGATGATTTATTTGATCAACTCCATGGAGCTAGTTGATTCTCGAAGATCAACCTTAGGTCGAGGTATCATCAGTTGAAAATTCGTGAGCAAGATATTCCTAAGAGCACTTTCCGCACTTGCTATGGACATTATGAATTTCTCATGATGTCTTTCGGTTTAACCAATGCACTGGCTGCGTTCATGGATCTTATGAACCGGGCGTGTTGGCTGATGCTTGACCGTTCTGTTATTGTTTTTATTGACGACATTCTCGTGTATTCCAAAAGCGAAATCGATTACGCTCGTCATATCATGGAAGTTTTGGATGCTCTGCGAAGAAATAAGTTATACGCGAAATTTTCTAAGTGTTCTTTGTGGTTACGCGAGGTCAAATTCTTGGGTCTTGTTATTAACCCAAATGGCATCTTGGTAGACCCTGCAAAGGTGGAAGCCATAAACAAATGGGAATCTCCCAAGTCACCGTCTGAAATTCGTAGCTTTCTAGTTTTTGCGGGGTATTACAGTCGATTTATTCTTGACTTTTCAAAAATAGCTTCGTCGTTGACCAAGTTGCATAAGAAGAGTGTTAAGTTTGTTTGGGGTACTGATCAGGAGGAGGCTTTTCTTGAGTTAAAGAGCAGGTTAACGCATGCTCCAATTCTAGCCTTGCCTGATGGCATCGACGACCTGCTTGTCTATTCTGATGCTTCTTACCAGGGGCTTGGGTGTGTTCTTATGCAGCGGGGTCGAGTCATAACTTATGCCTCGTGGTAGTTAAAGCCTCAGAGACAAATTACCCTACCCACGACCTGGAACTCGTAGGGGTCGTGTTTGCGCTTAAGTTTTGGAGATATTATCTGTATGGTATCCCTTGTGTCATTTACACCGATCATAAGAGCTTAAAGTATTTATTCTAGTAAAAGGAACTAAATATGCGGCAACGTCGGTGGTTGGAGTTAATTAAGGATTATGATCTTGAGATTATGCTCCATCCCGGTAAGGCTAACATAGTGGCCGACGCGTTGAGCGAAAAGGAGAGGCTGAAACCAATTCGTGTGAAATCTTATCAGCTTATTCTCAAACCCGATATTTTGAAACAGTTAGCCGACATTCAGAATGAGGACTTACAGGGGGAATGGATTATATCAGATCATATATGGGGTCAAGAAAAGTTGTTGGAAGACATCGGTGACGGGGTGAAGTAAAAGGATGGTCGTTTATGGGTACCCAAGTATGGGGGATTCAGGAGTAGGATTCTAGATGAAGCTTACAATTCGCGCTATTCCATTCATCCGGGCACGACTAAGATGTACCAAGATCTCAAGAAGAACTACTGGTGGCTTGCGATGAAGTATGAGGTGGCTCAATATGTGAGTAAATGTCTGATTTGTTTGCAGGTTAAGGCTAAGCACCAAAAGCCTTTCGTGAAACTTTCACCCTTGGAAATACCCGAGTGGAAATGGGAGCATCTTATGATGGATTTTTGTTGATACTTGTTTTGTACGTCTCGGTGTTTATATGTTTATTATTATAATATAGTTTAATGTAAAGGGCATTTTGGTAAATGTATAGCCCATTCGCTCTATTGTAAGTTACAATCGTTACCCCGTAACGATTGTAACACATTCGTATTAATTGTAAGCTCATTCGTTAACCTTACTTAACGAATGAGATACCGAAGGAGGGCTATTCGTTTAGTTTAATGTATTAATGAATGAGTATGTTCATTCGTTAATTCTGTGTAACGAATGACACATTCGTTAAGTTATATCTTAACGAATGTGGTCATCACTATATATACCCTTGTAAGGTATGATTAATGTAACAGTTCTGATTATTCCTTCTTCCACCTCGTTACTGTGTCCAAATACACTCTCAACACACACAGTACACACAGTTAATGTAATCACTCCTAATCGTATACATATTCAACGAACAACTCGATGTCATCGTAAGATCTAGATCCATACCAGCTCTTTCAAGTGGTATCAGAGCCATTTGATCTAATCTTTGAGCTAATTTGTTGTTTAAAGTGTATAATTCATCAAGTATTGGTTTCGTTTCATGATGAACTGATCTTAATCGAGTTTTCTTTGATTCCGATATAACAGAGGTTTCTGTATTCTGTAAAATGGACTGTTCTAGTTGAAATGAACTAGGATTAATGTAATTGAAGTCAGATAATTGTGGTTTTAGTTCGAATTAGGTCTAAATTGAGTATGAATTGAGGTCTGATTGAAGAAAATTGTTAGTTACGGACTTGTGTTTGACGTAATGGATGATTGATAAGGTCTGGTGTGGTTTGTGATTATGAACTAGTGTAATCTGGTTCGGAATTGAGTTTACGAGCAGATTGATATAGCTTATAGGGATTTCGGACAAGTTTGGACTGAGATCTGTATTTTTGAATGTATGAAGATATGATTTCTGATTCGTTAATGGATGAAGACTGATTCGTTATTCCTTAACTGATCATTTGCTAATCCTTCACCTTCGTTTACACCACATTCGTTATTCAATTAGCATTCATTAAAATCACATTCGCTATTCATTCACAAGTCACATTCATTTAAATTTCAGATTCATTACAAAACTCATTCGTTATCCCTCAAATTCGCTTGATTTGGTAATGAATATCACCCCATTCGTTACTTATTAAAATTCACATTCGTTATTATTCTGAGTTGTTTGAATAGTAACCATAAGTGTTAAAATTTGACATGTTTGGTCCCTGAATTTCAAAACTTGTTATCTTATGGCTTCTTAGAATGCTTCGTTATATGCATTAGCATCCTAGAATGCTTTAATGCAACAAATGCTGATGATGGATAACGAGATTGGTAGCCACAACAAGTATCCTAATCTTCTAAAACTTTCAGATTTTGCTCGGTGGGAACTGAGGTTTCGTGCTCACTTGGGGTTGGTTCATCCAAGCAGTGTACGGTATCTCGATGTTGTTTATGTAGCACCTCTTGTAGGTAGTGACAATCTTGGTTGGACTCCAAAGGAATTTAAACATTATGAAGCATAAGAACTGATAGATTTTGAAAGTGAGACAAAGGCTTATTCGACTCTCACAATGGCTTTGCCTGAACAAATCTTTCACCAATATAGCACTATAAAGATTTGTGCATCTCTATTTGATACTCTGAAAAGAAGAAGCTTGGGTAATACGATTGAGAGTAAGAAGACTCTTGTAAAGTTTTAGTTTAGAAATTTCATCTTGATGAAGAATGAAACTGTGGAAGAGATGATTAAACGGTTTAGTCATCTAGTTGTGGAAATGGCAAGTGTGAATCTTGAGCCAACCGAAACTAACAAAATTGATACTCTGAAGAACGCATTGCCCTCATCATATTCTACTTTCCTTTTTGTATTGAAAGAGAATGGTTTCTTTCGTAACATAGAGCTCACTGCAGTGCAATTTATTAACAAGATAGAAGAAAGAGAATTTGAGTTGAAGTGCCAAAATTCTTTGAAGGACAATCAAAACCAGAATCCTTCACTTTATGGTGGAGCAATGCCAGCAAACAATTCTTCAAGTTCCAGTTCTGTCCCAATCACTGCTTTTTTCACTCAAGCTCAAGATGAGACATCTAATGTAAACAGCTCACCTAATGTATGTTTTATGGCAACGGGTGCAAAGTCTGAGTCAACTGCCAATGCTCCAAGTTCGTTGCCAAAAGTAAATCTTCAAGAAGCTGAACATCAATTTGCTTTCTTGTGTGCATTCATGACTTCATATGAACAACTGGTTGGTAGCAAAATTGCAACAAGTGAGTTGACCGATGAAGACTATTGATCCCGATGACCTTGAGCTAATGGATCTTAAATGGAGTATGGAAATGTTGTCAGAAAGGTTAAGAGGCTTATGCAAAGAACGGGAAAAGACCTTACTACACTTAACAAGCGAGTTGGTTTTGATAAACCGAAGGTTAAGTATTATAATTGTGGGGACTTTGGCCATTTTGCAAAAGAATGTGATAAACCAAGAAAGGAGTATTCAGGACCACACAATGATGAGAGAAACCCGAGAAAGAATGCATCAGGAAGTGATCAAAGTAAGAAGAATAATTCAGAAAGTGATAAATCTAAAATATCCAACACTCAAGCTCTTGTCACAAATGAAGGGGTTGATTTGTCTCAAAGGTTGTTGGGAAATTAGGCCAATGTTGCTGTTTTTGAACCAATTGAGAAATTTGAAGATGCAAGCAGTGATAATGTATCTGAAGAAAGCTACCCCTCTGACTTTGAAAGTGATTCTAATCAGAGTTCGTCTGTGCAAATCGAATCTGATAAATCAATTCCTGATCAAGTTGAATCTTATGCTTGCATGGCTAAGATCGAAGAGGTATGTCCTACACCTCATGTTAATGTATCTGAACCTTCAGCTGGTGTGATTGAGTGTAATGAATGTGCTGAACGCAAAACTAAACTTGAATCAGCTTTAATTCAGAACACTAATCTCACAAAAGATCACTTTATGATCAATGAATGTTATCAACAGAAATCCAAATTACTGGAACAATCTACATTAAAAATTCAAAATCTGTCTGAAAGCAATCATGATCTCAAAGCTGAGGTTCAATGTAAGATAATTGTAGTTGAGCAACATTTCAAGGAGATTCTCCGACTCTGAACCTGCATTTCTAATATGGAAAATGAAGTTTTAGAACTGAAAAACAAACTGGGAAGATTTCGAGATTCCTCGTTTCTTTTAATTGAGATCATTGAGGTAAATCATTCTCACAAGAAAAATGGAAAAGCAGGTTTAGGGTACGTAGAGATTCCTCCTCCTTTTAAAGGAGATTACTAAAGCATTCATGATGTGAAACAATGTCCAGAAATGCATCAAGTTGAATATGATAATGTAGAACAAATTAAAACAACTAATGAACCATTTCACATTACAAGTAAATTAGTGTTTACCAAAAGTGAATTGGATGGTTCTATTGAGGAGTTGTCTAAACCAGATGAGATTGTCAAAAACAAGAACATCCTTGCTTACAATCACATCTTATGTGAACCTGAAGAGTTTGAACAAGCAGTGTATGGTTCAAAACCTTCAAACGATTCATCAAAAACTCCTAAGGTATCACCTAATGTACCTAAATCAGACGAACCCTCTGTGTCTGATGAGGAGTTGATGAGGTTCATCAATCCTCAACCTACATCTTTAAGTGGTAAGATATTTAAGTTAAAAGGATTGTCAAAAGTGTTTTCAGATAAAGAAGTTCCTTTGAATCTTCTAAATCCTGAATTGATTGACAGTGTTTTCCGAGATGACACATCCAAAGTTATTTAGCTTGAACAATGTTTTATCAAATCAAAACTTGAGAATGTTCAAGAAAAGGCAAATGATAACAAGTTTAAACACATAAAATTTGTAAAATCATCTAGGATGGAGAATTCTTCTATTTCTACCAATCTAGAGTTTTATCAAAATAAAAAGGGATTTAAATCCACTGTTCCTAAGAAAGTAACCTTTGAAAAGTCTAAGATAAAGGTTCCTCAACCTGTGCATGAAAGTAAACCAAGTGTTTCACCACATAAGACCTTAGACACACGTTTATGCTTTAAATGTGGATAACCGGGTCATGTTTCAAAGAAATGTAAAGCAAAGGTTGATGATATCAAGTTGTCATCGAAACAAAAGACTGAATTGAATCAGAATCTGAAAGAAGAACACATTGATGAGTGTATGATAATGTATACAAATTTAATCCGAAGAAAGTAGTTCGGGTTGAATCGTTTAATGTATCAAACAAATTTGTAGACCATGTTCAACCAATTTGTATGAACACTGATTTGGGAATCATACATGATGGTTACTTAAAGAAGAAAAATAAGAAACCAGTCACCTATTCTCAAGTACCGAATGCTAGTGTTAATTTATCTTTATCTCCGAAAGTATCAAAGGGAGAGCCCAAGACTGAGGCTTGGGCTTCCTTTTTGAACTAATATCTTTACCTTGTTGTGTAGAGTTTATCTAGATCCGTTTCAAATCACAAGTGGATATTGGATAGTGGATGTTCTCGGCATATCACTGGCAACCTGGATCTTCTGAGTAACGTAAAAAATATTCAAGGGGGTTATGTGGCGTTTGCTGGTAACAACGGTGGGATGATAACTAATGAAGGAGAAGTTTCAAACGGGAAAGTGACGTTTAAAAAGGTTAATTATTATGAAAAAGTGGATCATAATCTGCTGAGCGTTTCGCAGATATGTGATAAAAAGTTTACCACAATTTTCACATATACGGAATGTGTTATCCTTCAACCGGGATACATAATTCATGAAGACATGGTTGTCATGAGATCTCCTTAATCAAATGATATTTATGTACTTGATATGAGTTGTAATGTAAGTGTTTCGCCCTCAGCTAAGTGTTTCGTTTCGAAAGCTACAGAAAAGGACTCTATTCTTTGGTATCGATGCATGGGGCATATTCGCATACGAAAGATGAATTTTCTCATTTCAAATGAACTGGTGGATGGTGTTTCACATAAGAATTTCAAGATTAATGATCATTAGGTTGCATGCAAGAAGGGGAAACAAAAGAAGAAATCACATCCGAGCAAGTCAACTAACTTGATTGATACACCACTAGAACGACTTCATATGGATCTCTTTGGTCCAGTAATTCGTGCTAGTATCGTTGGTGATTTGTACTGCTTGGTGGTTACTGATGATTTCTCACGATACTCATGGGTTCTATTTATGGGGTCAAAATATCAGACGCCTATCTTAATTCAGAACCTTATCAGGAAGATCGAATCACTTTACAAACTGAAAGTGAGACGAATACGGAGTGATAATGGAACTGAATTTAAGAATAATGTATTGGATTTCTTCTACATTCAGAAAGGAATTCATTGGGAATTCAGTGCGCCTTATGTTCCTCAACAAAATCGCGTGTCTGAAAGAAAGAATCGTACGTTGATTGAATCTACGAGAACGATGCTTGTTGATTCTAAGCAACCCGTTCAATTCTGGAACAAAGCTATGAATACAGTGTGTTACACCCTTAATCATGTACTAACTGTAAAAAGGTTCAAGAAGACAAGTTATGAGATTCTGAAAAATCGTAAGCCGAACTTAAAGTATTTGGAACCGTTTCCGGTGTCCGTGTACTGTATTGAAGAGAGATGCTGGAAAGTTTAATGAAAAAGCTTTTGAGGGTTATTTTTTGGGATACAATTCTCCTAAGAAACGGATATTCAATATCTCTTCTGGTTGTATGGAAGAATGGTATCATGTTGATTGCCAAAGTTATACTACTCCTCCAACTGGTACGGGTCCCGATTGGATGTTCGACTACGGCGGGTTATTTAATTCATTTACGTCCATGGTTGAAGAACTTCCTGAAGATTTTATTAGGTCATATCTGGAAGAACAATGTATTCTTATTCTAAGGACTTCTTCGGTTGATGTAGACGACTCTCCTAATGTATCAGAATCGTCAAATGAGGTGTCTGAGTCTTCCGATGAAGCTAATTTTGTTGAATCATCATCAATTCCATTAGATGAATCTATAGACACAAACGAGCCTATTCTAATTGATGATGACTCACCAACTATCTCTTACACGGCAGAGGAAAATATCACCAATCTGGGTGACAACGTATCTGTACCTGCTAATCCTTACTTAAGGATTCATTCTAATCATCCGTAGGAATAGATAATTGGTGATGTGAACGATGGGGTTCGTATAAGACACCAATTAGCTAATGTATGCAACGATATGGTTAACTGTAACTTATCTCCTACTGAGGATTCGATAGTTTGTGCTTATGCGGATTTGCACTCTTCGGGTATCCTTAGTATTGCACAATGCACCTGCTTTCTATCACAGATTGAACCAACAAGTGTCACGATGGCACTCAAGGAACCATCTTGGGTTGAAGCAATGCAAGAGGAGCTGCAACAGTTTATTCTACTGGGTGTATGGGACTTAGTTGATAAACCCGACCGTGTGAAAAAGGCTATTCCGAAAAAATGGGTTTTTAAGTGCAAAAAGGACGATCGCGGGGTAATCGTGAGAAACAAGGCACGATTGGTCGTTCTTGGTTACAATCAACAAGAATGCATTGATTACACTGAAGTATATGCTCCTGTGGCACGACTGGAGGCTATACGTATTTTTCTTGCCTATGCAGCCTATAAAAATTTTAAGGTTTATTAGATGGATCTGAAATCGGCGTTCTTAAACGGAGCTATTCATAAAGAAGTATACATGAAGCAGCCTCCCGGTTTCGAAGATCCAGACTTTCCAGAGCGTGTTTATCGATTAAACAAGGCTCTTTATGGTTTACATCAGGCCCCGAGAGCCTGGTATAGCACGTTGGCTGACCATTTGATAGAAAGTGGATTCACGAAGGGAACTGTGGATTGTAATTTGTTTTATAAGAACGTGGGTGATGATCTGCTCCTCGTCCAAATCTATGTGGACGACATCATTTTCGGTTCGACGAACGACAGCCTGTGCAAAGATTTCGAGAAGACGATGCAAACCAAATTCGAGATGAGTTCGATGGGAGAGATGAACTTTTTCTTTGGATTGCAAGTTCACCAGTCTGATTCCGGGATCTTTATCCATCAGACCAAATACGTGAACGATGTCTTGAACCGATTCAATATATCCGATGGCAAAATTCCTTCGATACCTCTTCCCGTGGGTCACAATTTATCACCGGATGAATTGGAGGATACCGTAGATCCAACCCTGTATCGAGCGATGATCGGATCTCTTATGTATTTGACTGCATCTTTACCTGATATCATGTTTGCTGTTTGTTTGTGTGCCAGGTACCAATCGAGTCTCCGAGTGACTCATCTGGCGGCTGTAAAGCGTATCTTACATTATCTGAAGGGAAATCCCGACATTGGGTTGTGGTACCCCAAGGACGATAAGTTTGATCTCACCACTTTTACTGATTCGGACTATGGAGGATGCAAGATCAATTTCAAGTCTACAACAGCGGGTTGTCAGTTCTTAGGAAACCGACTTGTTTCCTGGCAGTGTAAGAAGCAGACGACGGTTTCAACTTCAATAGCCAAAGCGGAGTATGTGGCGGCCTCGAGTTGCTGTTCACAAGTTCTCTGGGTCCAGCAACATTTGTGGGATTACGGTTTGAAGTTTCTTACTACTTCTATTTTTATTGACAATTCCGCCGCTATATCTATCACTAAAAATCCGGTTCACCATTCAAAAACCAAACACATTGAAATCCGTTATCACTTTATACGTGATTGCTTTGAGATTGATAAAATTCATACGGATTTTCAAAAGGCTGACTTTTATACCAAAGCGTTTGACAAAACACGTTTTCAATATGTGTTGGGTATAAATGATTTAAAATCTTTAAAAGATATTCAAAAGCTTGGTTAAATCATTTTCTTTTTTAAGGTTTTAGTTCAAGTTTTTTTGTTTTTAGGGGGAGAAAACATAAAATCCAAAAATATTGTGTTTTTTTGTTTGTATAGAGAAAATTAAAAACTCCAAAAACATTCTATTGAAAAATTCAAAAACAATGAAAAATGCTCCTCAAAATGAGTTTAGAAGCAAAAAGAGAAAATGATAGTACATTTATCATTTGCTCCTAAATCCAGTAAAAACTAAGTAATAAAAGACTGTGTGCTTAATTGTATTGATGTATTGGTAGGTCTTTTAAACAAACAAGTATGAATTGGTAAGAGATATAAACATAAATTGCTAAATATTTTGGGAGATTTTTCTATAAAAGGTCTTGATAATGATGGCAAAAATATAATAATCTGGTCATACTCAAGCCTTTTAATCAATTTGAAAAAATTTTAAACAAAAGGGTCTAGTTGGTGGTTAACGCTTCAACGATGTATGGTCTTGTGGCCTTAAATCATGTATTGATGGGATGCTATGATGCTCCGAATTCCATTGGGTCTTTATGCGGTTTTACATCTGGTATTCATATCGATGAATATTAAAAATGCTTGTAAAAGTGAACCCGCAGTGTTACTGCTTAAGTCTCTAAACTTGATCGCAAAAAGTACTTCATGTACAAAATGAATTATAGACTTGATCAAACTACACTATGAGTCATACATTGTCCCCTTGCTCGCGTCTCATTACAATTGAGAAATGAACCACAAGGGATACAAGTTCTGTAAACCGACAGATGAAATCGAGCTTACTCATCAATGGGAACGGACCTTAGGGTATTGCTTGATAACAGGGGTATGTCTTGTAGTGGGGATTACGGACTATGATTACTTAAAAATAATCACTTTTCATCAAATTGGTTTTAAGGTTCAACTCAAGTTGAGGTGATTTGAATAAAATCAAATTACGCTTGAATCAAAATTTGAACTAATTCTTTTAGAACTTTGTGCCTAATTGAACAAATTAATAAATATCACCGAAAATTCAGAAAAATTTGTTAGAAGATTTAAGTGGATAACAATACCAATAATCGACTTAACACTTGTCATAGTAAAAGCTGAAAATAAAACTGGTATGGACGGAAATTTTGGTCGATATGATTCCCTGCTCAACTCACAAAAATATGTACTGATTTATTAGTTAGTCTTACTTCTTTATTTTTTTTGTTATTTGAAAGATATTTCAAAGCTCAAAAAGATTTTATTTCTACGTTATTTTTGATTTACCAAGCTGGGGAATAATCTAAAACAAAACGAAGAATTTGATACCCCAAAATTTTAAGTTAATCGTGCTTAACGTAATTCACAACTAGTATCGGTTGAGACTTAATGTAAAAATCCGATTAATTTAAACTGTACCGATCTTTTGTTGATCGGGTATTTTAATGTAAACAATTAAAAACCTAATTAGGTTTAATTGAGTATTTAATTATTTGATTAAAACCCTAATTGGTTTTTAATTTTATTTAATTCCTTATTGAGATCTTTATCTCATTTGTTAAGGATGATTTGGTGATTCGTTAATTGCTTTAACGAATGTTGAACCATTCGTTATTTAAAACATAACGAATAAGTCTCTTATTCGTTATATTAATATTTGCTTCCACTATGCATAATGAATGGAAGCCATTCGTTTAAACTTTTAACGAATGGAATGTTTTTAAATTATTATTCGTTAAGATTTTAACGAATGTATCTTATATTCGTTAGAAAGTTAACGAATAAGAAGAGTTAATGTAATATTCGTCAAATTTTAAACGAATGGACAAATTAATCGTCTAAAAGAATGACGAATCAGGTTCTTAATTTAACGAATGAGGCCATTCGTTAGTTTAAATTTTGAACGAATGACCTTGTAATTCGTGAAATAATTGAGATTTATAATCCCAAGGACAGACGAATGGTCTTTCATTCGCCTGTTCTTATTTCATCATCAACCTAAAAGAAACTCTTGCAAAATTTTGTAAAATCTCATACCTTATTTCATTCGCCTGTTACAATTGGTTAACGTCTTCTTGTTATACAGGTATCGACGATCACAACCACATAACGTTCAGCGGATTACATCGGTGTTTAGATGTTAACTGATTAGTTTTATATTCGCAAATTATTCGAACAGTTAACAAGCTACCAAACCTGTAATTGAATCATTATTATGACTGATGATCATCGTTTATTAATCTAAACAGGTTTTCGATCATGATTGTTGAAGTTAATTGGTAAATGTGTTAGAAGATAAATGGTTTCAAATTTGAGAATCGTCGTTTTTGACTTATTAAGTCAAAATTAATTGTCATGTTGACTTCTATTAGTCAAATTAGCAATTGAAATCAGATTCGCTATTAGCTTAACGACTGATAGTTTAATTCGGTCACTAGTTAATGAATGACTTTATGATTCGTTAAAAGTAACGAATAAGTATTATACTGATAGCGAATAGGGTAACGAATCAGGAGTGATTCGTTAATATAATAAAACCAGATTCGTTATCATAACCAATGTTTAATGTATGAGTTTGATTCGTTATCTGTAACGAATGAAAGATATTTAATATGTAATGAATGTCTTATTCGTTATGAGATGGACATTCGTTAATCAGTTTGAATATTATAATGATATTTTTGTTTGTGTAAACAGAAATGGCCGAAGAGAATGTTTAAAACCTTGTTCTTGAACAAAATCCTGAGGTGATCAACCGCCTCAAGCTGACCCTGAACAAGCTCCACTATTACTATCATGTCACAAGAGCTACAACATATGTGCCTATCTAGAGCCGAACTTTGAAGATTCTCCGATATTCGGGGGAATGATTAGTTTCTTGACATGTTCGAGAATTTACATGGCCATCTCTACTCGTACGGTTGTTTATCAGAAGATTATTCTAGCATTCTGGGATACTGCTAGATACAATGAGGCTGAGAATCAGATGGAGGCAGTAATTCAAGATAAACGAGTAGTGATTGATGTTGGGGTGATTCGAGATTCATTGGGTTTCCGTGATACTGTTGATGATAGATGCGAGTTTGATCAGAGTTTGATACGTGGGTTATTAGGAAGGGTAAAAGTATAATGGAGATTTGGGTAAATCAATGTACAACAAAGCAAACTTGTGCGAACAATACAAGTATTTGCTTCATGTGTTGATACATTGTCTCGGTGGATGCAAAGGTGGTTTCGATGAGTGCCGAGTAATGTTACAATCTGCGTTTGTTGCCTTGGTGTTGAATAAACCATTCAATTTCTCTGAATTGGTTTATTATCACTTGAAGGAAAATCTCACGAGCCATCACAAATTTCTTATGTATCCGAGATTTCTGCACATGATGATCAATGATCTACATCCTGATTTGATTAAAGATCAAGATGATGTCATGGGAGCACATGAATGATGAGACGATGAGACGTTTAAGATCTTACCGAGGTTAGAGTCTGGAAGAACGACCGAGGTTTAAGCGTTTGATTGGTCATCTTGTGAATATTGATTATGTTGCACCACCTAATGATCGATGGGCTCATGATGATTCCGATTCTGAATGTGAAGGTGGTGATGGTGGAAATGATGGTGGTGATAGGGGTCCAGGACCACAAGCTGAGTTAACTTATGCGCAGAAACGTAAACGTAAAGGCAAAGAACCTATGGTGGAGAAGGGAGATAAACCAAAGAAGCAAAGGGTGCGACGTGGTTCTGGTATTGATATTCCTAGTCAACCTTTTGAGAGATCGACTCCTCCGGTATCTATTTCAGCTCCTATTCCTACTTCTCCATTGCCTCAGAGTATTCTGAGATCTCCTACTCCGGTTTTTACTAGATCTCCAACTCCTATTCAGATGCCTATTTCTCCAGTGCCTCCATCTATGACTTTGGTTACTACTGCAAGACCTGATCCTTATTTTGGAGATGTATTGCAAACAGTGTTGGCTCGTATGCTTACACCACAGCCAACTACTCCAGTAACTCCAGTTACACCTACACAATTGCCACGACCTAAGCATTCGTTTATGACATTTACTCGTACTCAGGGTCCCTTGCAACTAGTTCATCCAAATTTTTTTGGTATGACTCCTCAAACTCAATGGTTCCACATGATGAATCTGTTGCATCTTCAACAGACACAGATGCAAGCTGACAGAGCTGCCCATGAGCTAGCACAACGGAATTTGTTATGACATATTCAGTATATTCAGTGAGAGAATAAGGAACTGAAAGCCCTTGTTGCTGCTCAAGGGGAGAGGATTGATAGAGCTGATGAGATCATTCTTCAACTTACGTGCAAAGATGACGAGTTGAAAATATTGAAGAATGACAAAAAGGATTCAGATGCAAGAGGTGCGGGTGATCAGCAACCGGGCGGTGGTACATCGTCGGCGGGTAATGCTGAGAGTACACCAGTAGCAGGTAATCAAGCTGGTGATACAAGTATGGGTGGTGGTAGTGAGGAGAAGGTAATCAGTTGCAGATTGTGTTGTACAAGGATTACACGAGTGTGAAACTGATTGACGTTGTACCAGCAAATATGATTTTATTTGTGGGTATGGACGATATTATTTATAGTATAGTGAACGCAGATGAGATCGAAGAAGGCGAGTTTGTAAATCATTCATTGACTAAAGAGCAGATAACCTTGCTTCTAGATCTAAATGAAGAGGAGGTTGAGGAATTGGTTAAAAGTGTGGATGTGTATGTTGAGATTGAGGAAAGTACAAATACATGTATTCCATGCGGGAATGTGCCTGAATTTGAAGAATTAGAAGTTGAGGATGTTACTGCTGAGGAGTACCCTGAGTTCTACACTGACAACTATAACAACGACTCAGGTGTTCAGTTTTTCACTACAGAACATGTTGATATAGCAGAACGTCGTTTACGAGAAGAGATCGAGAAATGGAACAAAGCTGCAGAGACAAGTCACATGTCTGCTAAAGAAAGAAAACAGAAGCGTGCTTTGGAGGGTATGTTTGAGCATGATATGAAGAAAATGAACAAGATGATCGAGGCCTTTCAATATCATGAAAAGGAGGAAATAAAATTGGCCAAGGCTCGAGTATCGGCCTACCAGATGAAGAAGTACAAGCCTGTCAAAGATGTTAAAGGTGATTTGTTGTTATGGCAGTTTGATTCTGATCTTAAGGTATATATCGTGAAGTGGGAACATGGTATTTATTATTTCAAGCGCCCACACGATATATTATCTATGCCAAGGTGGGATGTTAGAACACTAGCCAACAGACCGTTCGTGAATCAAGGAAAAGATCAGTGGGCTGAGTGGTTCTACGCTCATTTATTGCATGAAACCCGTTTTGGTTTCAAATTCTTCAAGCCGCAGGTGCCGACTCACAAGTATATAGATGAGATTGACCAATGCACAGGCTGGAGGAAGATGATTCTACAAGTAAAGCCGCCAAAGACAATGAAGAGGGCTCCAATGAAGACATTTCCTCAGAGTCTTTTCACCTTGTTTAATTATTGGTATTATGACAATCATACAGGTGAAGCGGTTATTGTATTTACTTTCGGTTCAAAAATGAACACTATAAATGTGATTGATCAGATGTGGCTGGTTAACATAATAGAGTTTGACAACTCTGTTTATTTACTAGTCATATCATATTCGCTACCGTAAGCGACTACGAGCTTGCTATGCAGTTTCAGAATGTTGTTCGTGTCTGTTATGCATACAAGATTCATAGTTGTGTGGACTGGAATACGAAGATGTTCCAGCGTTGAATAATAAAGAGCTCGAGACGAGGGGTAGTTTGTTGATACATGTTTTGTACGTCTCGGTCTTTATATGTTTATTATTATAATATTGTTTAATGTAAAGGGCATTTTGGTAAATGTATAGCCCATTCACTCTATTGTAGTTACAATCGTTACCCCGTAACGATTGTAACACATTCGTATTAAATGTAAGCTCATTCGTTAACCTTACTTAACGAATAAGATAACCGATGAGGGCTATCGTTTAGTTTAATGTATTAACGAATGAGTATGTTGTAATGCCCCGAACCCCAGGAACCCTACAGTTGGTATTCATACAAAACACTTATAAAAATATTTAAACTTGAAAATAGTTCATTCCATTAAAACAACCAATTCAGAGTATAATTCAGCGGAAAACATAAATAATAAAATAAGTTCCCAAAACCCGGGAATTGTGCCCAAAACCAATTTAAATGTATTTAAATAAATGTTAAAAAGAAAACGTTTATTATTATTGAAACATCCGACTAAGCATGCTCTCCACCGTCCAAGTAGCTTCGTGCACGTCCAAGCGGTAATGCATCCACCTTCTAACCTGAAACTCACACTAACATGCACACAAAGTCAGCTTGAGCTGAGTGAGCTCAAGTTTTAATAAATAACATCAATAATAATAATAATCATAATAGTCATTCCCAAAGGTTTTAAACTATAAAAGTGATACATCAGTTAGGCATCATCTTCGATAAATAATCATCCTTATGTATATATACATATACAAACCTACGTATAAACATCTTTATAAGTGCATCCCTATATATATATATATATATATATATATATATATATATATATATATATATAGAGTGTCCTTCTATGGAGAATATAAATAGTAGGGGTAATTGTAATAGTTCTTTTAATAGATATTATGTGTATATATATATATATATATATAACATCCAAGTAATAACATCAGGGTCGAGCAAACATACAACCCAAACACGTAACATCTCATCAACGTACGCAAACACAAAGTAGGCATACATAACATCCATAGTCGATAACGACTACTAACATCGCCAAATATTGGCCATAAAATAATATATATACATACATACTATAACATCCCAAGGCCTACCATATACGAGCAAGCCTATATAAAATAGTTTAAATGTTTCATCAAGAAAAATCATTTAGGTGTGCATGGTAGCCCAAAACTTAAAAAGAGTTAAAAGGGGCATCATGAACTCACCTGACACGAGACACAGATTCGCCATGAGCTAGAGAATCCCTAAGTAATCCCAAGACTCAAACACCTGCCGGTTTACATTCAATCAATACTAATGACATCAAGATGACTCGTTTATTTTATGAGACGTTCTAACGGGGTTCGGGTCACCTAAAGCCTCGACCTCATCAAACTTAATCACAACAGCCCCCGAGGCCTTACATTCACCAAAACGACCCTTAGATACTCTCGGGAATAAAGAATTCCCAAATTACCCTCGGAAGCACTAGGTGATACCAATACGCGCGTTTAAGAGTCGTTTAGGCCATTAACATCCAACTCAGCCCCGTGTGGACCCAACATGATAAAATCACAGCCAACAAGTCCACACGATGATACACGAGTCAAATGGGTCGGTAATTCGCAAGTACCGCACCAACTACTCAATAAACGCAATTGCGCGTTGTACCGACCCGTTGGAGTAACCGACAACCAATTCAGCCCCATAACCTATAAAAATGATTTTTTCAACAGCCCGTACATCAAACCAAGTGTCCCCGAGCTGAATTGGTCGTTAATCACTTCAACCCTCGCGTTAAACGCACCAAACTACAATTCTAGTCCACCGAACACAATTTTTCAAACAATAACTAGTTGACCAATCTAACGAACCCCAATGAATATGGTTTTTAAGTATGATATACTACACATACCTAGGAGGATTTTGGTGCAAAAACCTCACTCAAAACAGTTGTAAGGCCCCGAACCCCGAGTACCCCATAGTTGGTAATCATTCAAAACACTCGTAAAAATAATTAAACTTAAAAACAATTCACTTCATTAAAACAACCATTTCAGAGTATAATTCAGCAGAAAACAAAAATAATAAAATAAGTTCCCAAAACCAATTTAAATAAATGTTAAAAAGAAAACATTTATTATTATTGAAACATCCGACTAAGTATGCTCTCCACCGTCCAAGTAGCTTCATGCACGTCCAAGCGGTAATGTATCCATCTCCTAACCTGAAACTCACACTAATATGCACACAAAGTCAGCTTGAGCTGAGTGAGTTCAAGTTTTTATAAATAACATCTATAATAATAATCATAATAGTCATCCCAAGAGTTTTAAAATAAAAGGGATAAAACAGTTAGGCCAAATAAACGGGATAAAACAGTTAGGCCATCATCAACAATAAGTAATCATCCTTATATATATGTATATGTGTGTGTGTATATATATATATATATATAAACATCCTTATACTTAAATGCAAACATTCTTATAATTATATATAATCGTCCTTATAATTATATATAAACATCCTTATAATTATATACCTACATATATATCATCCAAGTAATAACATCAGGGTCGAGCAAACGTACAACCCAAACACGTAACATCAGGGTCGAGCAAACGTACAACCCAAACACGTAACATCAACACATGCAAATACAAAGTAGGCATACGCAACATCAGTAGTCGAAACGACTACAACATCGCCAAATATAGGCCAAACAATAATGTATATACATATATATATTTAACATCCCAAGGCCTACCATATACTAGCAAGCCTATATAAAATCATTTAAAAAAAACATTTCATCAAGTAAGAAAACACTTAGGTGTGCATGCTAGCCCAAAACTTAAAAATAGTTAAAAAGGGGGCGTCATGAACTCACCTGAAATCGATTGAACACCTGCAACGAGCTAGGAAATCCCTAAGTGCACACTCACAAGTAAGGGCCTGTAAATAGTACACAACGCGTTACTAAACTAGACCGTAAGAACACTCTTGCCTAATGGGCCGTTCAAGCCCAACACTTTGGCCCAAGGCCCAAAAACTTGGCCCAAGGCCCAACACTTGGCCCAAGGCCCAACCCATACCCAATTACTTTTCCTCAGCCCCTAAAACCTTTCAACTAACCAAATTCACCGGTTAAGCATAAAACGAACTTATCGATTAATAACGAGTAAAACATGTAAATTTTAGCGTGCGAAGATGCATTTAATTACATAGGATAACCTTTATAAATTTATTTTTATTATATTTTTCTATTGGACACAAAAATTATAAAAATTCCTCCAACACAGCAAGGTACGTGCAGCTATTTCAGTGCGCAACAAAATGGTTTTATTTTTATAAAATTCATTACTGAGCCAAATTAAACGATTCCAATTGGGTTTGGTTCCTAACTCAAAATACTAACTTTCAAAAGTGGAACCAACCAATTTGGACCTGTCGAAAAAAGGTTATGACGTCGTGAAGACAGACCAAAATCCGTTATCCCGCATATGCTTTGACACTCGATTTTATAAATTCATAAAAACCATTCAAATATCGTCCAAAAATTACGTATTATACCTTTCTGGAAACTAGACTCAAAGTAGAACATCATGGAATCAAGAATCGATCAAAAACCATGGATTACCATCGCGTTACAGACCCTACAATAAACGTATACGAATCTGTCAGCAAACTGTTATCATCAAAACTCAACTTTAACGACCAATAAGCGCGTTAATATGATCAATTAAGGTGTAAAAGACATGGGGAATCATAAAACTGACCGTGAATTGAAGTTTTCACGGCCGAAACTTGGCTGGGCAGAAGAAAATCGAGCAGGGGGGGGGGGGTCTTAGCTGCGATCGGCTGCTGAAATACGGTTTAGTGTTTTTTGTTTAGTGTTATATTATAAAACATTTTCATTCTAGCCCCCATAATTTAATAATGATGCAACTTGGAAGAAATGTTAAGCGATTAGACGTACCGGGATGACGTAAAGGTTTTCGAGAAGCGTCGGATAAATCCCGAGAATTATACATACTCTACAAGTTTTAATTCCTGAAACCGGAATTGACGGGCGTTACAACAGTCCCGGAAAAGCTCAATTAGACAGCCACCCGGTTAGCCTACAATAAGCCATTAATCGATCAATACTCGTGTTATAACGACCAATTATGGTGTGAAAGATTTGGGGAATCGTAGTACTAACCTTTAATTGATGTTTTACGCTCACGACTTGGTCGGAAAAAGGAAAATCACAGGGGGGGGGGGGGGGCTGTGAAGCGCGCCGATCGGACAGCAAGGTTAGGGTTAGGTTTTTTTTTTGGTTTATTGTTATAATATAAATATATTTCATCCAAGCCCCTCAAATTTGAAAGATTTGGCAACTTAAAAGGAAAGTTAAATGTTTTAACGTACCGGGATGACGTAAAGGCTTCCTAGGAACGTCGGTTAAATCCCGAGGATTATACATACTTTAAAAGCTTTAAATCTTTGAACTGAGATTAACAGGTGTTACATATGTTCATTCGTTAATTCTGTGTAACGAATGACACATTCGTTAAGTTATATCTTAACAAATGTTGTCATCACTATATATACCCCTGTAAGGTATGATTAATGTAACAGTTCAGATTATTCCTTCTTCCACCTCGTTACTCTATCCAAATACACTCTCAACACACACAATACACATAGTTAATGTAATCACTCCTAATTGTATACATATTCAATGAACAACTCGATGTCATCGTAAGATCTAGATCCATACAAGCTCTTTCAATTTTGTAACTAAACTACCTCGCACTCCTAGGACTAATTATGATACCATTTGGGTAAGTGTGGATAGATTGACTAAGAGCGCTCATTTCTTTCCAATTCGAGAGACTTATAATTCTGAGCAGCTCGCCGATTTGTTTATTCGTGAGATTGTTTCTAGGCACGGGTGCCTGTCTCTACTGTTTCGAATAAAGACACGGGTTTTACCTCCAGGTTTTGTAATAAGTTTCATGAGGATATGGGTACCAAACGCCTCATTAGTACTGCTTATCACCCATAGATGGATAGTTAATCCGAGATGGCCATACAGACTCTTGAGCATCTGTTGCGGGCTTATGTTATTGATTTTGGTGGTAGTTGGGATCGTCATTTACCGGTGGTCGAATTTTCTTATAACAACAGTTATCACGCCACTATTGGGATGCCGCCGTTTGAGATGCTATATGGGCGTAGGTGTAGGACTCCTATTTGTTGGGGCTCCATTGGTCAGAAACAATTGGGTAGTTTGGAGGTGGTTGAGGCTACGACTGAAAAACTCGATAAGATTAAGGCTTTTATGAAGGTCGCTCAGGACAAGCAAAAGTCCAATGCGGATAAGAGGCAGAGGCCTACTGTCTCCTTGGAAGGGTATCATTCATTTTCGTAAGCGGGGGAAGCTTAGTCCTAGATTCATAGGTCCGTTCCGTATCTTGTCCCGTGTTGGGGAGTAGCTTATAGGCTGGATTTGCCCGACGAGCTTGCTAGGATTCATCCTACATTCCATGTATCGTTTCTAAGGAAATGTTTGGCAGACGAGGAGACCTATGTGCCTCTTGGTGATATTGAACTCGATAATAAGTTGAATTAAGTTGAGGAGCGTATCGCCATTCTTGACCGTCAGGAGAAGCGCTTGAGGAATAAGGTTGTTAGACAGGTGAAGGTGCAATGGAGGCACCGTAAGGGTTCTGAGGCTAATTGGGAGTTCGAGGACAAGATGATAAAGCTCTACTCGCAGCTGTTGCTGTCACAACGGGATTAGGGGACGAATCCCATTGTAAGGGGGTGGACTTGTAACACCCGTTAATTTCGTTAATGAGAAAGTAAGCCTTATAGAGTTTGTATATTAACCGGGACTGAACTGGCATTCTTCAGGGACCTCCTACTCATTCTTGTAAGTCATATTATTTAACCTTTGATATAAGTTATTACATTTTACAAGATGGAGGACCAAAGTATAACATTTTATTATTATAACCCTAGCCTTCCCTCTCCCTCTTTCCTGTTCCGATCGGCGCAGGTAACATTCGTTACTTTTCAAACCCGAAAACCCGACCCATTTTAAATTTTCGACTGTGTTTATAAAGATATACATATTTATATATATCTCAAGTTTTGTTGCATTATTTCATGTCATTTTATTTCTATTTGGATTGTATTCGCGTTTATTAAATTGACTCGTGTCATTGTTTCATTTTATTTGTGTTCAACGTACATCGTTCATTATTAATAGAATATTCTCAATGATTCACGGTTATCGTTTGTCCATGTTTCGTTCAACTATTGAAATTCCGGGATTAACATTTTTGTTTGAAGCTTTAAATGAGTTGCGAACTATGTGAGTCTATT
This sequence comes from Bidens hawaiensis, assembly GCF_021521415.1. NCBI lineage: Eukaryota > Viridiplantae > Streptophyta > Magnoliopsida > Asterales > Asteraceae > Bidens > Bidens hawaiensis. The sequence continues at coordinate 731,080 of NW_027491693.1, forward strand.
ACGAAAATAATCCAAACATATTAACCTTCAACAAGTTTATATAACATTTGAAAGATTAAGGTTTAATATGCAAATATAAAATAAATCCCAATTTAATACATGTTGAAAGTATAGGGGCCAAAACTGTAAGTTACTTAAAATATAATATTAAACCCTACAACCCAACCCGTCATCCCCCAGTCCCGTTTTTCCGGCCTGTGACCGTTGGCGACGCCGGATTTTCCGGCCAAACATTAAACAGCCGTTAATCTCATTTTTGACTAAGTAAATTATATTACTTTATTTAACCGACGCGTTAATGTTATAATCAACCTATCAATTACGTTATAACAACTAGAAATCTTGTGATTTTGGCCGTAATCATTGCCGGATAACGAGCTCAATCAAACTAATACAATTAACACGTTATGGACTCAATTCGTAGTATAAATAGATCATTCCTACAAGCTTAAACTCACACCAAACATCAATTAACATAATATTGTTCATAAAGTCCGAAGCCAAGAAAACCCGATCAAAGTTCCGGCGGCCGTGGTTCTCTTCCGGTTCGTAACTGTGAGTTTATATGTTTCAAATTCGTTTTTCATCAAACTATAAAACCCCTAAACTAATTTGAATGAACATGGTACCAATTGGCATATTAGAATTCTAGGGTTTATCATGTTGAAAATGAACTTGATATCTTGTATATATATTTTTGTTACTAATCTTAAAACAAAAATGATGCTAGCAAGGTTGGTTAAGATATGTGTGTGAGACTCAGGGGACCCGGGTTCGAACCCGGGTCATACCACATGTTTTTGTTATCTTTATTAAAACCTTTTTTTTCTCTTTTATGTTACAAATCAAACTCAATTTAAAAAAAATATTGTTTTAAACTAAATAAAAACATACATACATACATATATATATATATATATATATATATATATATTAAATTAAATAAATAAGTATAAACTAAATTTATCCAACATTTGTCTAAAACCATTCTTCTCACATCCATCAAATTTTCATGAAAACCGTTAATATAATATTGTAATATTCATCTTTTTGTTAACATATTATTGTTTACACTAAACTGCCTCCAAGATAAAAATCTCGTCAAATTTCGTACTTCGTAATTATAATTAAATTATCGTATATATAATAATTTATAGTTGAAATAACACCTAAATAATATTATATTGTAATCCTTTTCGTTAACTTGATAACCCGCTAAAATAACTATCTTCGGGATCAATCTTATTCCCTAATTATTAAAGTTGTCTTAATAATAAATTATTAGTTAAATAATATTTAATAATATATTTCGTTAGACTATTAAAATTAATTTACAATTCCGTTACTATTAAACTTTTTAATTCGTTAAATGCTAAACTCTAAGTCATTAACTTTGGTTCAACAACATAAGTATTTTTTTGAAAGATGACCCGTAAATACCGTAACTTTCGTACTAGTATTTAGTTAGAATGTTAACAAATCGTCAAGTTTCGTTAAAACCTAAAACTAATATTATATTATAAGATGCCATCAAATGTTAATAAATATATTAAGATAACGCAATATCCAGTGGACCAATCATATATAACTTTTTCAATTCCGTTAGCTAGTGTTTAAATATTTGTATTCATTTATAGTTCGAGAAGTTCAAACGTTTCGGATTCTTTAAACGCATTTTCGATTGCTTCTGTTTCGTTATTGTGCTATTGGCTTTTATTGCAAGTTTGTCTTTGCAATCGAGGTGAGTTTTTCACTACCACTTTTTAATGTTTTATTGTTTTGGGGTAGCATATGTATCCATATTAAAAATTCAAGTGTTGTTACTTCTATTACAAAACTACAATTCGTATATGGACTTGTATGTTACTTGTATTACTTGCACGAATATTACTTACACTTTGGGAAGCCTCATTAAGTATGATCATACGCTCCCCTTTGCACTCCGGTCCATTTGTACCGAGTGGAAACGGGCCTCATTATCCAAGTACGTTGGTGGTTACCAATTGGAATGGACCTTACTTGTGCGAATACCCAAGTACACGCTGGTTGATACCAACTGGAAAGGGCTTTACTTGCTCGTTTATTGCTTGTCCTTGAATTGTATGATTTTTATGTATGTATACCAAACTCTGGGAACTCACCAGCTATGTTCATAGCTAACTTTATTTTATACATATGTTACAGGTGTAAAGATACGAGGATGAAAGTCAGAAGACACATAGCATGCCTATAGGATATTCAAAGAACAACTTATCATTTATTTATTTATTGTTTCAACTTGTATTATTTGATAAACTTGTGTTACATGATGATTTAAATGAAATAATATTATTATGGTCACCTAATAGTGTCACGTGTGTTTGAGCAATCTGTATGTCACACTCGGGCGTTTCCGCTTTAGCCGGGTTGTTACAGATTGGTATCAGAGTCGTGGCTATAAGATGGGACATTAGACGTAGTGTTCTAGGTAGCTATAGCTTATTTGTTAACTATTTAGGTTGCATGATAAAATTATGTGAGCCTTTACTTGATTGTTTAAATGCACTTACTATTACTATATTACTACACTGCTGATTTTACTACATTCGTTACAAGTCCAAGGCTTAAGTATAAAACAAGTTTTCTCTAAAGCAATTTCAAGCAATTTTCAAATTCGGTGTCCCGATATTTCATCTTCTTAAAGACCATGTCCCATTTGTGATAAGGATATGGTTGCACTCCTTAGGATGTCACAAAAGTCATGGTGGTTCAAGCGACGTGTGATTCCGACCCTCAATGTTTTACGATGTGTTTTAACTAAAAGTCTGACAAGTCGTGGTGATACACGAATAACCAGCTTTTGGTTGGATTTAATTATGCATTTTGATTTATAAGTTTTAACTGAAAGTCTATCAAGTCGTGGTGATACACGAATACCCAACTTTCGGTTCGATTTGATTACACATTTTTATTTCTATTGGAACATACAAATTATGATGATTCATACAACGTGTGATTCCAAAGACTTAATTGTTCATATTACGGTTTTGAAAAGTCATTGGGTTATGTGAATAGTCGAGTTTTTAACTCGTTTTCTGTGGTTATATATTCACTGAAGTTTCTAAAAGTCGTGCTATTACAAGAATTGTCGAATTTCAAGTTGTTTCTTTGTTTGTATATTCATTTACTGTTTTGGGTTTAAAATTTAAAATTCGAAAAATCATGGTGATACATGAATAGTCGATTTTCAATACTCATTCCCTCGTGTGTTTTAAAATTGAGAATTTGAAAAGTCATGGTGATGCATGAATTGTCGATTTTCAGTTCATTTTCTTTATATAATCCGTTTATTATTATGGTTTTAATTCAAAATTCGAAAAATTATGGTGGTACATAAACACTTGATTTTCAATTCAATTTTAATACTTATATTAAGTTTGTACTAATTCCATGTTTTTATTTCAAAATTTGATATATATTTTTCATATGTTTATTCCAAGATTAATTAGATTATTATTGAAATGCGAAAAGTAATAAGCATTTCAATTTTGATTTCAACTTTTGCTTCATGCGATTTCATCTTTATTATTTTTAAAGATTGATTCCGATTTTAGGAATCTTTTGTGTAAAGTTTCTTTTTATTTTTGATACGAATTTCATATTTACGTTCCGTGTCACGTTTCGTAGCATGCATTCTCGCTTTCCTCGACGTTGCCCTCGAAACTCAAACCACAAAATGACAACCCAAATAAATAAGCATTTGACCATCGCAAATCCCGACCATGACAAACCAAGATTCATTACCAACCACAACAATACATTCAAACCTCAGAGCCATACCTAAGTAAATCCAAACCCAACCTGACACTTGGATACTCAAACCCAACCTACCCGAGGTATTTACACGAGAACCCACTCTTTGTATAACACAGAAGATTCTCCCACTCCACTACCGCGATGTCAAAATGTCCCAAATAGTGATAAGTTCGGCCAACTCATCAACTTTTGCCTCATAACTATACATACTCAACACAACACCTTTATTCTGACGACTTGTTACCCAACCATTTATTCCCCACCTTATGCCTTACCTCATGCTTGCTACTATTGCGGTAACTCAAGCACACCCATTATAAGGCCTAACTTGTTTCCGACATGCCATACCTTACCCCACATCCCTTAACTACTAATAAGTTTTACTCGTTTTCCGATATCAATGCCTAGTCTTTTCAAACTCATCAACCATTCCTAAATTTTTAAATATATTAATTTTCATACATGATTTTCCATGTTTATTTCTTTATGTGAAAAATCAAGTCTCGATTATTTCAAATAGTCAATTAACAAATATATATCCATATACATATACATATATTTCGTATAATCAAGATATTTTTCTAAAGAAATCTCATTTTAACCAAATGGGCTATCCCCAATATTATTACTACCCGTACAATCATTATTATTACTAACATTATTATTATATTATTATTATTATTATCTTTTTTTAAATATTATTATTATTATTATTAATATTATCATTATTGTTATTATTATTATTGTTATTATTATTCCAAAAAAAAAGATCTTTAAAATAAGATTATTATTATTTCTTTTTGTTACAAATTAATCTTATCACCTTTCACTCAATAACTAACTTCTATATACTTGTTAAATCCGTGAGTCCCGTTAATAAAAATATTATCACTATAACAGTTATAACATTTGACGATCCCCCATAGTGTTTTCATAAGGTACCACCCGATAGAAAATCTTTTACACTAAAAGATCTTATAAAGTTTCGCAAACTTAAGTACTTACTAAATGTTTCTTTGCAAATTATTATTATTATTATTATTATTATTATTATTTTTCTTGAGTTAAAAAAAATCATGTTTTTACAATTGATTTTCACAAATTTAAATAAAGCTCAAAAATCGCTTATTTTCCTCTTCCTTTTCAATGCCAACGAGTTTCGAATTAATAAGTCATACCATCGCCCACATAATAATTTTCGTACCGCAATCCATCTTCTAGAAGACAAGCGTCGCAAGCTAACTTTTGAGTTCCTTTCTTTCTTCTTTATATAAATATATTATTATATTTTCTGTTTGGACAGTATCGAAATAATTTTAGATATCGATTTCTTTCAAATGTTATTTACAAAGTTAATATTGAGTTTGGTTTATTCGTTAATTAGTGTACTACCTTCATTCATGGTTGCATTTTGAATTGGGTTACTCTGTTATTTCTCACGGTCTATAACCGATTTCCCATAAACGTAATCGTTTAGCCTAAATGGGGACTATGAACATGTTTATAAACGTGTTGAGTGTATTATTGTTACATGAATCGTTTTGATTGTGTGATTTGTTCTATTTTCACTCAACATTTTGGTTGAATTATTATTTTGTTTCATCAATTTAACCAATGTTTTATCTTGGTCTTGAAATTTCAATTATGTAATCTTGATTTCAATGTTTATCAATTTGAGACTAATGTTTCACTTTGATCTCAAAATTTCAATTATTTACTTTGCGATTATAAATCTCAATGTGGTCTTTATTCACATTGGTATTTTATTGAAAATTTTCAAGAACTTAATCTACTTTGTTATTTTATTCAAGTTTCGTTTATCTTATTCTCGAACCCAATGCTTTACCGACTTTCGTATTTCTATTCGTTGACTCAATGCCACGTTTATCCATTCTGTTATTCTCGAATCCAATGTTTCATTTAATTACAAAGATGTTCATGACCCTGATGTTTACATTCATTATTATTTTAAGTTACGCCTATTTCGTTTAAACTTCAATTACATCGGTTATATCGCTTAAACTTCAACGATTTCATTCGTTTTAACCTAGCGTTTCGTTTATCCTTGACCTCAAGGACTTGGTTACATGTTCTCGTTATTTTTCAATCCTTATAGTTTATTATCCTTGATTTAAAAGATTTCTTATAAGAATTCATTTTAAAACCCACAAAATTCGAACGGATTATGTGGACCATCCGACAATAAAGATAATTATGGGTCGACATGTAATTATCCAAGTCCTCGCATGCAAGACATAATAAGTCCGGTTGTGTGCAATAACTCGAAACCTGGAATGATGTTGAAAGACGGGACAAATGCAGTATGATAAGGACATGATGGATACGTCGCTGGTACATCCTATATATAAGTGTCCTTAACATATTCCCATTTGTGGCGTCTTTCAGGTCATTCAAAGATCAACGTTATTGTTTTTTTTAAAATATGTATATAAAAATCGTTAAAACTTTTAAACAACTCCTCATATTAGTTGTTTTCTTGTAAAATTTTATTTTTATTTTAATTTCGGGACAAAATTTCTAAAAGTTGTGAATCCTGTAACATTCGTTACTTTTCAAACCCGAAAACCCGACCCATTTTAAATTTTCGACTGTGTTTATAAAGATATACATATTTATATATATCTCAAGTTTTGTTGCATGTATTTCATGGGTCATTTTATTTCTATTTGGATTGTATTCACGTTCATTAAATTGACCCGTGTCATTGTTTCATTTTATTCGTTTTCAACGTACATCGTTCATTATTAATAGAATATTCTCAATGATTCACGGTTATCGTTTGTCCATGTTTTGTTCAACTATTGAAATTCCGGGATTAACGTTTTTGTTTGAAGCTTTAAACGAGTTGCGAACTATACGAGTCTAATACGAAAATAATCTAAACATATTAACCTTCAACAAGTTTATATAACATTTGAAAGATTAAGGTTTAATATGCAAATATAAAATAAATCCTAAAATATAAAGTTGAAAGTACAGGGGCCAAAACTATAAGTTACTTAAAATATAATATTAAAACCCTACAACCCAACAAGTCACCCCCCAGTCCCGTTTTTCCGGCCGGTGGCCACCGGCGACGCCGGATTTTCCGGCCAAACATTAAACAGCCGTTAATCTCGTTATTTGACTAAGTAAATTATATTACTATATTTAACCGACGCGTTAATGTTATAATCAACCTATCAATTACGTTATAACAACCGGAAATCTTGTGATTTTGGCCGTAACCATTGTCGGATAACGATCTCCATCAAATTAATACAATTAACACGTTATGGACTCAATTCGTAGTATAAATATATCATTCCTTCAAGCATAAACTCACACCAAACATCAATTAACATAATATTGTTCGCATAATCCGAAGCCAAGAAAACCCGATCAAAATTCCGACGGCCGTGGTTCTCTTTCATTTCGTAACTGTGACGGGTAAGTTATATATGTTTCAAATTCGTTTTTCATCAAACTATAAAACCCCTAAACTAATTTAAATGAACATGGTACCAATTGGCATATTAGAATTCTAGGGTTTATCATGTCGAAGATGAACTTGATATCTTGTATATATATGTTTTTGTTACTGATCTTAAAAAATATTGATGCTAGCAAGGTTGGTTAAAATTAATTTTTTTAAATTGAGTTTGATTTGTAACATAAAAGAGAAAAAAAAGGTTTTAATAAAAATAACAAAAACATGTGGTATGATGTAACGCCTGCAAATTTTCGTTAAAAGGATCTATGGGTTGTTGAGTTTGTATTTTTACTGAGACTCGATCTGGCCTTTCTTGGGGACCTCTTTGTCTTTCTTGTAAGCCTATTTAGTTAACGTTTAATCCAAGACATCATAATTTATAAGTGGAAGGGCCTAGATGTAAAATTTTTATAACATAAATCCTAACTTGCTTCCATCCTCTTAATTTCCGATCAGCAGCCATGGGAGGGTCTCCTCCTCGATTTTCGTGTAGGTTTCAGCCATTATCCGGCCTCCCGAGTCTAATTCAAGGTCGGTTCTATCATCATACAACTCTTTTTCACCATTAAAACCTTTGTTGAACATGTTAGTGTTGAGTTTTGATTATAACAGTTTCTGACATATTCGTACTCGTTTATTTCTCGGTCTGTAACTTTATGAAAATATATTTTTTTGATCGATTCTTGTTTCTATGATATTCTACTTTGAGTCTAGTTTCCATAAAGGTATAATACGTAATTTTTGGACTAGATTTGAATATTTTTTATGATTTTATAAGATCAAGTATCAAAGCTGATGTGGGATGACGTATTCTGGTCTGTCTTCCTGACATCATAACCCTTTTTCGACAAGTCTAAATTGGTTGGTTCCACTTCTGAAAGTTAATATTTTGAGTTAGGAACCAAACCCAATTGGAATCGTTTAAACCATTTTGTTGCGTACTGAAATAGCTGCACATACCTTTCTGTGTTGGCGGAATTTTTTATGATTTTTGTGTCCACTAGAAAAATATAATAAAAATATATTTATAAACTTAAGATATTTATGCAACTCTGGTAAAAATTCAATAATTTAATTCCATCGTTTTCCTATGTAATAAAATACATCTTTTCATGCTAAAATCTGCATGTTATATTCGTTATTGATCGATAAGTTCGTTTTAGGCTTAACCGGTGGCTGCCCTTTCTCGCATCTTTCGGGGCTGTTATAATTGAAGTTCGTGCTCCGTCATCTTCTTAGGTATGTCTAGTGTAATATACTTTAGTATCATGAGTTTTGGCATTCGTTAGATTGGTCAACTGTTGATGAAGTGAAAACTAGGGTTCGGTTGTCTAGTTTGTCAATTGTTGCGTGTAGCGCGTTGTTTGAGGGAATTAACAACCAATTCGGCTGTTGTAGCCTCGGTATGATTTTTTGGCTGTGAAAAACTATATTTTTATGTTATTGGGGCTGAATTGATTGTCGGTTACTCAAACGGGTCGGTATGGCGCAAATTCGCGTTTATTGGTAATTTGTGCATCGTGCTTGCGAATTACCGACCCATCCAACTCGTGTAGCGTCGTGTGGACTTGTTGGCTGTGATTTTACTAAATTTGGTCCACACGGGGCTGAGTCGGTATCTAAGTGCATAAACAACCCGTTAACGCGCGTATTCGATAAGTCAACAACTTTCGGGGGCAAATTGGGAACCCTTTGTCCCCGGGATTAACTAAGGGTGGTTTTGGTAAATACATGGCCTCGAGGGCTGATGTAATTGAATTTGGTAATGTCAAGGCTTTAGGTCAATCAAATCATGTTAGAACGGCTTGTAGGATAAACGAGTCGGTACGTTTAGTTAGTAATCTTTGTTTGCAATCCGACAGGCTTGTAAACTGTGGATTGACTTTGAAGTTCTCAAACTCTTTGGTGTTTGTGTGGCTCGTTTCAGGTGAGTTCATGATGCCCCTTTTAAATCTTTTTACGTTTTGGGCTAGCATACACACCGTAATACAATTTTACACGATTTTACTCGTTGCAACTATTCGGATGGTATTACATAGCCTTATTTGTATTTGTGCATTTATAAAACTATGGAGTGGATTATATTCTATGCCTTAGGATATTTTAGACTTGTTTATGGTCATATATTCCATAAGGTTATACATATTACTTGTGCTCTAAGCTCAAGGTTACTATTAGGCCTAGTATTGAATGCCTAGATTATCTATTATTTATGGATTGTATGTGATGATAATGCTGGTTGGATATTTGAATTAGATTGAATGTGTATGTGTGTATGTGAATGTGTATGTGTTGGTAAACTGTGACCGGGTCAAATATATTACTCGGGGAAGACCCGGGGTGAGGAGGCCCGTGTTGCATGTTTTTGACGCAGCTGGGTCAAATATATTACTCGGGGAAAACCCGGGTTGAGGAGGCCCGCCGTTCTATAAACCGTGGTCGGGTCAAATATATTACTTGGGGAAGACCCGGTGTGAGGAGGCCTGTATCACTTGTTTGGTATGTTAAACCGTGACCGAGTCAAATATATTACTTGGGGATGACCTGGGGTGAGGAGGCTCGTGTTGCGTTACGGATGGATGGTGATCTTGGCCGAGCCAAACTATACGACTCAGGTTCTTAAATCCTGTGGCGGGCCCTGAAAAGCCCGTGAGGGGGGAGGCTCGTGTGGCATGATCATCATCGGATGTTACGTGTTTGGGTTGTACGTGTGCTCGACCCTGAATGTTATACGTGGATGTAATATATATATATATATATATATATATATATATATTGTTATATATATAGGGATGTACTTAAAGGATGTTTATATATGTATATTTTGTATATGTACATATATATGAGAATGCTTAGTCTTCGGTAATGATGACTTAATGAATGTACTCTTTTTTATTTTTAAAGTTTTGGTATGACTATCATAATTTCCATTACTGATATTATTTATTTAAACTTGAACTCACTCACCTCAAGCTGACTTTGTGTGTATGTTAGTGTGAGTTTCAGGTTTAGAGGAGGATGCTTACCGCTTGGACGTGCTCGAGACTACTCGAAAGGTTGAAGGCATTTCTGGTCGAGGATTTCCAATAAAACAGATATTATATTTATATTTGATTTTTGGACACTTGTACCCCCGTATTTGGGATTTTCTTTAAATAATTACACTTTTTCCGCTGTTATTTACTCTGAACTTGTTTTAAATAAAAACGAATCGTTTGGTTTTAAATTTTTGTGAAATTGTGGATGTGATTACCAACTGTAGGATTCCCGGGATTCAGGGTCTTACAAGTTGGTATCAGAGCCATGGTTCGAGGGATCTGAGCATTCTTGAATGCTTGGACTCGAACTGAAAAAGAAGGGACTAGAAATGCCAACCGCGAGTAGCAGCACGCCAAGAGGTAAATTTTATAATTGTTCATTCATTTTATAAACATTAGGGTACCATTATGTGCATACTTGTTTAAGTGTTAGATAGGATGCTAATATGGTTAGGGGCAGGGGTGCTTAGGATGGGCGGGTAAAGTAAACAACTAATAACACTTGATCAACGTTATTAGCAGTTTACCCTTACTTTCCATGTTCTAAATACTACTTGTGCTTGACTGTGTTAGGATTCTATCTTCGTAGGGATAGGATGTGGCTAACGCTCGTGTCGTTAGCGTTGAAGTTCATCTCGTTCCTTAAATTCTCCCGTCTGTATCTCATCCTCTCGAATGCTTTGCGCATAATTGTTTAGCTGAGCCGTAGCATGCTGTAACTCCAGGTTTCCTTTTTACTTGTTGAGCATTTAGCTTCGTTCCTGTTTGACTTGAGCACCAGTAGGGGTTTTGCCTCTATCGTCCTCTTGTGTAATTAGATGACTAGGTTTCGTCTCTATCCGCGTCCGTTTCTGTTGCGACGGGATTAGGGGACGAATCCCATTTTAAGGGGGGTAGACTTGTAACGCCCGCAAATTTTTGTTAAAAGGATCTATGTGTTGTAGATTTTGTATTTTTACTGAGACTCGATCTGGCCTTTCTCGGGGACCTCTTTGTCTTTCTTGTAAGCCTATTTAGTTAACGTTTAATCCAAGACATCATAATTTATAAGTGGAAGGGCCTAGATGTAATATTTTTATAACATAAACCCTAACTTGCTTCCATCCTCCTAATTTCCGATCGGCAGCCATGGAGGGTCTCCTCCTCGATTTCCGTGCAGGTTTCAGCCATTCTCCGGCCTCCCGAGTCTAATTCAAGGTCGGTTCTTTCATCATACAACTCTTTTTCACCATTAAAACCTTTGTTGAACATGTTAGGGTTGAGTTTTGATTATAACAGTTTCTGACATATTCGTACTCGTTTATTGCTCGGTCTGTAACTTGATGAAAATATATTGTTTTTGATCGATTCTTGTTTCTATGATATTCTACTTTATCACGCCTAAATAATATTATATTGTAATCCTTTTCGTTATAGTTGAAATAACGCCTAAATAATATTATATTGTAATCCTTTTCGTTAACTTGATAACCCGCTAAAATAACTATTTTCGGGATCAATCTTATTCCCTAATTATTAAAGTTGTCTTAATAATAAATTATTAATTAAATAATATTTAATAATATATTTCGTTAGACCATTAAAATTAATTTACAATTCTGTTACTATTATGCTTTTTAATTCGTTAAATGTTAAACTCTAAGTCATTAACTTTGGTTTAACAACACAAGTATTTTTTTAAAATATGACCCGTAAATAACGTAACTTTCGTACTAGTATTTAGTTAGAATGTTAACAAATCGTCAAGTTTCGTTAAAACCTAAAACTAATATTATATTATAAGATGCCATCAAATGTTAATAAATATATTAACATAACGCAATATCCAGTGGACCAATCATATATAACTTTTTCAATTCCGTTAGTTAGTGTTTAAATATTTGTATTTATTTATAGTTCGAGAAGTTCAAATGTTTCGGATTCTTTAAACGCATTTTCGATTGCTTCGGTTTGGTTATTGTGCTATCGGCTTTTATTGCAAGTTTGTCTTCACATTCGAGGTGAGTTTTTCACCACCCCTTTTTAGTGTTTTATTATTTTGGGGTAGTATATGTATCCGTATTAAAAATTCAAGTGTTGTTACTTCTATTACAAAACTACAATTCGTATATGGACTTGTGTGTTACTTGTATTACTTGCACATTGGGAAGCCTCATTAAGTATGATCATACGCTCCCCTTTGCACTCCGGTCCATTTGTACCGAGTGGAAAAGGGCCTCATTATCCAAGTACGTTGGTGGTTACCAATTGGAAAGGACCTACTTGCGCGAATACCCAAGTGCGTTGGTTGATACCAACTGGAAAGGGCTTTACTTGCTCGTTTATCACTTGTTCATGAATTGTATGATTTTTATGTATGTGTACAAAACTGTGGGAACTCACCAGCTATGTTCATAGCTGACTTTATTTTATACATATGTTACAGGTGTAAAGATACGAGAATGAAAGTTAGAAGATACATAGCATGCCTATAGGATATTCAAAGAACAACTTATCATTTATTTATTTATTGTTTCAACTTGTGTTATTTGATAAACTTGTGTTACATGATGATTTAAATGAAATAATGTTATTATGGTCACCTAATAGTGTCACGCGTGTTTGAGCAATCTGTACGTCACACTTGGGCGTTTCCGCTTTAGCCGGGGTGTTACAGCGCAAGGAGGAAGCCATAACCTCACCGATTTTCTTTTTTCCAGCCATTCCTAAGAGCCAGAACTCCAATTCAAGGTTGGTATTATATCAATACAAGTCTTTTTCACCTTAATTCATCTTAATTACTCTCGTTCGTCGAAAAACGTGTGTTTTAGTCTTAACCGGTGGCTGTCCAATTGGTTATCTTTTGGGGCTGTTTGAAGTGAAGTTTTTGCTCCATCGTCTTCCTAGTTATGTCATATATATCATACTTTAGTATCGTGAGCAATGAAGTTCGTTTGATTGGTCAATTGTCGATAGATTAAACACTAGGATTTCGGTTGTGTAGACTGTTGATTGTTGCGTTTAGCGCGTTGTTTGAGGGGATTAACAACCAATTCAGATTGTGTAGCCTAAATATGATATACGGGCTGTGAAATACCTAATTTTTATGTTAATGGGTCTGAATTGGTTGTCGGTTGCTCAAACGGGTCGGTACAACGCAAATTCGCGTTTAATTGGTAGTTTGTGCGTTGTACAAGCGAATTGCCAACCCATTCAACTCTTGGGGTATCGTGTGGACTTGTTGGCTGTAATTATACTAAATTTTGTCCACACAGGGCTGAGTTGGTTGCTATGTAAATAAACAACTCGTTAATGCGTGTATTCGATAAAATTAACAACTTTCGGGTGTAGTTTGAAAATCCTTTTTCCCTGGAATTAGCTAAGGGTGGTTTTGGTAAATACCAGGGCCCGGGGGCTGATGTAATTGGAATTGGTATGGATGAGGCTTTAGGTCAATCAAATCATGTTAGAACGCCTCATAGGATAAGTGAGTCGGTACGGTTCAGTTAGTAATCATTGTGTGTAATCCGACAGGCGTTTGATTTGCGGGAGTACTTAGGGGTTCTCTAGCTCCTTGCTATTTTTGTACCTTGTGTCAGGTGAGTTCATGATGCCCTATTTTACCTTTTTACGTTTTGGGCTAGCATTCACACCTACTTTGTTTTACTTGTTAAACAGTTTAAGTGACTACGTGTAGGCGTACTTGTAATAGTTTATATTTTGAGATGACTTACACATATTACCCTATAGCCAACGATTTTTGATGTTACTTAGTTCTTTATGAATAAGATATATGTGAGTAGGTCTATTGATGTGTGTGTGCATGGTTATTGTAGCCGGGTCAAATATATTACTCGGGTTTAACTCGTGGTGGGGAGGCCCGTGTTGCATAATCATCATTTAGACGGGTCAAATATTACTCGAATCCCTGACTTCATGTCTCGTGATTTGTGGTGGGGAGGCCCTTCATTTGCTAAACTGTGATCGGGTCAAATATATTACTCGAGTTAAAACTCGTGGTGGGGAGGTCCGTATCACGTTTTTAGGTTTATTAATCCGTGACCGAGTCAAATATATTACTCGGGTTTGACTCGTGTTGGGGAGGCTCGTGTCACGTGATTATGTCTTACCGCATCTGGAGCAAATATATTAGTCGAGTCTTGACTCGTGGTGGGGAGGCCCTTGTATGCGTGCTCGACCCTGAATAAATTATTTGGTGATTATTTATTTAATTGCTTTTTATTCCCTCTATTGTTTTATATCTATAGCTTTTGAAATAAATTATGAATGTTATTTACTAAAACGCGAACTCACACAGCTCAAGCTGACTTTGTGTGTATGTTAGTTTGACTTTCAGGTTAAGGATCGGAGATTATCGCTTAGACGTGCTGGAGACTACTCGGACGGTTGAAGGCATTTCTAGTCGAGGACTTTAAATTAAACGAACATTTTATTTACATTTGATTTTTGGGCACTTGTCCCCGGTTTTGGGCTTTTGATACTTATTATTTTCTCTTGCTTATTATTCTAAACTGGTTTTAAAATGAAATTGTTGTGGTTTTAAATTTTTGAGAAGTTTCGTTATGATTACCAACTGTAGGATTCACAGGATTCGGGGTCTTACACAATGGTTGATGTTACTTTCACAAACTCTACTCTTAATAACCGATTTCTATAGTCACTTCCAGAAACTTGGGACACTCATGCTATCATACAAAGAACTTAACCAAATTTATAGGATCTGACTATGACTATTCTCCATGGTATGTTACTTACTTTTGAGAGAGAGATAAGTCAAACAAGAAGCTAATATTGATTGGTAAATCAGTGGATGATTTCACCATCGGATCAACACTCCTATGTCAAGAGACCCAATGTGTCCAAACTGCTGACCAAGGTTATGACTATCACATAGACATAACAATTATCATTTACTATGGAAGATTTGCAATACATAGATCCAACTGATCAGGAGGAAATGGAAATTTTGAACTCATTGGCATTATTAACAGTCAAGACAAAAAAATTCTACAAAAGGACAGGAAGGAAATTCACCATAATCAATAACATGACAAAAGTGTGTTATGATAAGGAGAAAATGACATGTCACAAATGTGGCAGACTAGGAAACTTAGCACGGGAATGTAGAACTCAAACATTTCCTAGTCCCAATCGTGTTCAGCCTTTAATAATCTACTTTAGTTCACCTCTCTATCGTCATTCACGACAGCAATCCTTCAATAACCATTCCACAGTTCATTTTGTTCAAACCTTAACAATGCCTAATACTGGTCCTCAATATCAGTATTAGTATGCATCCATACCATAACCCATGCAACAGATGCAACCTGTTCAACCTCCTTTCATGCCATCTATTAACACACAAGTTTAGCTTGCCATAGTTTTCACACCTGGATCATTTTTTTCCAGCTATTACAACACCAAAACAAGTTTTTTCACACAAGAATTTGTTAACTGGAGTAGTCTGCTAGAAGAGGTGAGTACTAAATATCTGGCTCTTTTGGTTATGGATGTGGAATCATGTGAAGAAAAGGAGATGAAGATTAATTTGAACAATGAAATTATTCAAGTGCTAGTGACAAGTGATGGTTTAGCATATACACAAACTGCTGATGAAAAGGCACTCCAAACTGTTGTTGATGAGGTAACACATAATATTTGTCAAAAGTGATGTTCTAATGACTGCATCATTGAATTTGAAAATATTAAACTGGCAAACATAAAAAAGATAAATCAAGTTGTTGAACGTGAATCAGCAGTTTCAAAATCCAAAAATGATTTAAAAGCTAAATTGAATGAAAAAGAAAAAGAAATTTTGAAATTGAAACATGTTTTGTCAAATTAAAATGCTTATGCAGAAAATTTGTTGAAAAAGTACAATGAATCCAACAAAAATTTAGAACAAAATCAACTAAACTATGAAAAATGGATTGAATCCAGTAAGGGATTTCAAATGTTGTTAAGCAAGGAATCCAACAGTAATGTAAAATTTGGTATCAGATATAATCACACTAAGCCACCTCAGAATTATACTCCCATCTCCCTTTACAATTGTGTTGATGAACTTGAAGAATAAGCAATATTTCAAAAACAAGTTCCATCAATTGTTTAATGTTGTTCCACTAAAACTTGCTAATCAAGGAAACTAGTATCAAAGAATTGATGCATCACAAGGGTTCAAACCAATTTCACATGATGAATTAGATGGTCAAAGGTCAAATGTTGATCAAAATCCTTCTAAAGTGATGATTCAATCAAAACAACTGATGTAAACTTTACATGTAACATATGAAAGTTCAAAACGATAATATAGTAAATAATTTCGGATCATGATGCCTAGTATTAAAGGTGGGATATGTAGTAAAATAAATTAAACCCAACAACCGTTTGATAAATTGCCAAACTTTTTAAATAGAAATAATAATAACAACAACAACAATAATAATAATAATAATTATAATAATAATAATAATAATAGTTATGAATTTAAATTGTAAATTGAATTCAAGTTTTTGTTAGAAACTTAGTTTGTTATTTAATCAATTAAGTAACTAATACGATAAAATATTAAAATATATAGAAACATGATCGAATTCTCATACTTTCAAATTCATTATCTGCTGCAACTTAATCACCTAAATATGGACGGGATAACATACCATTTAAAACTCTTGCAAGTCCTTATTCGGTTACGAGTTCAATCATCAGTTAGTTCTCTAAAACCATGTTTTTCGACCTCCGCCTTCTGGTTCGGGAAGGAAGCCGCCACACACCACCTCACCGTTATTTCTAATCAACGAACTAGCCTCCTCATGCGTCGCAAACCGCCGCGCATGCGTGTGCTCTCACCGATCTTGTTCCTTGATACGTCCAGTCTTGTTCGGATACTGGGGTAATAGCCGTCTTTGTTAATTGTTTGTGTTTAAATAACCTGGGTTAACATGGTTCTTGAGTCTGATCCGTTTCCATCGACGAAGAAGTTTAAACTATAATTAATTCTTTTGTACCCATACGTCATGAATTGTTGTTAGAACTCACTAAATATGTACTAGTTTTTACATTTATTGAATATTAGTGGCTTATGATTATTTTATTAATATTATGGAAGGCTGCTGTGATCACTAAATTGTTTACATAAAAGTCCACACTTAATATAAACTAAATATCAAGTATATGTAAATATAAGTCACCAGATTACAGAATCCTAAAGCCTTTGTCACCGGAATATGTAACAACTCTGTAGTTCAGCTAAATAAGTTAAGTTCATAAAACTAATTTGATCCTTAAATAAATCGTAGGTTTTCGTAGTTGTTGAAGGCAAACCACTTGTTTACTTTTGCTCATTAATTAAGGTGCGGTTTATGTTTTCATTTACTCATAGTATAATTATAATCCGTTACTTTGTAGTATGCACTTTTGGTATTTTATGTTTTAGTACCCCCACGGTTATCTCTGTTGATATGACCCATCTTTCATTTGGACATTTTGTACATCGTCCTCTCATTATTATTTAATTTTGTATTATTTCGATCTATTTTAATTACTAGTTCTGGTTAGTGATACTTGTACATGCAATAGGCTTTATAAACTCGTACTCATATTGCATATTCCTATGGATAATAATATGAATTATTATTAATATGTTATATGTTAGGTATTTATACTGCCTTTTAGGTTTAGTACTCTGTTACCCGAGCACAACATTTTATATGACAGTGTGTTTTAAAAGTTCATGGCGTCTCTGCCTGCTATATGTTATACGTTTCGGGTTTGGGTACTCCTTTAATTACACGACTTATTTAGTAACATCACTTGTCGTGTAAGTCAGTCATCGCTATATGTTTAGTATTGATTTGTGTTCTGGTATTAGATTATCATATGTTCTAAAAGTATCAAATTTCAAACATACTTATTTTGGATATGATAGATTTTGTTATTATTTTTCTTCCGTTCATTCGTCTTATCATCATTACTATTGTTCTTTCCATTACTAGGCAATTTTTGGCTCAGCCGTATTTTCTTGTTTGTGTTTGTCTTATTTGTTGGCAGGTAATTTGGGAAATCAGGGATGAGAGTATAACAAAGTTTAAGAATAAAGACTTTATTTATTTTCTTTTATTTTGGTATTTAATAAATGAGACTAAGGATTTCTTCCAGTTTGATTTAGCTCGTTGGCTATCCTTGGATTATATTTCTTTCTGTTAAATGGCTTGTGTTTGGCTTACAATATCTATAATGGTGACACGTCAGGCTGCTCCAGGTTGGGGTTTTACATTACAACAGTTGTTTCCTCTCAAACAGTTGATGTTCTAAAAACATTAGCAGTTTCAAAGAGAGTTGAATTCAATAGACTAGTTGCAACTGCACCTGCATTTGTTCCTAGACCAGTTGTTACTCAAATTATGAGAAATGTTTCAGAGGTTAATCAAGTTGAAAATCACCCAACTTTTGTACCTGGACACAAATCACCAGGAACAGTATTTTTGATAGATTGGGTGTAACTAAGAAAAAGAAATCTAAAAATGGTCAAAAGAAACCTTTGCTTCCAAATCCATGTGATGAATATAAGAAAAACAGTCACTTAATTGAGGATTGTAAATTCTTGAAAGCTGTTCATCACACAAAAATTGTAGTAACTCCAAATGTTTTCATTAAAACTCAATATTCTACACCCAAAAAGAAAGTTCAATTTGAATGTGTTGAAACACCTATTACTATGGCCTTAAGGAACATTCCAAGTTCAAGAATTGTTCAAGTAGCAGATGCTCCACCAACAAGGAGTTTACCATGTTGTTTCAAACAATTTCTCAGCAGTTTCACAAAGGGCTAAAATCAAATGTTAATGGAAAATCAAAAATAATTAATTAATCTTGTCCAGAATCTTCAACAGAAAATTGATTTATCTTCTTTTGATGAGCAGCCCAAGACCAACTGGGCTTGGGTTTATCCTTCTAACTAATTTCCTTTATACGTGCAGAGAGCTTTCATGTATGGAAAGTTTATGGTATATGAATAATGGAGGCTATAGGAACATGAAAAGAAATAGATCTCTTCTCTTTGAATTTAAGAAACATGGAGGGGGAGCTATATCCTTTGGAAACAATGAAAAAGGAAATGCTTTGGGCTTAGGTAAAGTAGAAGCAGCTAAGATAACATATGATAATGCTAATTTGATTGATAAATTGAAATTCAATTTATTAAGTGTGTCACAAATGTATGACAAAGGTTATGGTGCTTTCTTTACTAAGAAAACATGCAAAATTGTCAACTCCAACTGTGCAAAACAGATAGAAAAACTGGTTCCATACTACAAATAGGAGTGGTAATGTCTATGCTGTAGGCTTGCATAGGGATAACAAAATCCATATTGCAACATGTTTTATTAGTAGAGCATCAATCAAGGAAACATATATATGGCACAAGAGATTGGGACATGCTAATTTGCAAATAGTTAACAATCTAACCAAGCAACAATTGGTTAAAGGTCTACATGTCAAAGAATATGTCTGTGATAAAAACTATGTTGCATGTTTAAAAGGTAAACAACACAATGTATCATATAAATCCATAGAAGAATAAAAATTACTGCTTGTTTTTATGTTCTGCACATGGACCTTTTTGGACCAACTAGAATACTGAGTCTTGGAAAGAAAATGTATTGTCTAGTGATTATAGGTGATTATTCAAGATTCACTTGGACATTGTTCTTGCATTCAAAGGATGAAACAATTGAAAAGATCAAGAACTTCATTGAACAAGTGGAGAAACAATTTGATCTACTAGTCAAAATCCTAACAAGTAACTATGGAACTGAATTCAAGAATGAAGTGGTAGATACTTTTTATATCTTCAAAGGCATTATCACATAATTCATCATTCCAAGGCAACCTCAGCATAATGGAGTTGTAGAGAGGAAAAACATGACATTAATTAAAGCTGTTAGATCCATGCTAGCTTTCTGATTCAGGGTTACCTTTATAGTTTTGGGTTGAAGCAGTTAACATTGTAGGATATGTTCAAAATAAGATTTTAATAAATCAGAGGCATGAGAAAACAACCTATGAAATTCTTTATATAATCAAACCATTAATCTCATTTTATAAAGCCTTTGGTTGCCCATGTTTTATATTAAACTTGAAATTAAAATTTTCAACCAAAGTGGATTGTGATTATTTTCTAGGCTATTAATCAACTTCTAAAGCTTATAGAGTTTTTAACTCTAGAACAAAAGCTATAAAAGAAACATTAAATGTTAAATTTAATGAAATGACTTATTTAAAAATTCCTAATGATCCTGTTGATTTGTTTAATCTTGACATCTTAAGAGATGAGCCAAAAAATGATGAATCTGCTGATGCAGGTAATCAATTTGAAGAGCAATACTTCTTTGAAGATTCAAGTATAGAAAATAATAGCACTTTCGTTCAAATTACTGATCATGTGTTAACTACTGATAAAGGAATTCAAGGTTGTATAACTACTGATAATCAATCAACTAATGTTCAAAATAATCTTCCTCATCCCAATTTTGAAAGTTCATAAGTTGTTTTTCAAAACAGTTGTTTACCCCCAATGTCTCCACCTTTTACAACTGATTCTCCATAAGTAGTTTCACCAACCTCATCAAACACTATAAAGGAAATTGTTCCTTTTGTGTTTCATTCTGCCCATCCTAAGTACAAATAATTGGTGACATTCAATATGGTGTTCTCACCAGATGTTAACATGTAAATGTTTGCTTCTTTGTTGGCTTTCTATCTTAACTTGAACCTACAAAGTATCAAATTGCTTTAAGAGAAAATAGTTGGGTTGAAGCCATGCAAGAGAAACTCATCCAGTTTACAAAGATACATGTTTGGGAGTTATGCCCAAGACTAGAAAGGGTAACACCTATTGGCACAAAATGGGTATTCAAGAACACAAGACTAATGAAAGAGGAATTGTGATAAAAAAACAATGAAAGTTTAGTAGTTCAAGGATATCTTCAAGAAGAAGGAATTGACTATGACGTAACCTTTGCACCTGTAGCAATGCTTGAAGCAACCCGGCAGATTCTTGCATATGCAACCACTCACAACATTAAGGTGTTTCAAATGGATGTCAACGGAGCCTTCCTTTATGGTGACATTCAAGAAGAGGTGTATGTCACACAACCACCTGGGTTTGAAGATTCTTTAAATCCAGACTATGTCTACAGGCTAATGAAAGAACTCTATGGACTCAAACAATCTCCAACAACCTAGTATGACAGACTTTTTACATTTTTTTTATTTCAAATCAATTTCAAAGAGGAAAAACTAATAAAACTTTGTTTCTCAAAAGGGAGGGAAAAGATTTACTTCTTGTTTAGATTTATGTAAATGACATCATATTTGGATCCACAAATCCAAAGTTGTGTGATGATTTTACAAAACTCATGAAATCTGAATTTTAAATGTGTAATATGGGTGAGTTATGGTACTTCTTGGGCTTGCAAGTCAAACGAAGTAAAACTGGAATTTTGCTATATCAATCAAAATATGTTAAAAATCTCCTAGAAAAGTTTAAAATGACTAATTGCAAAGAAAGTTCAACACTAGTGAGTAATTGTAACGCCCGCAAATTTCATTAATCGGCTCGATCGTTTATACATGTTGGTCAAAAAGCCGGGGTTTCATCTTTCTAATTTAGAGCCTTGTAATATGTTTTAAAAGTCCGTTTGTCCATCCTTTTTCCCAAAACATCCCCTCTTACGACTTAAAGTATTATATTAGTATGTAGCACCCGACATTTTCATTTATCGGCATGCACGTTGTAGAGTTTGTATATTTATCGGGTTTGAACCGGCTTACTTCGGGGACCTCCTTGTCATACCCGTAAGTTGAATTAATTGACTTTCTACCCAGGTTGCTACACACTTCATACTGGAGGGACTAGAGTATAATTTATTTTATATCATAATATTAAAAAAAGAAAAACCTAACCCTAACTCTATTCTCAGCAGCCGATCGGCCTCAAGACCCCCCTGCTTGTTTTTCTTCTGCCCAGCCAAGTTTCAGCCTTGAAAACTTCAATTCAAGGTCGGTTTAATTATTCCTCATGTCTTTTACACCTTAATTGATCATATTAACGCGCTTATTGGTCGTTAAGGTTGAGTTTTGATGATAACAGTTTGCTGATAGATTCGTATTCGTTTATTGTAGGGTCTGTAACGCGATTATAAGCCATTGCTTTTGATCGATTCTTGATTCCATGATGTTCTACTTTGAGTCTAGTTTCCAGAAAGGTATAATACGTAATTTTTGGACGAGATTTGAATGGTTTTTATGAATTTATAAAATCGAGTGTCAAAGCTGATACTGGATGACGGATTCTGGTCTGTCTTCCCGACGTCATAACCTTTTTTCGATAGGTCCAAATTGGTTGGTTTCACATCTAGAAGTTATTATTTTGAGTTAGGAACCAAACCCAATTGGAATCGTTTAATTTGGTTCGGTAATGAATTTTATTCAAATAAAACCATTTTGTTGCGCACTGAAATAGCTGCACGTACCTTGCTGTGTTGGAGGAATTTTTTATAATTTTTGTGTCCAATAGAAAAATATAATAAAAATAAATTTATAAACCTAAGTCATTTATTAAAGTCTGGTAAAAATATAATAATTTATTTCAAAGGTTATCCTATGTAATTAAATGCATCTTCGCATGCTAAAATCTACACGTTTTACTCGTTATTAATCGATAAGTTCGTTTTAGGCTTAGCCGGTGGATTTGGTTAGTTGAAAGTTTTAGGGGCTGAGGTAAAGTAATTGGGTATGGGTTGGGCCTTGGGCCAAGTGTTGGGCCTTGCGCCAACGTGTGGGGCCTTGGGCCAAAGTGTTGGGCTTGAACGGCCCATTAGGCAAGAGTGTTCTTACGGTCTAGTTTAGTAACGCGTTGTGTACTATTTACAGGCCCTTACTTGTGAGTGTGCACTTAGGGATTTCCTAGCTCGTTGCAGGTGTTCGATCGATTCCAGATGAGTTCATGATGCCCTTTTTACTCTTTTTACGTTTTGGGCTAGCATACACACCGAAATCCAATTTTATACGATTTTACCAGTTACAACTATTTGAATGGTACTACATGGTCTCACTCGTGACGGTGCATTTTGAAAGTTATATTTGAATTATTTTATATGCTTTAGGATATTTTAGACTCGTTTATGGTCTTGTATCCTTTAAGGTTACCTATATTATTAATGGTCTAGACTCGAGGATGTTAGTAGACTTGGTAGTAATTGAATATGAGTAGACCTATTTACTTAGTTCCCGTATGGGATGGTATATATATATAGATATATATATGTATGGAGGTATGTATGTATCTATGGGTATATGTTACCTTATAGCCTACATTTGTGTGATGATATTTAGTTCCTCGTGACTAAGAATGATGTGAGTAAGCTTATTGATGTGTGTGTGCATGGTGATTCACGACTGGGTCAAATATATTACTCGGGTTGTACCCGTGGTGGAGAGGCCCGTGTGACGTGATCATCATTTTGGCGGGTCAAATATATTACTCGGGTTTTAAAATCCCGTGGTGAAGAGGGCCGTTGGATGCTGAGCCGCGATCGGGTCAAATATATTACTCGGGTTGTACCCGTGGTGGAGAGGCCCGTATCACGTGCTTGGATGTGTGAGCCGAGATCGAGTCAAATATATTACTCAGGTTGTACCCGTGGTGGTGAGGCCCGTATCTCGTGCTTGGATGTGTAAGCTGTGACCGAGTCAAATGTATTACTTGGGTTTGACCCGTGGTGGAGAGGCTCGTGTCACATGCTTAGGTCTTACCGCGTTCGGGTCAAATATATTACTCGAGTCTTGACTCGTGGTGGAGAGGCCCGTGTATGTGTGGTCGACGATGAATGTATTACTTGGTGAATTATATTATTTATTTTATTTTTATCCTCTCTATAGTTATAACTATAACTTTGAAATAAAGTATGAATTATTGTTTATGAAAATTTGAACTCACTCAGCTCAAGCTGACTTTGTGTGTATGTTAGATTGACTTTCAGGTTAAGAAGTGGATGCTACCGCTTGGACGTGCTGGATGCTACTCGGAAGGTTGAACGCATTTCTGGTCGAGGAATTCAAATAAAACAAATATTTTATTTACATTTGATTTTGGACACCTGTACTGTGTTTGGGACTTATAATACTTAAACTTTTTCCGCTGTTATTCACTCTGAACTGGTTTTAAATACAAAGAATTGCTTGGTTTTAAATTTTTATGAAATTGTGGATGTGATTACCAACTGTAGGATTTCCGGGATTCGGGGTCTTACAGTAATATTATCCATTATCACCTGATGAAACAAACTGGTGAGTATGTTGATTAAACCCTGTATAGATGTATGATCAGATCTTTAATGTATCTAATAACATCTAGGCACGATATAATGTATGTAACATGTGTTTGTGCAAGATATCATGCTTTACCAAAGGAATCTCATTTAAGTGTTGATGAAAGGATATTTAGATATCTCAAAGGTGCATCTACCTTAGGTATCTTGTATCCATCTAGCACAAAAACCAAGTTTATTGATTTTGCAGATATTGATTATGCAGGTTGTCAAATGATAAGAAATCAACATCTGGAGGATGCCAGTCCTTTGGTGATGCACTGGTGTCTTGGCAGAGTAAGAAGCAAACTATTGTTTCAAACTCAGCTGCTGAAGCAGAGTATATTGCTGCTGCAAGTTGCACAGCTCAACTACTCTGGCAACAAAACCAGTTGCTGGATTATGAGATAACTGCTTTAAAAACTCCATTGAAATTGGACAGTGAAGTTGCTTTGAACATCATTAAAAATCCATTTTAGCATTAAAAGACCAAATACATTGAGATCAAACATCACTTCATAGAAGATTGCTATGAGAAAGGTTTGATTTCAATTGAACATGTCTCATCTTAAAATCAATTAGTTGATGCGTTTATAAAAGCATTTGATTCAGCTAGTTTTCAAAAACTGATTTCCAGATTAGAAATGCTAAATCTATGAATTAACATTTATGCAAAACCAGGACAGTTGTTTACAACCGACTCTTGATAATAAAATGTATTCAACTTTTAAACTATTGTATGTACATCTTTTGATGTTTAATATAATGGCAAACTGCTATTTTCAAAAGTATTGATCAATTTATATTTTAACTATTGATCAATGTTTTCAAAAATGTTGTTTTTCTAAACTACTGTTAAGAAAAATAATGAAAATAACTGTTTAAAACATTTGTTTTTCAAACTACTGATGAGAATCAGAATTTTCCAAAATACTAATCAGTTTTATTCTAAGCAAACTAATCAAAGACAAGCAACAATTGTTTCATTTCTTCAACAATTGTTTAGGTTTACTAGCCGTTGTTTCAATGGAACAGTGGTTTCAACAGTAACTTTTGACTACCTAGTTGCTATAACCAACTTATTTTCCGCCAATCAAAAGATTTCCTTCCATAATCATCTTTCTTAACCCTGAAGAAAGCTTTTTATCAATATTACACATCATCATCCTACAGCTGAATCACTCATTTACTTTCTACCATCATCGTTCTCACATACTTGCAAACATGGGTCAAAACCCTAGAAACCTTCAATTCAAGTATCCCCATAACCTGTTACCGTACTTTCACACCATCCATAACCACAGTGAGTATGACAACATTATTTGAACAATCACTAGAACCAGATTCCATAACCTCTTAATGATTTCTCCTGATCTCTATCCACAGACCCTCAGCGATTTTTGGAAGAATACTTCCATTCAATATGTTGAGGATGACAAAATGCCACTGTTTATCAAAACAAAGATAGGACAAACAGAGGTATTTGTAGCATCTTCACACCTTTCACAACATTTGGAGTTGAATGATGATGATTTTAGTACTTAAGTTGTTGCACAGACAATAAAGTCTGAACTAACTGAGAGAGGGTGTTTTGTGTGACAACCCACAATATTCGTACAAATAAAAAAAAGATTAGACATAATTACATTATATAAGTGCCCGAGATTAGATGCACATTCTATAAATCATCAAAAATCTAAGAAATTGCATTCACAAATATCGTACACGTTAGGTGGATTATAGGGATTACATTGTCACGCGCACAACCACCCACAGACCGGTGATACTATATTTTGAATAGTAAAATAATATTTTATTTTTCAAAGGAAAAACGACACAACTATTTATATGTACGTATATAAATAACAACTCTAAACCGCGTTTGAAGTTTAATGGTACTTTATGGTTAATGAACGAACATGCGTAAATGAATATATTTTATGACAAATACCAGTGTGGGCCTAAACTTAAATACAAAAAGTCTTATAATAATTTTATTTTCTCATATCCGAGCATGCTAAACACAAAATTTTACTTCGATAATACTAGATTACAAGTTCATATATTTACAAACCAAGAAAAATTTCAAATATTAACAGCTAGTGGGCCACATCAAATTGTGAACCTGTACTAACCTATATCTAATCCACAAAAGTCAGTTTTCTTGTGATCACATTGACTAACTTTTGAGCAAAGAAACAAACACACCCTCTCATGCATTCACAAATTTGGAGAAACCAATGAAAGGTAAACGCCATATGACAAAACATAATAAAATATTACACCAAATGGCGATTAAAGGCAACTTATATATAAAGTGCTTACAAACAATTCCTTTCTCACCACCTCCAAACCGATCCAACTGCAAACTACTTCAAATTTTCTTTATTAGCAAACACACAAGGTACATCTGTCATCTAGTTGGGTGGAAATATGGATAAGATATCATGCATGCATGCAACTTTGTCATAATACAACAAAATACTTTCAAGAATCCTTACACCAATAAGGGGACTAGGGGAGTAGCAATAGTCAACCTAGGAAAAAGAATCTCAAGATAATTCTATTTTTATTCCCAAACCCAACCATGCCATCCCCACTTCTTTACAAAATAATTCGACACACACACAACACACACATATATATATATACACACACACTAGATTTTATCCCCCGGAATACGGGGGTTGTTTTACGTTATTCATTTTAATATTTATATATGTATATTAGGATTTTAATTTTATTTATTGTAAGAAAGTTAATAATTAATATACTTGAGGTTTGATGATGAAATGGTTTCACAAATAAATTATATGTTATAATCCGTTTTAAAAGCTATCTAGGTTTGGTGATATCCATTACCTGTTTATTTTATTTATTATAAAATTGTTTCTTAATTATAAATAATATCTTTTTTTAAAATAAAATAGGATATTAACTTTTAGTATATTCCTATTTTATAGGATTTTCATATCAAATATTTGATTAATTATTTTTTAATATAATGAGATGTTATAACCCGTTTAAGAGCTATCTGGGTTTGGTGAGACGTTTATCCGTGAATTCGGGTCAAATGCATAAGAAGCCTTCATTTACAAATAAAACAATCCAATGGATTGAGAGAATGTTTGTTTTACATTTTTCATTTTTTAATATTTATTTTTTGGATTTTAATTTTCTTTATTGTAAGAAAGTTAATAATATACTTAGGGTTTTAAGTTATAACCCGTTTAAAAGCTATCTAGGTTTGGTGACCCATGACCCGCTTATGTTTTTTTACTATAAAATTGTTTATTAATTACAAATAATATCTTTTTCTTTTTAAATTGGATATTAAATTTTAGTATATCCTTATTTTATAGGATTTTCATATCAAATAATTGGTTAGATTAATTTTTAATTTAATGAGATGTTATAACCCGTTTTAAGAGCTATCTGGTTTTGTTAAGACCTATACCTATGAATTTGGGTAAATCAATGAGAGACCTCCATTTAAAAATCAAGAAATTTAATGGCTTCCATAAAATGGGGGGGGACCACATCGCGACACATAGGATTTTAGGGTTTTCGTTTATATATATATATATATATATATATATATATATATATATATATATATAATAAATTAACAGTTAACGGTATTATAAAACAAGAATAAATAGGAGCTAACATTGGATATTCAGGATTTACCTTCTAGTATTTATATAGGGACGCTTGGACCGATAGAACCCACACACGAATTCATACAACATTCTTTCCAACTGTTGCTTTCTTGATCGAACACTCCAAGCACCACCCCCTTGGTTCGATTTTCATCAACCACCCACAAATACATCACTATTTTGCTCCTATAAACCAAGAACATCCTCATTCACCATCGCAACCATCTTTTGAACATTAAACAAGCTTCCTTATGGCATAATCAAGTTGTAAGAAGGGGTATTTGTGTTCAAGGAGGATCTATTTCGAGTGTTAGAGATTGAAGTAGGAATCTAAGAGTGATTCATACAAGCTTATGTCTTCTTATTATCTTTTTTTAATCCATCCTTAAAGCATAGTGAGCCTACAAACTATCTTATTTCCTTAATTTACGTCCTTTGATATTAGCATTTATGTTAAATCGTGTTCACCCAATTGTAAAAGTAACAAGAAATGCTAATAAAAGATCGAGTAGATCTAATAACATGCAACTTAAATCATGATTCTAAAGTATAGATCTAGAATTTTGTTACTTGAAATACAATTATAGAACATAGATCTAGTGAAAAGATATATAGATCTCTCTATACGTGCTCAAAGGATGGGCATATTAGTTAACAGTAATGAGAACCTTATGCTGATTATTTAGAAGAATTATATAATATTCTTATAAGGATTTTTGTGTATGAAATGATTATTATCATACGAAAACTTGATTTATGACGTTGACAAAACATATATATATATATATATATATATATATATATATATATAATTTTTTACTTAAATGTTTTGATATATAGTTTCTTAACGTTATAAAAACATATATTGTTAGACATACTTTTTTTTCAATTTCGTGTTTTTCCTAAAATAAATATATAATGACACATACATTTATAAAATGAGCTACACTGAACATAAATGCATCACCAATGAGTCATCTTACGCGTAAGCCTAGGTTGTTAAGTGAACACATAGCATAAACTGACCTACTACTTTAATATGTCGAACCGAACTTAAGTTAGTCTGCACTTGTCTTAGGACGCATGTAGAATGGATACACACAAGAGTTCAAACACATCACTCACTGACACCAATGTGAGTTTCACGGCCCCTTTTTCTCTTTTACTGTTTTACAAATTAGGGGGAGAAACATACTAATCTTATTTTGATAACTTTGCATGAACCTAGTTAGTAACTTAGCATAAAATATTTTTAGTAACTTTTCGTAAACTTATTTTGATAACTTTTCACAAACGTTTTTGTAACATTGCATAAACTTATTTGATACTTTACATACACTTATTTAATACGATAATTAGTAAGCAAGACATAGAATCTTTATGTGAGCATGAGTTACATGAGGCCCTTAAGATCTTCGGATCAATACATTCTATAATCATTAACTTTGAGCTTAGCCAAGGAATATGTGGGTAGTACTATCGGGATTGATCCCTCGCTCATGGTTAGTCGATCTACCTTCATGATAATGGGTGTATAGAATCTAATACAATTACCGTGGGACGGTGTTAGGCACTGAAACAACATGATTTAGGCTTGATTATAGGCTCAATCTCATATATTAATTTGTATTCTTAGCTATTCTATAGAAGATTATCGATCTTGTTTAGGTTATCGTATGTATCTTATTGCATCTCATACACTCACTTATATATCTAAAAGGGCTTTTAAGTTCATAAATGTAAAAATTTTGGACAATGTTTTCATCGGGAAAACGCACTCATAAAAAACAAAGTTTTCAACTTCATAAATAAGTTTCAATGTATGTTTTTAATCACGAAGACATAAGTAACTTTTAAACTGCATTTTATACATGAACAAGTTTTAAAGCACGCTTTTGCCATGAAAACATAAGATTTTAATAAATTTTTAATCAGGAAAGCATATATTTGAGAAATCATTACTTGTTTTATATATTTTAAACATTTGAAACTCAACATTTCAAAACAACGGGTTTAAACATGCATTTAAAACCTGTGAACTCACCAACATTATGTTGACTTTTAAGTATGTTTTTTAGGTTATTAAAATCAAGAGGAAATTTGTGGGCATATGGAAACATCGCATCGCATGTAGGTGATTATCCTTGAACGTAGCGCGCCCGTATTTCCGTCTTGGCAGGGTGTGACATTTTGGTTCCACCCAAAAGGCTACACTTAAAAATCTTTTTTCCTTCTGTAACGCCCATTAATTCCTGTTTCAAGAACTAAAGCTTGTAGAGTATGTATAACTCTCGGGACTTAACCGACGTTTCTCGGGAGCCTTTACGTCATCCCCGCTACGTTAAAAACACTTAACCTTCCTTACAAGTCGCCAAATCTTGCAAATTCGAGGGACTTGGATGAAACATATTTGTAATACATCATAAACAAAAAAAAAAGAGAAACCCTAGCTGCTGCTGTTGCGATCGGCTGGGTGCGGCCCCCCCTCCCTTCTTTGCTTCGACTTTTTGATCGAAGGTATGGCATTTACATCATATTAAAATTTTGTAGCCATTGGAGGTGTTTAGGTCAGTCAATCGATTTTAGTTCGAAAACTAGGGTTTATTGGGTGTAGATTTGCAAATTGTTGAGTTTGATGCGTTAATTGATCAGGTGACCGACCGAATCAGTTTGTACAGCCCTAGGGGGGTTTAAGGGCTGTGGAAAAATTATTTTTTTGATGCTCGGGGCTGTTGTGGTTAGTGCTTCGTCAATCGAGTCGACGGTGCGCAAATTTTTGTTTAAATGTTAAAGTAAGAGTTGTAAAAAGGAACCGTCAACCCTATCAACTCGGGTGACATAATCTTGATGAATGAAAATATTTAAAATGGAATTTGGTCCATTTGGGGCTGATTCGTTTAACATATGGTTTTAAGGTTTATTACATGCGCATTCGACCCGATTTGATTACCCTTGGGCCTTGGGCCAAGTGTTGGCCAAGTTGTTGGGCCTTGGGCCAAGTGTTGGCCAAGTTGTTGGGCCTTGGGCCAAGTGTTGGGCCTTGGGCCAAGTTTTTGGGCCTGGCCAAGTGTTGGGCCTTGGGCCAAGTTGTTGGGCCTTGGGCCAAAGTGTTAGGCTTGAACGGCCCATTAGGCAAGAGTGTCCTTACGGTCTAGTTTAGTAACGT
Organism: Bidens hawaiensis; assembly: GCF_021521415.1. Lineage (NCBI taxonomy): Eukaryota > Viridiplantae > Streptophyta > Magnoliopsida > Asterales > Asteraceae > Bidens > Bidens hawaiensis. Next base: position 762,602 of record NW_027491693.1, read on the forward strand.
ATTATGTATAATTTACAGGCCCTTGCTTGTGATTGTGCACTTAGGGATTTCCTAGCTCGTTGCAGGTGTTCGATTGATTTCAGGTGAGTTCATGACGTCCTTTTTACTCTTTTTACTTTTTGGCTAGCATGCACACCTAAGTGTTTTCTTACATGATGAAATGTTTTAAATGAATTTATATAGGCTTGCTAGCATATGGTAGGCTTTGGGATGTTAAATATATATATATATATGTATATACATTATTGCTTGGCCTATATCTGGCGATGTTGTAGTCGTTTCGACTACTGATGTTGTGTATGCCTACTTTGTGTTTGCATGCACTAATGTTACGTGTTTGGGTTGTACGTTTGCTCGACCCTGATGTTATACGTGGATGTTATATATATATATACTGTGATATATATATAGAGATGTAATTGAAAGGATGTTTACATATACATTTTGTATATGTATGTATGAGGATGTTTAGTTTTCGGTAATGATGATCTGATGGATGCACCCTTTTACTTTTTAAAACTTTTGGTATGACTATCATAACTATTACTACTGATATTATTTACTTAAAACTTGAACTCACTCATCTCAAGATGACTTTGTGTGCATGTTAGTGTGAGTTTCAGGTTAAGAAGAGGATGCCTTATCGCTTGGACGTGCACGAAGCTACTTGGACGGTGAAGGGCATACGGGAATTGAAGTTTTACTATTAAACATTTATTTTTAAAAGTTTTTATTTAAAGATAACTATGTTGATTTTGGGCAAAATTCCCGGGTTTTGGGAACTTATTTTATTATTTATGTTTTCCGCTGAATTATACTTTGAGATGTTTGTTTTAATGGAAGAAACCGTTTTCAAGTTTAATTATTTTCTTAAGTGTTCTGTATGAATACCAACTGTGGGGTTCCCGGGGTTCGGGGCCTTACACCTTCTCAATGAAGTTCCTTTATCATACTCTACTTCAGTATATATATTGTAAATGCACTGGTTGGTATGAATTGCCTTTAAATTTTCAATATTTGGCATATTCTATTCTAACTGGTAAGAATTACTGCTTTTCACAATCGATTTCTAATGATTTAGTTTCAAATATAAACACAATGACTGCAACAAAAGGAAAACCTTTTTTAATCTTTCCAAGATTTTTAATGACATATCTCATGAAGATATTGTCGAATCCTATTTTGTTCAAGGAACTTCTATTCAAAGTCAAAGTCTCAGCAATAAGATCTTTGTGAGAATGAATAATTTCAAATCATCAGCTTTGGTTGATGAGGAGGAACCTGCAGAAACTATTGATGCTTCAGCACCAGTAGTTCCAGATAAGCTCACTGCTCCAGGTGATCAAGGTACTCAATCTAGTACCTTGAAACCCACACCTACCACCAAAAAGAAAACTTCCAGAAAATGCACTAACCCAAATCTACAAAGAAAACCAAAAAGGTTGTTCAGGATGATGAGGTGTCTAAATCAATTGTGGCATCACAAAGTCCACAAGGACAATTAACGGTTATTACTTCCTCACAACATGTCACGCTTCCGCCCAACAAACTCCTCAATTTTCCTCACAAAATGAAACTTTTTGTAATCACATGGGACCCACATCAAAGGGTTGAAGGGCTACTATGCACTCCAACTTCAAGCCCTTCTCCCACGGCTACTTCTCTTTCACCCCCTTTGGATCAACATATTACAACTGAAGAAGTTGGTCAGGTAATTACCAAAGTATCTCACTTCTCAGCAAGCAATCCTTTCTTCACCAAAATCACCTGAAAGGCTAACCACAACTCAAACTACTGAAGTTGAGATAGGTATTACCAGCCCAGATTAAGAGGAGGTACATATCCCTTTCACTACAGGTGATTTGGATATGGTAGTAGGAGAAACTACTACAACTATTAAAACAACTGTTTCTTAGTTGGTTAGTAGTTTAGGAACTAAGAATCCTATCCCGGCAACAACTGCTGGCATTTTAATATCAACTCCAATTGGAAGACCCCAATACCAAGACAAAGGGGCATCTGTACAATCTCAGGATGAAAATCCTAATTTTGTTGCAGATAAAACTGCTGATGTAGTTAAAACTATGATAACAGGACAAAAGATGAAACTATTCAGTTAGTTGATGCTACAATTATTCAAGAATTGACGAATCAAGTTCATAAATTGAACTCTGAGGTCATGGAACTCAAAATCTCATCTCAAACATGACTCAACGTCAAGTCCAACAATACCATGATAATACCTAATTGTTGGCATCCATCCAGAGTGAATTCCAAAAGTGCTACTCAAAGCTCTAGCACTAAAGAGGGTATAACCACCTCTAACCAAGAGATTACTGAGCCAAAATTCTTCATTTCATCCAATTCCAAATATTTCAAACAAAATTCACCACTTGTACCACCATGCTTAGAAACTCACTAAACACTCTTGCAAATGACCTAAGAAAGCAAGTGGTGGATCAAAGAAATCAGCTAGCAGAACTCACAAGAATTGCTCCTCCTACACCATGGTTTCCAGAGCAAGCTCTGGATGCTAAAAAGGTGGAGAATATTCTTGATGCCTCAAGAAAAGCAGTAAAAAAGAACCTGATGAATCAACAGACAAAGTTACAGAAGAAGCTTTGAAATTGAAGGAGATGTTAAGGGAAGAGAGAAAGGCCAGAGAAAAAGCTTTAGTCAGGCAACTATGAGAGAAGCCTGATGAAACTGCTTCCTCAAGGTCAAAAAGAATAAAATTAAAGTCAAAAGGTGGAAAATCAAAACGAATACCAATAGTTACCCAAACTACTAATGAATATAAAGAAATACCAGCAGTTCACCAAACTATTGATGATCAAACAGTTGTTAAACCAACAACTGATTCAAGATCAACAGTTTCAAAAATTGCTGATGTTGCTGATACACAAACTACTTGTGTTCCACAAAAACCAACAGTATTTTTAAAGACTGTTGATGCACCCAAGGTAATACAAGAACCAACTACTATTCCAACAGTAGTTGAAACCTTGAATTCAAAGCGCAGTCAATCAATGGCCTCTGATAGTAGTTTCGAAAGGAGCAAATTGATTATAACTGAAAAAGAAGAAGAAGATTCACCACCATCTACTCCTGCCAAAATATTTAAGCCAAAGAATGTTGAAGACTTGATTTCTTATAGAGAATAAGAGGTAGCAAAAGCCTTGGCAGATGCAACCAAGATAATGTCTGATGAAGAAGCAACAAGAGTATATAAACAAGTGCTTCTGAAGACAAAAGATCTTAAACAGCAGGCCTATGAAAGTAGCCTAGCTATTTCTGAAAGACCAATAGCTGACAAGCAACCATTGATGAAAGCTAAGAGTGTAGCTCTTTTATGGCTTAAAGAGCACGCTAAATACAAGGTAACTCTCCACAAATTCAGAGGCTGGACTTATGAGAAACTACATGCTGAATTGGTAGAGTAGAAAAACTTATTGAACAAGGCCTTAATCAGGATCATCCTGGACCTGATTGGGAGGTAGTAAAGGAAAGGATTTATGAAGAAAAGGTTAGAGAAATCCTAAAAAGGAAAATTGAGCTAGTTGAGGACAACTTTCATATAAGAAAAGAGACTACAAGAGGGGGGATAGATAAGCTGAGGGTTGCTTAGAGGGATCTTGTACAGGAAAGAAAGAAGAACTCAAGAAGTTCCCTAAACAAAAACCTCTATCTACAATTAAACTCCATAAAAGGCAAAGAACTGTGAAACAACTGCTCTGATTCCAAGCTCTGCACAAGAAGGAATCACTACAAGGAATATTGCCCTACAGGCTAAAAGAAGACAACTAACTGAAGAAGACGAGTTGCAAACCATCAATGATCTTCATAGAAATGCTAAGATGGGATTTGAGTTTGATCTACAACCATTTCCTTCTTCATCTGCTTTGTCAACTATAGCAGCCGCTTTACCTATAGATCAAAGCCAGTCAAGTCCTAAGGTTATTAAATGAAGTAAAATAAAAAAATAACTCCCTCGTAACTTTGGATTTTGATTTTGGTAATTCACAAAGGATAGATCTTCAAGATGTACCTGCGCTAGATGAAGAGTTGTTGAGAAGCTTGCTAGACCTTCCACTGAAAATGTAAGAAGATGATAGTTTAGGCATTGAGTTTATAAAATTTATCAAAGACTCAGCCCGAAGAAGACTCTCAAGATAATACAGTGAAGTAAAAAGAATAAATGGTTTTGGAATCATCAGTTCAGGGGAATATTATTGAACCTTGCAAAGAACTAATGACCAAACACCAAGCAACTGATGATACAAACATTAGTTGTTCTCCATTATGAAGTTTTTGTAAACTACTGCTCCAAACATCTAACCATGAAAATTGCAGATATAAAAGAACTGAAGACACAACATCTGATAAAAGTATTGATGATCCTAACAACTGAGGACTAACAACTGATGAGTCAAACATTAGCTGTTTCAAGCAAAGATCAGTAGTTATCATAGGATTTTCTTTAGTAAGTTGTTTGTAACTTATTCATCAATAGTTTGTAACCGTTTTTGTTAGATGTCACTTTCACCTTTTAGCTCATCGGTAGTTTATTTGTTGAGTCGGATATTTGCAAAGGAAGATTGGAATCTTCTCAACCTCCTCAAATGAACGGCTAAGTATGGACTATGAGCAAACTTGGACATTCGAGAATGATTTCCCTGCCTCGAGCATGGTGTCTTATGGGTATAAGACTTACTTCAGTGAATTCTTCTAAGTGTTGAAGGCTTCGAGCAAGCTACACTTCATCGAGCAAGAGTGTTCTTCATTGAGTATGGATTGCCAATCTTGCAAATAACTTGACCAATCCAGCTTAAACCAAGTGTTATGAGCACATTGGCGGGCCCGCTAATTTATCGGTTTAAATATTTCCTCCGTGTAGAGTGTGTATGTTTTCTTGGGAATTGTCAGGCATCTTTCGTTGACCCGACCATCCTCCCGGTACGTTAATTTATCTAACCTTTTTCCCAAGTTACCGCATCCCTTAAACTTCGAGGGCCAATGCGTAATATTGTTTTATATCATAAAACAAAAAACGAAAACCCTAACCCTCTCATTCTAACGGCGCCGATCGGAAGAGAGCCCCCCATGCTCGTTTTTCTTCTGTCCAGCCGTGTTTCAACCGGAAAAACTTCAATTCAAGGTCGGTTTTATGATTCCCCATGTCTTTTACACCTTAATTGATCATATTAACGTGCTTATTGGTCGTTAAGGTTGAGTTTTGATGATAACAGTTTGCTGATAGATTCATATACGTTTATTGTAGGGTCTGTAACGCGATGATAATCCATTGTTTTTGATCGATTCTTGATTCCATGATGTTATAACTTGAGTCTTGTTTCCAGAAAGGTATAATACGTAATTTTTAGACGAGATTTGAATGGTTTTTATGAATTTATAAAATCGAGTGTCAAAGCTGATGCGGGATGACAGATTCTGGTCTGTCTTCCCGACGTCATAACCTTTTTTCGACAGGTCCAAATTGGTTGGTTCCACTTTTGGAAGTTATTATTTTGAGTTAGGAACCAAACCCAATTAGAATCGTTTAATTTGGTTCGGTAATGAATTTTATAAAAATAAAACCATTTTGCTGCGCACTGAAATAGCTGCACGTACCTTGCAGTGTTGGAGGAATTTTTATAATTTTTGTGTCCAATAGAAAAATATAATAAAAATATTTATATAAACCTAAGACATTTATTAAATTCTGGTAAAAATTTAATAATTTATTTAAAAGGTTATCCTATGTAATCAAATGCATCTTCGCATGCTAAAATCTACACATTTTACTCGTTATTAATCCATAAGTTCGTTTTAGGATTAATTGGTGGATTTGGTTAATTGAAAGGTTTTAGGGGCTGAGGTAAAGTAATTGGGTATGGCTTGGGCCTTGGGCCAAGTTGTTGGGCCTTGGGCCAAAGTGTTGGGCTTGAACGGCCCATTAGGCATGAGTGTTCTTATGGTCTAGTTTAGTAACGCGTTGTGTACTATTTACAGGCCCTTACTTGTAAGTGTGCACTTAGGGATTTCCTAGCTCGTTGCAGGTGTTCGATCCATTTCAGGTGAGTTCTTGATGCCCCGTTTAAATCTTTTTAAGTTTTCGGCTAGCATGCACACCAAAGCGATTTTGCTTGATGAAATGTTTTAAACGATTTTACATAGGCTTGCTAGTATTGGTAGGCCTTGGAATGTTAAAGAATGTATGTATGTATATATATATATATATATTAGAATGGCCAATATTTGGCGAATGTTGTAGTCGTCTCGACTACTGAATGTTGCGTATGCCTACTTTGTGTTTGCATGCGCTGAATGTTACGTGTTTGGGTTGTACGTTTTCTCGGCCCTGAATGTTATTATTGAATGTTATATATATATATATATATTTATATATATAGGAATGCACGTATAGAGATGCTCACACGTAAGGATGATTATTTATGGAATGTGGTGACCTAACCGATGTATTTCCGTTTACCGTTTTAGAACCGTTGGAATGATTATTAAGACTTTTGTTACTTATTTAAAACTTGAACTCACTCAGCTTAAGCTGACTTTGTGTGCATGTTAGTGTGAGTTTCAGGTTAGGAAGAGGATGCCTTATCGCTTGGACGTGCACGAAGCTACTTGGACGGTGAAGGGCATACGGGATTTGAAGACTTCATTATTAAACATTTCCTTTAAAAATATTTTTATTAAAGATAATTTAGTTGGTTTTGGACCAAATTCCCGGGTTTTGGGAACTTATTATATTATTTACGTTTTCCGCCGAATTATACTCTGTGATACTTATTTTAATGAAAATAATTGTTTTTAAGTTTAATTATTTTTTCGAGTGTTTTGAATGATTACCAACTGTGGGGTTCCCGGGGTTCGGGGGCCTTACAAGTTGGTATCAGAGCCATGTTTCGAGGTATCCGGGCATCCCCGAATGCTTGGACTCGAACTGTAAGAAAAGAGACCAGTATACCCACCGCGAGTAGCTGCACGCCAAGAGGGAACTTTAAATTACTTGGTCATTCCTTTGAATTTGAAAGTTTCCAATATGTGATTAATTGTAAAGTGTTAGATAGAATGCTAATGTGGTTAGGGGCAGGGGGTGCTTAGGACGGGCCGGTGAAGTAAACGACTAATAACACTTGATCAACGTTATTAGCAGTATACCCTTACCTTCCATGTTTTAAATACCACTTGTGTCTGAGTATGTTAGGGTTTCGTCTTTGTCGGGATAGGATTTGACTAACTCTCGAGTCGTTAGCGTTAAAGTTTATCTTATTCCCTAAATTCTCTTGTTCGTTTCCCATCCTCTAGAACGCTTTGCGCGTAGTTGTTTAGCTGAGGCGTAGCATACTGTCACTGTGGTTTCCTTGGTACTCGACCGCTTAAATTCCTCGCTCCTTCAAGAATGTATGAGCAACTGTTTAGCTAAGTAGGAGCGTGATGTTATCCCAGATACCTTTCTATTTTATTACCGGCGTCAGTCTTATTTGATTCGGGCGCCAGTAGAAGTTTTGTGTCTACCGCTTTCTGTTCCTCGTTGAATAAATCACCCGAGCACATAGTCGATGTGTTTGAGGTTGAGGTCGCCGTAGGAAAATCCATGTCCGTGTCTAGGGCTATTCAGGGTTGTTCCATCGAGTTGTCTGGGTATAGATTTCCGGTGCGATTGTATTTGATGCCGCTTGGTTGTTTCGATGTGGTGCTCGGGATGGATTGGCTCGCGAATGTTGATGCTCAGATCATTTGTGGTCAGAAACTCGTTCGTCTAAGGGCCTCGGATGGGACTCAAATTACGGTCTAGGGTGATCGGAATGTTGCGACGCCACATATTTTATCCATGCTTAAGGCGGGAAAGTTGATGCAGCGGGTGTGCGGGGCATATCTGGCGTATGCTATGAATGTGAATACCGAGGTGGCTACCGTCGGTGATGTTCCTATTGTTCGGATGTATTTCCAGATGATTTGTCAGATGTGCCGCCAGATCGCGAGGTCGAGTTCCAAATAGACCTTGTACCGGGCACCAAACCCGTGGCCCGAGCTCCCACCGCCTAGCGCCGAACGAAATGAAGGAACTTATGGCTCAGTTGGAAGACTTGCTCGATAAGGGCTTTATTCGATCGAGCATCTCGCCTTGGGGTGCCCTGGTCTTGTTCGTTAAGAAGAAGGATGGTAGCATGCGGATGTGCATTGACTACCGTGAGTTGAATAAGCTCACAGTTAAAAATCGGTACCCGCTCTCGAGGATCGACGACTTATTTGATCAGCTCCAAGGAGCTAGTTGGTTCTCGAAGATTGACCTTAGGTCCGTGTATCATCAGTTGAAGATTCGGGAGGAAGATATTCCTAAGACTGCCTTCCGCACTCGTTATGGACATTATGAATTTCTGGTGATGTCTTTCGGTTTGACCAACGCACCGGCTGCGTTCATGGATCTTATGAGCCGAGTGTGTAGACCGATGCTCGATCGTTCGGTTATTGTGTTCATCGACGACATTCTTGTGTACTCTAAAAGTGAATCCGATCACGCCGGTCATCTAGTGGAAGTGTTGGAGGCTCTACGGAAGAACAAACTGTATGCGAAATTTTCTAAGTGTTCCTTCTGGTTGTGTTGGGTCATTTTATTAACCCGAGTGGTATTCTGGTTGACCCTTCAAAGATGGAAGCCGTGAATGAATGGGAGTCTTCAAAGTCTCCATCTGAAATCCGTAGCTTTCTGGGTTTGGCAGGGTATTACCGCCGCTTTATTCCCGATTTTTTGAAAATTGCTTCTTCGCTAACCAGGTTGACTAAGAAGAGTGTTAAGTTTGTTTGGGGTACTGTGTAGGAGGAGGCTTTTCTCGAGTTGAAGAACCGGTTGGCGCACGCCCTGATTTTAGCTTTACCCGATGGCACCGATGACCTGGTGGTTTATTCTGATGCCTCTTACCAGGGGCTTGGGTGTGTTTTGATGTAGCGAGGTCAAGTCATCGCGTATGCCTCGCGGCAATTAAAGCCTCACGAGGCGAATTATCCTACCCATGATTTGGAGCTTGCGGCCGTTGTGTTTACGCTAAAGTTGTGGCGGCATTATTTGTACGGTGTTCCTTGCGTTAACTATACCGATCATAAGAGCTTAAAATATTTCTTCGAGCAAAAGGAACTGAATATGTGACAGCGTCGATGGTTGGAGTTGATTAAGGACTACGATCTGGAGATTATGTACCATCCGGGTAAGGCTAACGTGGTGGCCGACGCGTTAAGCCGGAAGGAGAGACCAAAACCTATTCGTGTGAAATGCTATCAGCTTATTCTCAAACCCGACATTTTGAAACAAATAGCCAAAGTCCAAAATGAAGCACTGCAGGTGGAATGGATTATGTCAGAACGTATTTGGGGTCAGGAAAAGTTGTTGGAGGACGTTGGTGATGGGGTAAAGTATAAGGATGGGCGTTTATGGATATTGAGGTATGGAGGATTCAGAGGTAAAATTTTAGATGAGGCGCACAAGTCGCGCTATTCCATTCATCTGGGCGCGACCAAGATGTACCAAAACCTGAAGAAGAATTATTGGTGGCCTGCGATGAAGTTTAAGGTGACTCAGTGTGTGAGTAAGTGTTTGACGTGTCTACAAGTTAAGGCTGAGCATGAAAAGCCGTTCGGGAAGCTTCAACCTTTAGAAATACCTGAGTGGAAATGGGAGCATCTTACTATGGATTTTGTGACTAAATTGCCTCGTACTCCTAAGGGTAGTTATGACACCATTTGGGTAATTGTTGATAGATTGACCAAGAGCGCTCATTTCTTGCCAATCCGAGAGACTTTTAATTCCGAGCAGTTGGCCGATATGTTTATTCGTGAGATCGTTTCTAGGCATGGGGTGCCGGTATCTATTGTTTCGGATAGGGATACGCGTTTTACCTCCAGATTTTGGAAAAGGTTTCACGAGGAGATGGGCACCAAACTCCTCATCAGTACTGCTTATCACCCGCAGACGGATTGCCATTCCGAGAGGACCATTCAGACTCTTAAAGATATGTTGCGGGCTTGTGTTATCGACTTTGGTGGTAGTTGGGATCGTCACTTACCGTTAGTAAAGTTTTCATATAATAACAGTTATCACGCCACGATTGGAATGCCACCGTTTGAGATGTTGTATGGTAGGAGGTGTAGGACTCCGGTTTGTTGGGGTTCCATTGGTCAGAAGCAATTGGGTAGTTTGGAGGTGGTCGAGGCTACGACTGAGAAGCTCGATAAGATTAAGGCTTTTATGAAGGCCGCTCAGGATCGTCAAAAGTCTTATGCAGATAAAAGGCGAAGGCCTATTGTGTTTGAGGCTGGGGATCGGGTTATGTTAAAAGTTTCTCCCTAGGAGGGCATTATTCTTTTTCGTAAGAGGGAGAAACTCAGTCCGAGGTTTATTGGCCTGTTCCGTATTTTGCCCGAGTTGGTGAGGTAGCATATAGGCTGTAATTGCCCGAAGAGCTCACGGGGATTCATCCTACCTTCCATGTGTCCCACTTGAGGAAGTGTTTAGCGGATGAGGAGGCCCATGTGCCTCTTGATGATATTGATCTTAATAGTAAGCTGAACTATGTGGAGGAGCCTATTGTTGTACTTGACCGTCAGGAGAGGCGTATGAGGAATAAGGTGGTTAGGCAGGTAAAGGTGCAGTGGAGACACCGTAGGGGTTCCGAGGCTACTTGGGAGTCCAAAGACAAGATGAAGAAGCATTATCCGCAGTTGTTCCAGTCGCATCGGGATTCAGGAAGAATCCCATTGTAAGAGGGGTGGACTTGTAACGCCCACTAATTTATCGGTTTAAAGATTTGCTCCGTGTAGAGTGTTTATGTTTTCTTGGGAATTATCCGGCATCTTTCGTTGACCCGACCATCCTCCCGGTATGTTAATTTATCTAACCTTTTTCCCGAGTTACCGCATCCCTTAAACTTCGAGGGCCAATGCGTAATATTGTTTTATATCACAAAACAAAAGATGAAAACCCTAACCCTCTCATTCTAGCGGCGCCGATCGGAAGAGAGCCCCCCCTGCTCGTTTTTCTTCTGTCCAGCCGTGTTTCAACCGGAAAAACGTCAATTCAAGGTCGGTTTTATGATTCCCCATGTCTTTTACACCTTAATTGATCATATTAACGCGCTTATTGGTCGTTAAGGTTGGGTTTTGATGATAACAGTTTGCTGACAGATTCGTATACGTTTATTGTAGGGTCTGTAACGTGATGATTATCCATTGTTTATGATCGATTCTTTATTCCATGATGTTCTACTTTGAGTCTAGTTTCCAGAAAGGTATAATTCGTAATTTTTGGACGAGATTTGAAGGGTTTTTATGAATTTATAAAATCGAGTGTCAAAGCTGATGCGGGATGACGGATTCTGGTCTGTCTTCCCGACGTCATAACCTTTTTTCGACAGGTCCAAATTGGTTGGTTCCACTTTTGGAAGTTATTATTTTGAGTTAGGAACCAAACCCAATTGGAATCGTTTAATTTGGTTCGGTAATGAATTTTATAAAAATAAAACCATTTTGTTGCGCACTGAAATAGCTGCACGTACCTTGTAGTGTTGGAGGAATTTTTATAATTTTTGTGTCCAATAGAAAAATATAATAAAAATATTTTTATAAACCTAAGACATTTATTAAATTCTGGTAAAAATTTAATAATTTATTTAAAAGGTTATCCTATGTAATTAAATGCATTTTCGCATGCTAAAATCTACACATTTTACTCGTTATTAATCGATAAGTTCGTTCTAGGCTTAACCGGTGGATTTGGTTAGTTGAAAGGTTTTAGGGGCTGAGGTAAAGTAATTGGGTATGGGTTGGGCCTTGGGCCAACGTGTTGGGCCTTGGGCCAAAGTGTTGGGCTTGAACGGCCCATTAGACAAGAGTGTTCTTATGGTCTAGTTTAGTAACGCGTTGTGTACTATTTACAGGCCCTTACTTGTGAGTGTGCACTTAGGGATTTCCTAGCTCGTTGTAGGTGTTCGGTCGATTTCAGGTGAGTTCTTGATGACTCGTTTAAATCTTTTTAAGTTTTAGGCTTGCATGCACACCTAAGCCATTTTGCTTGATGAAATGTTTTAAACGATTTTACATAGGCTTGCTAGTATTGGTAGGCCTTGGAATGTTAAAGAATGTATGTATGTATGTATGTATGTATGTATGTATGTATGTATGTATGTATGTATGTATGTATGTATTAGAATGGCCATTTATTGGCGAATGTTGTAGTCGTCTCGACTACTGAATGTTGCGTATGCCTACTTTGTGTTTGCATGCGCTGAATGTTACGTGTTTGGGTTGTACGTTTTCTCGGCCCTGAATGTTATTATTGAATGTTATATATATATATATTTATATATATAGGAATGCACGTATAGAGATGCTCATACGAAAGGATGATTATTTATGGAATGTGGTGACCTAACCGATGTATTTCCGTTTACAGTTTTAAAACCGTTGGAATGATTATTAAGACTTTTGTTACTTATTTAAAACTTGAACTCACTCAGCTTAAGCTGACTTTGTGTGCATGTTAGTGTGAGTTTCAGGTTAGGAAGAGGATGCCTTATCGCTTGGACGTGCACGAAGCTACTTAGACGGTGAAGGGCATACGGGATTTGTAGACTTCGTTATTAAACATTTCCTTTAAAAATATTTTTATTAAAGATAATTTAGTTGGTTTTGGACAAAATTCCCGGGTTTTGGGAACTTATTATATTATTTATGTTTTTCGCCGAATTATACTCTGTGATGCTTATTTTAATGAAAATAATTGTTTTTAAGTTTAATTATTTTTACGAGTGTTTTGAATGATTACCAACTGTGGGGTTCCCGAGGTTCGGGGCCTTACGCAAAGCAAGAGTATGTTATGAAGATTGAAGTCTACTGGAGGAGAATATTTTCTATCTGAAAATATTCTAAGTAAAGTCTGCTCGAAGACTTACGGCGAGCATGCTGTGCATATCAAGTCTGCTCAACAAGGAAATATCATACTCGAATACTTGTTTACACTTGTATTTATTTGTGTCATTCATTATGTAATAATTAGGGTTTGTAGAAGGAATGTCAGGGATTATAAATAGAGTCATAGGTTTCCTTTATTAGCACACGGTTTTTGCTGAATACGAGGATACAGACACCTGAGCGAATATTCTCTTTATGTTACCTCGTACGGCCGCCGTCACGAAACCCTAGACATTCCTTCATTGAAATCACTGTTCTATTGAAACGATATATATTATTAAGAGTGAATCTTTGTCTATTATATTCTTCTTTGATTATCCATTATTACACAAACCTTAAATCCCAAGGCTTGGATATTCTGATTCCACCGGAATATTCAAGTGGCCTTGAGTTAATAGATCTGGTGTGTTTTTGTCAACCTACAAAGGTTTTGCACCAGGTCCGGTCCTGACATTATTACTTGTATATAATGAAAAAGAGGGTATCTTCTTCATTAATACTTTTGACATCACAATACTCATCTGATCGGTGTACTTTTGTACTAGAAATCAAAGTGAATGATGAGCTAAGGTTAAGGGGAGCAATAATCATTCAATTATAGTTAACATATAATTGTTCGTCCATATGAAACCTGTTAATTAGCTCAAATGAATTCCACTGCATAGCTTGTCTATTTCATATACTAAGTAAATTATAGTTCAAATATGATTTAAATTAAAGTAATACTAATTCATACAAAGAATTAGATCAGTTGTTTGTTGTTTCATTGATTGTGAATTTTCTTCAATAGCTTAGATTAAGATCTAAAATCCTAACAATTTTAAAACCGCAAAGATTATGATTGAATACGTTCTATCTAATTTCCATCATCAAGCAATAAGTTAGAGACTAAGGCTCCTCCCACCCTGCTTTATTTTAACAATTCAAACTAGGGAATGATTATCCCGTGATATGAGGAAGGAGCATCTTTTATATAAAAATAGAAAAACATATATATAACCGTAATTTAGCAAAAAAATATTGAAACATGTTCGTTTCGTCTTTTTATCATGTAGTGTCTAATATCACATTGTGATGGTTAGAAAATGAGAGATAAAACCCTTAAAAAATATAATGTTTTTGATTAACTGGCCTACCTAAATACGTTTAAGAAAAGTATTAAAGAATGAAAAAATTGAAAATTAAAAGAAAAAAAAAAGAAAAAAAAAGACCTAGTGTAATTTTGATAACTAATTAAAAAGAGAAAAAGAAATTGGTGTGAAAGTGAAGAAACTACAGAATATATAAGAAAAAAATGTGTTATACTTGTACTTATTGTTAATACATGTACTATATTATGCTCTTCAATAATGGAAAGAATGGAAAGATTAATTATATTCCCGTGTTTGCATGTGTGTGTATATATATAGGCAATGGATAGTTTAATAACAATAAATTGTAAGAACTTTAAGAACTCATTTACAACCATACATTAATTAGATCTTTGATTTTATATAATTGTGATTAAATCACAATATAACATTTAGATATAAGAGAAAATATCTTACTATTCTAATAAATAAGTACTACTATATGACATTTGTCAATCTCTTAGCAACTCTCACCATTTTTAACTCATTTTCAAAAAATGGTATCTCTTCCGGTTCAACCCGCCCTAATAATACTAACCGGATCCATTTTTATTATTCTTTCTTTCTTGAGTTATCAAACCCTAATTCATGCTCTAGATCCAACAACCGTTCCTCTCTTCCATAGCCACCTACGATACCGCAATCACTATCGCCGTTCCTCTCTTCCTCTCTTCCACCTTCGTCTAGGTTGAGTGTTGAATCCATGTATTTTCTTCGCCGCCATCGCCACCTACGCTATCGCGTCTCCTAACTTCATCGCCACATCGTCGCCTCCGTCATCGCCACCACTGTCGCCTCTGTCATCGCCTCCGCTGTCGCCTACATGCAAATTGATTAACCTACTGTTTTTATATTGTTTTTCGTCTATTTTGAGTGCTGACCCTCTATTTTTCCGTCTTGCTTTCTCGTTGATACTAATGGGGTTGGCATTCGCGATGATGTCACTTGTAATGCTATCAAGGAAAAACTGGTAAGTTGTACATACTGGTAAAATACTGGATTTTCAGTTTTGACTTGAAACTAATTGTTGCAGCAAATGGACTGTAATATGCTAAATTTTGTGGTTTTTGAATAGGAACTCATGTAATATGCTAAAGTTTTTTAAGTTTAGTTGGATCTTAAAAGGATATATCACATAAAAGAGATCATACTTGTGGTTTAGAATTTAGATCATGCTTTTGTGTTATTTTATTGAAAGATTAATATTGTAGGAAAACATATAAATTTATTCAATTCTACATTTTATAGGAATCAAGCAAAAGCTGTGTTTAATAATTTTTTTTATACAATTTACAGGAGACCATGATTATCACATAGGTGGATCTCTATGCTCAAAATATTCAACCCATTTTCTATCCATTTACGGGTCACCTTGCAAACGTCAAAGAATCATTGATTCATAATCTCTTTTTCTTGAAGAAGAAAAGAAACCATCAATTGAAGTCCTTCCAGATGAGCTTCTTTATGTAATCTTAAGACATTTGCCCGGGGTCAGGCGCGAAGTGCATCTGCGTGTGTCTCTAACCGTTGGCTCACGATCCTGAGTAATGTTAGGACCTTAGAGATTGTTCATGAACCGTCTAATGACGTTGAGATGGTTCAAGAAAATGATGGGTTCCTTACTAGATGTTTGGGAAGGAAATAAAGCAACTGATCGCGGACTTCAATCGGTTTCTGTTGGTACTTCTGCTCGTGGTGGTTTGGGCAAGCTTTCGGTCAGGGGAAGTAACAAGGTTACCAAGATAGGGTTCACAGAGATCGCACATGGCTGCCCTTCAGTAAGGGTTCTATCTTTATGGAGCGTTCCTTCAATCGGAGACGAATCTTTAATCGAGATCTTGAAAGAATGCCACCGGGCCCCAGAAGTTATTATGGGTAAGTGTCGTCTACCCTATTATCCTGCAGCGTCAGCAAGTAATTACATTTTTGTTATTTGAGTTTCGTGTTTTGTACAAACAGGCCTTAGGCCTTGGATGGAAGTATCCATGTGATATGCGGAGTGTTGGTTGCATACTTGTTGAACTTTGCTTTCTAAGTATTTTATTTTTGTTTATATTAATTTATAATTCTGTTTTAATACTGTTTTATTTTATTCGTTTTTTTCTATTAAAAAAATTATCTAAAATAAGATGGATTTGAAAACCAAAATAATGAAAAAATTTTAGTAATTAGGATAAATATTAATTAAGATCAAACTTAATATACTATTCCAATCTTTCCTAAATATATAATATTTAAACAAATCTATTAGTATTAAAAAGTTAAAGTCATTTTAACTTTCAAGTCAACTATTTAAAATTAACATATTTAATAAAATATTACTTTACTAAATTATTTAAGATAAATATGGAAAACTTTAATCAAAGATTATTAGTTGGTTAAATAGTTATATGGTAAATCAATTTAATTTAAAACTGCAATAATTTTCTAAAATATCGACTAAATATACGGTATTACTATTCAAATTTTATTATTGTATTTTCTTTGACTAAACTTTTTATTTTGTGGTTAAATTTTTATTTAATATTCTTGTATACATGAATTTACCAGTCGAAATAAAGTAAATAAAATTTGATCGCAATGTAACAATTCACGGTTATTTGTTGTATAACTATTACCTTAAATAATTTTCAAAACCTTTTTTTTAATATGAAGAAAAACGAGATGAAAACTATTTTTTTATTTTGTATTTTAGTTTTTTTTATTCATCTTATTTTTTTATAAGATAAGATATTCTTATCTAATAAAATAAAAGTGAAAAGATGAAGATTTTGAAAAATCACCTAATTTGGTAAATATTGTTGAATTCCTCCATTTTCGTAAACACCTTTTCCACACTAAATTGTTTTAGGAATACTTTGTTATGGAAAAAATCATCACAATTTATTCATTATTTTAAATTTAAATAATTATAGTAACATATACATTGAAATTTGAAAAGGTTTACATAATTATAGCCGTCTAAATTTCAATCATTATTTAGGGCTTGTTTGTACTTGAAAGAACCCGTATTCTCACATGGACAACTATGCGTGGCATTGTCAAGAGTTACAAGCAGGTTTGGGCTCAAGATTCCAATTCTTGATAGAAAAAGGAAATCTGACCAATGCAACCACAAATGTAGTGTACAAGGAAAATTTTTCTTATTTGTAGACTCATTGCGTAATGTTTTGCTTTGTAATTCCTATAATTTTAATGAAAGTTGTAATTGTATTAACAATATATGATAATTGTGTTATTGATTGTATTTTGTTTAACGTTTAAATATTGTAATTTTCGTTAATTCCCCGTGTAATACACTGGTCTCAAACTAGTAGTATTATATAGAGAAAGGATATAAAGGTAAAATAATCAACAAGAAAAGACAAAAGACTTAAAATGATATTATTTTTTAATTATATTTTTATTTACAGTTGACCAATTTTTTAAATAATAAAAATATGATATTTGTTCAATAAATAAAAAAACACTCAAACACAAACTTAGATTTCACACCAAAAACTACACAAATGAAGTACACAAACTATAAAATACACAAATGAGTTGCTCAAATTACATTCACACCAATTACGCAAATAATCCAAATGACATAATAATTACACAACTTCAAAATACACGAATTACGTAATTTATCTACATGTACTACATAATGTACATAAATATATTACATGACACAAAATACACATATTACATAAAACAAAAAAATTACACATACTAGATAAAATAGCACTTGTTTGAATAAAGTTAATATTACGTATGTGTAACTAAAAATCATACTTTAAAAAATACATGACTTTGCAAAATTTTAAAAATAAATATGAAAAAGGTTTGATGGTCATGGTAAATACATTCAACATCTTACCGATTCTTTCTTTTATTTTTAACCATGAGAGTATGCGAATCTATATAACATTATGAAGAAACTGACAATTTTCAATTTAACCATTCAAGCCTGTTTAAATTGTTATATAGTTAGAGCTAAATAGAGTAGTATATATTAATGGAAAAATTAATATGATAAAAGAATAATAGAGAGAAACATATAATTATCTTTTTATAAATTAAATATAAATAGGTTAGATGGTAATAACGAAGAGAGAGAGAGAGAGAGAGAGAGAGAGAGTATGTGTTAGATTTAGTTAACAAACACAGAGTATGATATATAAAAACATTAATACCCATTTAATGTATTTATGATTTGATTAAATCTTGTCTAAAAGATTAGTTCTAAATTTATTAAAACTCAAATGGTTCTCAAATAAAATCATCCACACACACAAATGCGCGCGCGCGCGCACTCACACATATATATATAAGAGAGAGAAAATTAAAATGTTGAAAATTAAAGAAATATACAAGTAACTAAGCTCAATGTACAACCATTGTTGCATAAAAAACCCTAAATGTTGAAACTCGTATTAAGGCGGGATGGAAACTGCTTAAAATATTATGTATTCATAAAAATGTTATGTGTATTTTTAAAATAAGTATTGTATTTATTTTTAATAATACAACCCCCTTTTTTTTACCTAAAGTTGTTTTTTCTTTTTTAAATTTAGTCTTCCTAACTTTCAAGAAAAAAAATGTTATAACAAGTCTTTTAATACAACTTTTGTTTTATTGACAAATCATTGGTTTTATACACGTGTCGTTTGACTTGTCATGGTAGCGATAGGAGAAGTCCAACCGTTGGTCATAGTCTTAGACCATAAAGGCCAGTGTGACGGTCAGTAATGTTCAAACATGGCAGTAATGGTCAACTAAGATCATAAATAGTTAATGATGGTCGACTAGGATCATTAAAAGTCAATTAGGATTATTGATGGTTGATTAGAGTCATATGCATCTATACAAGTTAAATGATTGGCATACATGGGTGTGGTGGTCACAATTATTCATAGTAAAACATAGTCAGTGTCGGTTAAATAATGATTAATTATGGTGATCGTGATCAAATATAGTAGTTTGTAGTAAAACTATGTGTGAATGACCCATTAAGACTTTTATTGGTCTTTTTATCATTTATAATTGCTCATTTCAACCAATTACAACATTATGCATAACATAGTAAATGTGCGCCTACAATTTAATAGTCAAATGTAGAGGTGGCAAATGAGTTGGGTTGGGTCGAAATGAGTCATGGGTCGAAACAGGTTTGGATCAAAATGGGTTAGGGTCAAAATGGGTCAACTAAAAAAATGGTTGTTTTGGTTTGGGTCAGGATAGGTTAGGGTCGAAACGAGTCAGAGCAGGTTTTGTCACACTCCGACTAGCACAATGCGGAAGCGTAAAACGGGAATATAACAGACACCTCTGGTATCAACTACATTGTTTATAAAGAAACATTACAAACCAATTTACAATATATTACATTACATTGTTCTGTCATCGCTTTATAGTCTAGGCGATACAAACAAAACTAGTTCGTTAGACTATTTGATCATACTACTAATACCCTTGCTTCTATTCACATAGCATTAACCACACCTTGGACACGCAGCAGATCACCAAGTTATTCCAACTTTGGTATACCTGAAAAGCAATTTAAAACGGGTCAACTACAAGAGTTGGTGAGTTTCACGGGTTTCAAGAAAATAGTTATGAGTAATCACAAGTGACTCTTGTAATTAAAATATAAATGTGTATGTATGTAAATGATGTAATTATACTAAGCTACAGTGAAGCCTTGACTGTTCATTCGTGCAGCGTGCATCCATTTCTCACGCCCAATCAACCACTGTGGCCCCCTTTCCGCCCACAATATGCCCTAAGTAGCTATGTCTAACACTACATAGCGTGTTTGTATAGTTATGGTCATGTGCAAACGAGGTAAAATCTCAGCAACCGTGCCGGCTCCGTTTGGGTTTGTCAAACCAATAATACTATTCACAAGCCACCGGCTCGAAGTTAATCACTGTGTTAGTGGGGACTTTCATGTGTTAACACTAAGATAGTTCATATCAATACATGTTTCAGGTATGTATATGTAATCAAACATGCTTTTCACCCCAAAAGTTCGTAAACTGTTTAAAGAGAGGGGCCACGAAACTCACTATTTAGTAGAGGTCTGGTACAGTGTCAGCTCGTAGCTGGTTCAACTCGCTATCACTAGTCCCTATAATTAATATTATAATAATATTAATATTTTAATATTATTATAATTTTCATACTAAACTGGGCTGTATAACTAATCTGGGTATAGCTGTTACACCCAGAAAGTGTTAATAGGCTTAGATTGTGATGTTGATCAATGTCTAATCTTTAAAACCGAACTTGGCTCAGTTTCCTCGTTTTCCTAGCTTGGCCAAGTTGTTCGTTTATGCGCTCACAAAACAGTTATGGGAATGTAAGCTTGGGTAAATGTGTTGGTTGATAAAATGATTAATTTATAAAGAAAGATTACACATCGGGGGTCTGAATTCGCTATGAGGCTCATTTCCTTTTATTCGGTTTGATTTGGAGGAAAACGCGCACAATCTATTCAAATTATCCGGGTTTCTCATAAAAAGTTTGTTTTTACTTAATTAATCCAAAAATATAATTTCTGATTAGTCTTGATGTTCTGATATTCCAACAGGCTCGTTAATCACGAACTCGTCGGTTTTTATTAGAATTGAATTTGTTTAATCTTTAAATTAGCATAATTAATTATCAATTAATCCTTAAATTATAAAAATTTAATCTTTTATCAATTAAAATATTTATGGAATAATTTACTGATTTATTAATTTATAAAAATTCATTTTATCAGCTATATTTAGCCTGAAAATCGTCTGTTTATACCAAATGATCTCCGAAAAATCCGACAAAATTTATGAGTAACCAGAATATTTCCCAAAACAACCTGGAAAATTCCAAACTCTGAAAATCTTGCCAAATATCATTTCTGAGCCAAAAACGACTATGAAAATTCAAATAAACGCAAATGCACAAAACATACTTAGGATTATCCAAATGACCCCAAATTTCATAAGTGAACATATTATAGAAAATATGAGTTCCCCATGAAATTTCATAAGTTTTCAAGCATTTTAACTATATTTCTGAAGGTTCCTGGACGGATCTTACACGAGATATCCCGATATACACAGGTGCGGAATCCCTGTGTAGATCGTTACGGACGTAGAATATTAGCTCACGAACACACGAACACACAATACGAACAACCACACGTTATATTGATAACTCAAACCGATATGCTTACAGACTCACGTCAATAGACTCACACGTAACTGAACTCGATCAACCAAAACCTAAAATGACCAACTGATTAACCTTAAACCGTAAACAGTTAACCTACTTAAATACACGACAACTTCGCCTCAGGCGAAGTTGTCAATAACTTCGCTCGTTGAACAAGTTCGCCTAGGCGAACTTGTCAACAACTTCGCTTGGTTAACAAGTTCGCCTAAGCGAACTTGTCAACAACTTCGCTGTTACACAAACAATTACATAAACAATATTACAGACTCGATTACAGACTTAATACATATGAACTACTGACATCTATGCACCAACAGACTCCCCCTTGGCAGTAGCTTCATATCTTGATCTTTCAGCTCTTGTCTTGTAATCCTGTATCTTCATGCGTGCACTCCTTCTCTCACACACACCGTCACAACTCGTTGATACTTTCTTGCTTCATCCTTCCAAGCTGGAATATAAAAGATCTTTTTCTCGTTGAGCATCTTCAGATCAGCTTGCGACAAGTTGACAAGATGCATCGGATCGTAAATTCTAAGTATCTCTTGTTCATCCTCATCTTCCATCACAGCTTCAGCAGTCTGGCAATCAACGTACCACCATTTTAGATTCTTCAACACATCTTGAGGCATATATTTCATTGGAACCTCTTTGATGCATCGGATCGGCTTGTACTTCATCACCATCCATGGCTTGCCATCTGCTCTCAATCCCCTCTCTGTATCCTCCACGAGCTTTCCCTTCTGTGGCTTTAAGAGTTCAAACTTCTTTTCTTTTACGCCTTCTTTCCATACAATCTTCTCAATCATTCTGGCCATATTGTTGTTACTTCTGTTTATCAGGCCCAATCTTCCCAAATCTTTCACCTCGCATTCCGGCAACGTGTTGAGAGATCTCAACATTCTCTTGAAGTATTGAATGCCATCATAACGTTTTACCACAAATAACTTGATCTGTTCATCATAAATCCAACAGATGATTCCCTTCTTCGCTTCAGCATAGCCTTTAATGTTATAGCTTTTCTTGAACATGGCTGGAACAGCAGGCTTCTTGGTCTTGATAAACCAATGAGCACAACCTTCCTTCCACCTAGGCTGCTCCTCCCACTCAGTAGTCTCATCCATCTCAGCCCTCACATCTGCTTTTTCAACCTCAGGGATCTCGTGCTCGACATTTTCTTCCACAATCTCTCCTTCCTCTATCACATCCTCAACAATAATTTCTGCACCAATCTTTTCAATCTCACTGATTGGCAGAACATCTTCATCAAATAATACATCGTCGCTGAACATGTCATCATCAAGTTCCTTCAGCGCATCGATCACGTCATCATCACCACCAGCCGCTTCGGTAGACTCCCCCTCAGCTGTGGAAGCCCCAAGAGCTTGTGAGGTTCTTGGCAGCTCACCACCTGCACCTTCCGGTGCATTGGGATCATCGTCTCGGTCTTCTCTACGCTTGGTCCTCAACTCATCTCCTCTACAGCTCATCTCCCCCTGAGATGCCAAGAACTCCTTCAAGGCATCTATTATTTTCCCGTGCTCAGCCAGGAGGGATGCCTGCAGTTGATTTGCTTCCACTAGGCTTTGAATAGTCTTTGACTGCTCAGCTACAATCCGCTCTAGTGAAGCTATCCGTTCCGAGTTAGAACTGGGCGTGTCCGCAGGTGGTACCGTACCCGATACTCCTGCAGAAGTGGTGACCGTAGACTCAACAAATCGTGCTACTACCACCGGTGGAGTACGCGTTTGAGGTGGTAGAGACACAATTTCTGGAGCCGACGTCTGGGCGGCTGTGATCTGTGGAAGGTCAGCCGACGATGTAGCCACTACGGGAACAACCGTAGCGCTTGTTCTTGATACCTGCACAGAGGTAGGAACAAGGGACATACCAGACAAGGCAGGTGGAGCAAAACGTGCAAACCTTGAAGTCTCTCCGGCTCCAACACCCATACCTGTCGTTTCCCTTCTTGAGCGCTTTCGCACCAGCTGTACAGCCTCTTCTTAATCAGTTTCCTCATCATCGTCATCAACAATTCTCTTCTGCTTACCCACTGTTCGCTCATGTCTCACCATCATCTGTCTGGCCTCTTCCATCACCTCATCAAAATCTGCTTGTGGACCCGAGACTTGAATATTCTCATGTGAATCAAATCGGTCCATATCAAACAGCCCTTGCCCGCCGAACATGGCGTCAAGATCAATCTCAGAAGCTGGCACAGCAGCAGATGCAGCAGAAGATACAGCAGTAGATACGGCAGGCGCAGCTGATACAGCCTGGGGTGCTGCCGCCTGTTGTTGTCTTGGGTCCCTTAACTCGTCCCCTGCCGCAGGCACATACTCCGGGTTAATAAGATACCCAAAAAGCGGAGTATGCCTGGGACGTAGCTCAGGCTTGCTTCGTGCGCTGGAAGTGCGACACTGAGCAAAGATACGTTTCGTTACACATTCCACGTATCGAATAGGGCGTCTTTGAGGTAGCGACGGAGCCACATGATTTAAAATCATCTGTAGAAATCGTGGATACATCGTAAACCGCTCACGCGCCACAGCCCTCCTCTGACGATCGATCTCGTAAAAGATCATCTGACTAAAAGAATATCTTTTATTGTAAGTCAGGGCAGTCATAGCAGACTGCATCGTCGCACCCATTCCATCAGTGCCCGCCTTCCGTCCCGACATACAGACTATCATGACATGCATTAGGAAGCGCCACTGATCTAACAAGAATCCTTTTCTTCGCTGTGTATCACCCAAGAGACCTGAATACCCCATCCTTAGGAACGCGCCATCACGAAAAGGAGCAACAAACTCCGTGGGGTCATCTCTTGTTTCTTCTCCAAATTGCAACGCCACCCGTATGTGTTCAGAGTTAAACTGAACAACTTGACCATTAACGGTGGCTCGCATCACCGGGGGCTCAACCCGGCAGTCATACTCTACCGTCTGCCAAAAGTCTTCAATATTCGGCAGTGAAATAGGCAGGGTAGTGGTGATAGCATGAAATATTCTTGAGCGCTGTAGAAAGGTAATAATCTCCCGGTAGTCCTCCACTCCTTTTGCATCTGGATCTAGAGTGATGAACTGGTTATGAGCTGGAAAGAATTGCCTCTGATCATCACCGTCATCACCACCAGCTCCTCCAACAGCAGCCATATCTGCACTAAATGAACTAAGTTAGATAACCGTTAAGCAACTCACAAGTTCGCTTTATACCATGAGCGAAGTTGTGATCAAACATGTATAGGCGAACTTAAAGGTGAGGCGAAGTTGGGAACAACTTCGCTTCATCTGTAAGTTCGTCTAATTGAGTTTAAGTAAAATGATCAAGGCGAAGTTGATGTTAACTTCGCTTTATCACAACATCACCTAGGCGAAGATAAGAGTTAGGCGAAATTAAGCTTCAGGCGAAGTTGTGGATAACTTCGCCTCAAGCGAAATTAAGCCCCAGGCGAAGTTGTGTATAACTTCGCCTAAACCCTAACTTCGCCTTCATCTGAAACAGCGACTGTTCAGATTCAAACGGCCAAAATCCGATGATTCGTATGATTTGACGATCCAGGAGAGAAGACCACAACATATTAATGTTATTAAGACGAAAAGTTCGTCCATGAACACGTAACACAAGTTTGAAAAACTTCGGTTTTGAAGGTCCGACGACCCGAGGTCTCGAACCGGGTAAAAACGACCATGAAAAGAACATGATTTTGAGGTATAACGACAACACGTACCCTCAAGTGATAATCGAAACTGGAAACGAAGATCGAAAACGGAATAGAAAACAAGTTCGCCGGAATATTCTTAAGTTCGCCGGAAATTTCGGAGCTTAAGTTCGCTGATACTTTGAAAATAATGAAAAACACTGTTTGAAAAACCTTATATAGGGTCAGTGTAGTTCAGGCGAAGTTACGGATAACTTCGCCTAGGCGAAGTTAAGCATAAGTTCGCCTGATTCAAGAACTTCGCCTAAAATTTTAAAATCAAACCTTTAAGTTTGAACATTTTGCAATTAACATTTGAAACTTCCAAAAAGAGTTAAACAAATATGATCATGTCTAAGTAACCAGTTATAAAATAATACAACTACAAAAATAGGAAAAACTTATAAAAATTTAACAAATAAGGGATCAAATTTCAGTCTAGTCAGGGACACCACGTTTTAGAAAAGATCCTAACAGGAATCATACTAACTACGTGACTGTTACATAGATCCGTGTTTAGCTGTATTATGACATATAGAGACAGGTTGTAGGCAGGTAATATACTTAAGATGGTTTTCATCGTTTCTGTGATACGAGTTAGGTTCAATTAATCCTTAAAATTTAAGTGGGCAACAACTCAGAAATATTGATGCCTCCTATCTATCCTCAAAGCGTATTTGGCTTTCCCCAAGTCACCCCGAGTTGACTTCGACCCATAGTGTCTGATTAACTTGTAAGTATTCTATGTCTGGATCCCGTATTCATTCTTACTCCATGATTGAGAAGTCTCGATATCTTGAACTCTCTAATGTTACAATAACTTCATAAGTATTTTTTTTTTTTAACATACTTATAGACTTCAGAGTAATAAATAACTGCAAGTCCCGAATCTGGATCACTGCAGTGTCTTGAAACGCTTTCTTCACGGGGATCAGAACACTTATGGGCTCGTGTATGACTGGGTAATCACTTTTCTGCCTATCATTCGGAAAGATATACATGAAGACACGCAAAACTCTTAAGGAGTTTCCACATAAAATCAAGTAAACTTTAATTTGTATCACATCTACTTTGACGCACCATAAAAAGTTACCATGACATACAATGATTGTCCTAAAGCCTTTTAAGCCTAATAACTTCACCAGTTAAGCACACACAGTTAGTATATATATCATTTTCCAAGGTTGGATCAATTTTCTGTTAAACATAGCAAAGAACTTCTTTTCGAAGTATTAGACTTGAAAAAATAATTTCATTTCCCAAAAAAATTTTTGACTTCAGTCACCCCGATCACGTCAAAGTCTTCAGGTAAACGGCAATCCTGAAGATCCAATAGATCAACTGGACCGACCACATACAAGTATGTGTCCTTCTAACTATGTATGACCGACTAATTTTCAGCGACAGAAAGAAAACACATCATAACCGCCCCGGTCACTTTCAGTCATCTGGTTAATGGCTACCCTCATTCTCTAAGTAGAAACGAGGACCAAAACATATCCAAGGATATGTCCATCAAACTGAGGTAACCGACTAATTTTAAGCAATAGTGATGTTTTTTTTTTTTTTTTTTTTTTTTTTTTTTTTTTTTAAATAATCACAAAAACATGGTTACTCGGGATTGATCATCCCGTTCAGCTCAATTAGGTTTTGAAATCTGGATTTATCAAACGCTTTTGTAAATAAATCAGCGAAATTTTCCAGCGTATCGACCTTTTCGACCTTGATCAGTTTCTTCTCAGCACAATCCCGTATGAAGTGATGACGAATGTCAATATGTTTAGTTTTACTATGCTTCACGGGATTGTTAATTACTGAGATGGCAGCAGTGTTATCAACTAAAATAGGAGTGAGTAAGAAATTCAGACCATAGTCGCGCAATTGTTGCTGAATCCATAAAACCTGAGAACAGCAGTTGGATGCTGCCATATATTCAGCTTCGCACGTTGAGATTGCAACTGACGTCTGTTTCTTGCACTGCCATGAAACTAATCTGCCACCGAGAAACTGACAACCTCCTGTTGTCGACTTCCGACTCTGATTGCATCCTCCATAATCAGAATCTGTATATGCTACCAGTTCTATGTCTCCTCCCTTCGGGTACCACAACCCTAGCTTCGGCTTGCCTTTAAGATACCGCAAAATCCTCTTCACACCCTTCATGTGAGATTCCTTTGGGTTTGCCTGAAAACGAGCACAAAGACAAACAGCAAACATTATATCAGGCCTAGAAGCAGTTAAATACATCAAAGAACCTATTATAGCCCGATACTGAGTTGGGTCCACATCTGTGTCACCGTCAATTTCAGCTCCCAACTTGTGGTTGACGCAAATTGGAGTGTCAAATGGAGAAGAGTCCTCCATCTTGAAGCGCTTGAGGACATCATGAACATATTTTGTTTGATGAATGAACATCCCATCCTTCTTTTGATCGACCTGCAATCCTAAAAAGAACGTTAGTTCACCCATAGCACTCATCTCGAATCTTTTCTTCATAACTGCCTCAAATTCCTGACACATGGAGACTCTTGATGCAGCAAATATGATGTCGTCCACGTAGACTTGAACTAGCAGGAAGTCACTTCCTTCTCTCTTCACAAACAAAGTACTGTCGATCAAACCCCTTTCAAAACCATTTTCTAGCAAGTAGTCCGATAACGTTGAATACCAGGCACGAGGTGCCTTATGTAATCCATACAGCGCCTTGCTCAACTTGTATACGTGATCAGGAAAGTCTGGGTCAGGAAAACCCGGAGGTTGCTCAACATACACAACCTCATCCACTTTCCCATTGAGGAACGCACTCTTCACATCTAGCTGAAACACCTTCATCTTTTCATGAGCAGCAAACGCCAGAAACAGTCTTATGGCTTCCAATCTGGCGACAGGAGCAAACACTTCATTATAGTCTATCCCCTCTTGCTGATTAAATCCTTTAACGACCAGCCTCGCCTTGTTTCTTATAATGATCCCCTTTTCATCTCTCTTGCACTTGAACACCCATTTTGTGCCAATTGCATGCACATTCCTTGGTTTTTCAACCAAAGTCCAGACTTCCATCTTCTCGAATTGAGCCAACTCTTCTTGCATGGCCTCGACCCACGAGCTGTCCTTTAAAGCCATTTGATAATTTTTCGGTTCAATCTGGCTTATAAAGCAGGTATACAGGCATTCATCGATTATTCCTGTCTCCTTAATGCTTGTATAAACACAGGTGTGTTCATTCAAGCTGCTTCTCGTTTGTACACCTGAGGACACATCACCAATCACATTATCCAAAGGATGATTTTTATTAATTCTCGTGGTCGGAACAGAACCGACATGCAAATTATCTTCCAAATAAGAAGAGATCTCATCAATGGTTGTTTCATGCTGAGAGTGAAAAGGATTGATAAATTCTTCTTCAGTTGAGGCAGCAGGGGTATCAATAGTGTTTGATGAGGAAGGTTGACATTTTTCAATCAGCTGTCTTTGCAATAGATTTTCTTCCTCATCGAGCATCATCTTCGTCGCAGCTCTTTCTTGTTCTTCAGAAATCTCCAAATCCGGTACGTTAAACGACTTAAAAAGCTTAACATAGTCGAAAAGCTCAGCAGGTCCATTGCTTGGTTTTGGCGGTTGGTAACTTGTGATGTCAGTGTTACATACCACCTCTACCTTGCAAGTCGAAGTATTGAAGACACGCCTGTTGGGAGTCCCAACAACATAACCGACTAAGATTCCTTCATCGGCTACTTCTCCAAATTTCGAATTTGTCTTCAAGATCGAACAAGGAGACCCGAATGGTTCAAGACCACACAAGTTGGGCTTCCTTCCATGCATAAGCTCGTAGCAAGTTTTACCAAGTCTCTTAACGGTTAACACTCTATTCAGAACATAGCAGGCTGTAGCGACTGCTTCAGCCCAGAACATCACAGGAAGCTTCGAATCTGCCAGCATAGTCCTGGCTCCTTCAATTAAAGTTCGGTTCTTCCTTTCAGCCACTCCATTCTGTTGCGGAGTATACGGAGCGCTGTATTGATGTTCAATTCCTTTCTGAAGACAGAAGATCTCCATTTCAAAATTCTTGAATTCTGTCCCATTGTCACTTCTGATGAACTTAACTGTTTTACTCATGACGTTCTCAACTTTAGTAATCAAACTCTTCACCATTTGAGCCGTCTCATCTTTCGATTTCAGAAAATATAGTCATTAGTGATCACCAAGCAGTAAGAAGTACCTCCTAGACTTTTTACATTCACTGGACCGAAGAGATCCATGTGAAGCAGTTCTAGAGTACTGGCAATTGAGTTGACCTTCTTGGTGAGATGGGATTTCTTGTGTTGCTTTCCCTTCTTGCATGCAATACATTTGTCTTCAAAGTTAAAACTTTTCAAGGGAACGCCCATCACAAGCCCATTTTTGACAATGTGGTTCATCTTCCGAAGATGAATGTGCCCCATTCTCCTGTGCCATAGTTCGGATTCTGATTCGCTTGCTTTCGTCAACAAACATGATTCTCCCAAGGCCATTTCAGTAGACCTCATATCCATCACATACGTATTTGTATCACGTGGAGCTGTCATCACTATCCACTCTTCTGGTATCTGAAAACCAGGCTTCAACACGATCGCATCATTCTTCGTGAAGTGAACAGTATACTCCTTATCACAAATCTGCGACACACTCGGCAGATTGTGCTTCAGCTCTTCCACAAAATTCACATTCTCAAGTGTCATCTTCCCATTGGACACCGTTCCTTTCCCCGTAATTCTTCCTCCACTTGCACCAGCAAAACTAACTCTGGCTCCCTGAACAGGTTTTAAGTCGTGCAACAAGTATTTGTTGCCTGTCATGTGCCGGGAACAGCCGCTATCTACAATCCAAAGACTGTGGGCAGCCCTGTTCAACTGTTCCTGCACAATAAAGCAAATGATTAGAATCTAGGGACCCAAGACCAATTGGTCTTGGATCTATACATCCCGTACTTCTGCTTTCCGAAGTTAGCATTTGGATAATTCCTGTTAGTCCTAGTAGGAAATCTCCTTGGAGATTGAATGTGAGGCCTTCCAAACCTATGTGTATTGAAAGTATTATATCTTACGGTTTGGTGATTAGCATTGTAAAACTGAGGTTTGTTTCTATGAAAACCTGAATTAGTTACATTTTGAAATTTTAAAGGGTTTTCATTTTTAACAGTATTAAAATTACCAGTAGACTTATGCTCAGTCTTAATAGGCCTCCCACCTCTGAATTTCGGCGTCAGAGGACAATCTGCAACAAGATGTCCTACCTTATTACACCGAAAACAACACATATACTCCATTTTCTTTTCAAATGTTGTTTTGGATGTAGAGGCAGTGTTACCAGCCGTTCGTCTCACATAAGGTGGGACGTACGGGTTGAGTGGAGTACTCTTTTTAGAAGTTTTATCTTTATCTCCACCAATGGGTAACACTACATTCTCTTTTGTCTTACCCGATTCGGACAACTTATCCGAATCCGATGAGACCGGACTCGTAACAGAAATATTTACACTTGAAACAGGCGAACTCGTTTCGCCACTACTAACGCTTGAATCTTTACTTGTAACCTTGATAGGAATTGTCTGAGGAACTTCAAAATCAGCAGATTTCTGTACACTAGGGTTAAAAGTGTAATTATGGTTATACGGTGGTGGAACCTCGTGATAACCAATTCCTCCTCTCTTTGTAGAGGTACCTTGATCACTAACAAGGTGATCAAGAATAGCTGAGGAATTTCGGAACTGCTCCAGTTTTCGGTTCAGTTCCACCACTTTCACCTGGTGGTCAGCAATCTGCTTTTCACGTTCAGCAATCAGTTTAGTCTTTTCCTCTAAAACCTCATAACTAAGATCAATAACTTCAATTTTCTCAGCAAGTTTAGTTTTTAAGCTTTTAACATCTTTTTCACATGCTTTAATTTTAACTTTGTAACTGTTTTCTCTTGCTTTTGTGTAGTGATGATCTTCTTTAAGAGTTTTAAATTCAGCATCTAAACGAACATACTGATCAGTCATGGTAGCAAGTTGCTCAGACAAATTCTCACAATTAGTACAAATAGATTTAGAACTTACCTCGGAGCGTTGATCATCGTTATCTGCCATGAAAGCTTTTTCTTTACCAGCAGCTTTCTCTTCTCCGGTAGTCTTCTCACGTTCTTCATTCTCAACCTTAGCCATATTTGCCTGTTCATTATTTTCATTCAAATGCAGGTTCCAGTTGTATTCACCTGCTTCTCTGGACAGCATGGCATTGACTTCTTTAGTACTTCCAGTGTGCTGTGGGGACCGGCCCTGACCACGCTCAACTCTCTCGTTTCTGCAATCTTTGGCAAAGTGCCCGTTTTGTTGACAGTTATAGCACCTTACCTTGGACTTGTCGAACCCTGGCCTGCCACCAACAAACTTTCTCCCCGTCTTCCTCATGAACTTCTTCACTCGTCTCACTATCATGGCCATCTGCCATTGTAAATCCATCTCCTCCAGATCATCAGCATCGATCTGGTCGTAGTCTTCATTTAGCATCGCCGGATCAACTACCTTTCCTTGAATATAATTTTCATAAGAAGCAATAAATGAAGCATAGAGGCCAAACTGCTCTTCAGCAGCTTTGACGCTCATTGGCATCTTTGAGTAATTATTGCTTGCGGAACTAGAAGATCCACCACTCTGGCTTGCTGTCTGTTGAGTACCACTTAATCCACCCGCAACAAAGCAAACATCCCCATTTGAATTTACTTACACATGCCCCTCCTGTGAAGAATTTGCACCCGACTCACTTTTCGAGTAGTAGGCGGCAGAGTCAGTTTTTGAACTTGTATTGGAGTTCACTTTCGCACCATACATGCTTGGATCTTGAACCTGATCCATAGATGTTTCTTTCCTCACCATATTAAGCTCAAAAGTTCTGAGCTTGTTGACAGCGGTTTCAAGATCATAAGTAGAGAAGTCCTTGTCTTCTCTCATTAATACAATATACATTTCCCATTTTGGTGGGAGAGCATCGAGAAGTTTTTCCACAATCTCTTCTTCTCGGTAGGAAATGGAGTAGTTACTCAATTCAGTCATGAGATGATAATATCGAGTGATAATATCATCAAGAGATTCGTTCTTTAAGTACTTAAAGACTGAAAATTGAGTTTTAAGCAGCTTTATCTTTGAGGCCCGAATGCCTACATTTCCTTCGAATCTGCTCTCAAGAGCTTCCCAAAGCTCTCTAGCCGATGTATACTTTCTGAATGTATGTAGGATCTCCTGCGGAAGAGCCATTATGATTGCCGCATGAGCCTTGCTTTCGGCTTCGTACATCGTCTTCTCCTCCTCTTCCATTTTACTGTATTTCTTTATTTAGTCTCGACCCTCATACTGCATGATTGGTGGAATATATCCATCTTGGATGCATACCCACATTTTTGCATCCTGGTACTTAACATACTGTATGAACCGATCCTTCCACGCAACAAAGTCGGTTCCTTTAAGCAATCTTGGGGCCTTTGTGGCTGACCCCGCTTCAACTTCCATCTTGACAAGCTCTGAAATGTTGATTGATGACATCCTTCTTGAAGACTAATAAACCCGAAAAATTCTGAAATGGGCGAAGTTAGAAAAATTTCTTCGAAACAGTACTGTAGGCGAAGTTAAGTATAACTTCGCTTAAGTAAAAACTTCGCTGGATCCTTTGTAAATTCGCGTAAATGGGCGAAGTTATTCAAACTTCGCTGGATCCTTTGTAAATTCGCGTAAATGGGCGAAGTTGAGAATAACTTCGCTTAGGATAAGCGAACTTAGAAAGTAAGCGAACTTGAAGAGAACTTCGCTGAACGAGGCGAACTTGAGAAGAACTTCGCTGAGTTAGGCGAAGTTGAGGAGGTAGGCGAAGTTAAGAATAACTTCGCTTCTCCTTATATCTTCGCTGAAACCCTACGAATCCTGACGGCAACTTCGCCTGATGAACAGCAACTTCGCCTGATGAACTTGAACTTTCTGCAGATCTGAAAAACGGATTTTAACGACGATTTTGACGATTTGAAGGCTTAAACACACTGGTAGGAAGCTAGAATGAGCAAAAACACCACAAACTCGTCCCGGTAACACCCGAAATGAAACGAATTCTACTCCCGCGTGAATATCCCGAACCACACAATCGAGCAAAAGCTCTGATACCAATTGAAGGTTCCTGGACGGATCTTACACGAGATATCCCGATATACACAGGTGCGGAATCCCTGTGTAGATCGTTACGGACGTAGAATATTAGCTCACGAACACACGAACACACAATACGAACAACCACACGTTATATTGATAACTCAAACCGACATGCTTACAGACTCACGTCAATAGACTCACACGTAACTGAACTCGATCAACCAAAACCTAAAATGACCAACTGATTAACCTTAAACCGTAAACAGTTAACCTACTTAAATACACGACAACTTCGCCTCAGG
The DNA here is from genome assembly GCF_021521415.1 of Bidens hawaiensis. Lineage (NCBI taxonomy): Eukaryota > Viridiplantae > Streptophyta > Magnoliopsida > Asterales > Asteraceae > Bidens > Bidens hawaiensis. The sequence goes on from NW_027491693.1 coordinate 796,067, forward strand.
CGAAGTTGTCAATAACTTCGCTGTTTGAACAAGTTCGCCTAGGCGAACTTGTCAACAACTTCGCTTGGTTAACAAGTTCGCCTAAGCGAACTTGTCAACAACTTCGCTGTTACACAAACAATTACATAAACAATATTACAGACTCGATTACAGACTTAATACATATGAACTACTGACATCTATGCACCAACAATTTCCCAAATAAACTCCCAATTCGGTAATAAATTCGCCAAATAATCTCGGATGGTTGAAAAATTACCAAATTCGAACAGGGACTTAATGATATGGTCCCTTGATATCCCTGGAAAATTTCATGACCAAACAATATGCACATCACAATCGAATCCTAAACAGCCCGTAATCAATTGTTTCGGTATTATCTTAGCAGTTTTGGATGGTTTTCGGCCTTCTAATCAAGTTTTCGGGTTCTTGTGCTTCTATGCAAGATAGATACAGGTCCTACATCATAAACCAAGCAAGTTTCATCAACACAACAGCCCCTTAACTTAGTGTTTCGGCTAGGTTATAAAACCGAACTTTTGAACCGTAACAACACTGTTTAAACCCTCTAATCCGTGTTTATGGCAAAAAAAAACTATCAAAACATGTTCCTAACCATGTGTATGATCAAAACATGTTTATGGACCATTTTTAGGATTTTTGTATGGTTAGGAATGATTTTTAGTAATCATACTATGTTTATATGGCAATAAACTAGTTTAAACAAGGATTAAATGATCCAAATATAAGAAATTACCTTAAAATTTATGCTTTTTGCTTTAGAGCAGCAGCATATGGTCAGGTTCTGGAAAATATTTGGATGCAAAATATCTTGCACATTAAGTATATAAAAAAAAAACCCAAGAGGGTTGGGGGATTTCCCCATTGCGGCCGGGATTGGGTTTGAGCCCCCCGTTGGCCCGTTTTGATCCAATATTCTGAATTTATAAGCCCACACGCGAAATCCCATTTTCAAATTTATTTCGGCTTCGGTTTTTGACGCAAAAAATATATCGGGTACGTCAAACAGTGCGAAAACGAGTGTTTTCAAATTTATTTCAGCTTCGGTTTTTGACGGGAAAAATATATCGGGTACGTCAAACAGTGCGATAACGAGTGTTTTTCGGCTATCTTTGTATAAATTTATAAAAACGTATTATTCATTTGTAAAATTTGAAAATATTTTCATAGTTCGCTTATAACATTTCAAGTAAGTGTTTGGTAAGTCTTTTTCGGCATAACGGATGATACAATGCTTGGTTTGTAACTATCTTTCGCGTTTAAATCTATAGCGGATAGTTAAACGAGCATGTTTTCGTTTAACTTGTTTGCTATTGGACTAAGGCCATAATACTAATATATTAGCTTATATTAAACGTATATCACTTATAGATGCCCCCCCCGGGATATCTGGGTCATAACCAGACCCGTTCGGTTAATCGTTCGATCATTACGTAATAAGCGTTTATTTGCTTAATTGGTAATTACGTACTGAGGTGTACCTGGTTTTGTCTCGGTTGTCACATTCTCCCCCGTTGCTTAATTGGTAAATACGTACTGAGGTGTACCTGGTTTTGTCTCAATTGTCACTATCTCCCCCTGGTTAGAAAATTTTATCCCCGAAATTCAGTTATTCAATCTTGCCCTTATTTGGAAATAGGTGCGAGTATTTTCTTTAAAATTCGGATTTTCGCTCCCACGTGAATTCGGGACCATGTTCTGATTTCTACCAAACATTGACCAGAGAAATTTTGTTGTCTTAATTTTTTTATTTTCCCCTCTAATATTTCCACCGGTTTCTCTACGAAGTTTAGTTTTTCGTTTATGCTCAAGTATTTTAATGGCACAATTTCGGTTTCGTCGGTAAGGCACTTTTTCAGGTTCATTTTGTGAAAGACATCGTGAATAGAACTTAACTGCAAAGGTAATTTCAGTCGGTAGGCTACAGGACCGATCTTAGAAATAACTTCGTACGGCCCAATGTATCGCGGGGCTAGTTTACCGGTTTTACCGAATCGAATAACGCCTTTCCACGGGGATACTTTGAGAAATACTTTATCGCCTATTTCAAAGGATAACGGTTTTCTACGAACGTCAGCATAGCTTTCTTGTCGGTCTCGGGCGATTTTCAATTTGTTTGTGATTTTATGGATTTTGTCAGTGGTTTCTTGAATCAAGTCAGATCGGGTAATTTGAGTGTCTCCAACCTTAATCCAGCACAGGGGTGATCTACATTTTCGACCGTACAGTGCTTCGTATGATGCCGCTTATGATACTGTGATAGCTATTATTATACGAAAATTCAACCAGTGGGAGATGTTGATCCCAATTTCCACCAAAGTCTCGTACACAAGCGTGAAGCAAATCTTCTAAGGTTTGAATGGTTTGCTCGGATTGACCGTCGGTTTGGGGATGGTAGCCGGTGCTTAGGTCAATTCGGGTTCCCAAAGCTTCTTGTACAGCTTGCCAGAATTGAGAGGTGAAATGGCTATCATGATCAGAAATGATTGAAACAGGTACACCGTGTTGGGATACGATCTCGTTGATGTAGATGTGAGCGAGTTTTTCGGTTGTATAAGTAGTACGAATCGGAAGGAAGTGTGCAGATTTGGTTAGTCGGTCAACTATCACCCATATTGCATCGTTCCCTTGGGAGGTTTTGGGAAGGTGTGTTACAAAATCCATGGTAATTTGTTTCCATTTCCATTAGGGTATCTCCGGTTGATGCAACCTTCCCGAAGGCTTTTGATATTCAGCTTTAACTCTAGCACAAGTCATGCATTTACCGACATACGTGGCTATATCCTTCTTCATACCGGGCCACCAATAATATTCCTTCAAGTCTTTATACATCTTATTTATTCCTTCAAGTCCCACAATTTGTTAAGAGTGGGAATCCAAACTCGGTTTTTGAACTATAAAATTTCGTCGGTTCTTTCTTCAAAATTCTGCTCGTTGCCAAGTAAGTCTTCATTCTCCACATGATCTTCTCTTAAGGCTTCATTTTGGGCAATACGGATTTGTTCGGTAAGGTTAGTTTGGACAATCATTCCAAGTGCTCGGACCGGTAATGGTTTGATTCCATCTTTCCTGCTCAAGGCATCTGCTACTATATTAGCCTTGCCCGTATGGTATCGAATTTCACAATCATAATCATTCAACAATTCTACCCATCTTCTCTGCCTCATATTCAGTTCCTTCTGATCAAAAATGTGCTATAGGCTCTTGTAGTCAGTGTATACTTTGCATTCGGTGCCATACAAGTAGTGCCTCCAAATCTTAAGTGCGAAAATAACCGTGCCCAGTTCCAAGTCATGGGTGGTGTAATTCTTCTCGTGCACCTATAACTATCGAGAAGCATATGCTATGACTTTGTTTCTTTGCATAAGTATGCATCTTAAGCCTTTCCGGGACGCGTCACAATAAACTACCAGATCATCAGTTTTCTCTAGAAGACTCAGTATCGGGGCTTGGCATAATTTCTTGTTCTTCTCCCCAATCATAAACACGGTCTTTCTGGATTAAAAGGGTTAAAGGTTGGGCTATACTGGAAAAGTTTGCAATAAAGCGCCGGTAATACCCAGCTAGTCCCAAGAATTGGAGGATCTCTTTTGGTGACTTCGGGGCTTGCCAATTTTTAATGGCTTCAATTTTGCTCGGGTTTACATGGATCCCGTGTCGGTTAACAACGTGCCCTAAAAATTGTATCTCTTGTAGCCAGAATTCACATTTTGATAACTTGGTATACAGCTTCTCCTGTCTCAACACCTCCAAAATAGTTCGCAAATGTTGCTCGTGTTCCTCTTTGGTGTTCAAATATATTAGAATGTCATCAACAAACACGATGACAAAGTTGTCGATGTACAGCTTACAAACTCGATTCATAAGATCCATGAAAACTGCAGGAGCATTAGTCAGCCCGAAAGTCATAACTAAGAATTCATATTGACCATAACGAGTTTGAAACGCCATTTTAGAGACATCTTCCTCTTGGATTTTGATTTGATGGTAGCCGGATCGGAGGTCGATTTTTGAGAAATAATTTACCCCTTGAAGTTGGTCGAACAAGTCATCTATTCGTGGGAGAGGGTATTGGTTTTTTATGGTAACTTTGTTTAATTCCTGGTAATCAATACACATTCTAAAACTTCCATCTTTCTTCTTTACGAACAGTACCGGTGCTCCCCAGGGAGAATAGCTAGGACGTATGAAACCCTTATCTAACAACTCTTGTAGCTGGATGGATAATTCTTGCATTTCAGAGGGTGCCAATTGATAAGGTGCCTTAGCTATAGGGGCTGATCATGGGATTAGGTCAATACGGAATTCAACCTGTCGGTTCGGTGGTAATCCAGGTAAATCGTCGGGAAAGACACCGGGGTATTCATGTACAACGGGGATATCTTCTATGTGTTTCTCATCAGGGTTATTTACAGTCACGTTTGCTAAAAATGCCATACACCCTTGGCGTAAACACTTCAACACTTTGAGATGAGACACAAGAGGTAATGTCGAACCGGACTTCTCTCCCTGTACCAGAATCATTTCACCATCCGATAGTGGAATTTTAACTGTCTTGTCATTAAACACAATCTCCGCTTTATACTTGGTTAACTAATCCATGCCGAATATAACATCAAAACTTCCTAACTCTACTGGGAGTAGGTCAATAAGGAATGGGTGGTCATTTAGAATAATGGAACAGTTTTGGACTATATGGTTGACAGTTATAGAGTTACCGTTAGCGAGTTCTATAGTATAGGGATTTGTTAGTTCACTAACTAGCATATTTCCCAGGGATACAAAGCTAGTGGAAACGAAACTTCTATCGGCATCCGTGTCAAATAATACAGAAACATATTGATCAGAAACTACATATGTACCTGTCACTACGTTCGGGTCCTATCGTGCTTCTCCTGACCCAATTACAAACGCGCGTCCTCTAGGCGCATCAGATGTCGATGCTTGGTTCTGTCCAGTAGCTTCTCCTTGATATAGTTTGGGGCATTTCTTTCTAAAATGCTCCGCGCTACCACATTCATAGCAAGCACGGCGGTTTGCTGGGCTGGGTTTTGTTGAATGGGTTGTTGACGAATCGGTTGTGGTCTAGGTGGTTGTAGACGACGGGTTTGAGTTGCTTTGGTTGGTCGGTTGACAATCTCCATACTGACTTTGCAATTAGGGCCATTGTGCCCCGTTCTTCCACATTTCTGACACACTAACGGTCTGCACTGACCCACGTGATGAAAACTACATTTATCACATTTTGGCCAGGGTCCCTTATACATATCTCATTTCACTTCAAAACTACTCATGACATAATTTTGTATTGTCGGGCGTGCACGTTTATTTACTTGTCTTCCTTGCGATCCCGTTCCATAATTGGTTTGTTTCATACCCGATGATTCCCCGGCCATTCTCAATACTCCGCTTCTCACCAAATCAAAAGTCACAATGCCGGCTTGAGTCACGACATTCTCAAAGGATGTGTGACCAACAGAATTCACCAAACTCCTCACTTCTGGGGCCAAACCCCAAATATAACTTTCAATACGCTTTGCTTCAGGAGTTACTAACCAAGGTACAAGACGAGCTAGTTCGTTGAAGCAGTTTGTATACCCCAGATGATCCGCTCCTTTCATTTCCATGCTCCAAAGTTCATGCTCTAGCCTTTGAATTTCATTATTTGGGAAAAATGTTCTAGCATCAATGTTTTATGTTCAACCCAGGTCATGCGATTAATCGTGTCTTGCCCTTTTATCTATACTGTAGTGTTCAACCACATCAGGGCGTGATCAGTGAACGTAGAAGCAACATACTTGACTATGCTTTCGGGTGGACAATTGTTGATATTAAGGACAGATTCAGTCTTCTCGATTCATTTAATTAACTCGTTTGGCCCTTCGATGCCTTTGAAGTCAATCGGTTTATAGGCCATGAAGTTTTTAATTGAATATTCTCTCCGAGGGGGATTAGGATTGTTATTGTTATTGTCTGGGTTCGGTGAAGGATTATTGTTGTTGACATTATTTGTATCCGGTGGGGGATTATTTGCTTTGGGAACGGCGTTTATATTAGGTGGGGGAATGTTATTTGTGATAATTTCAGTGTTGTTTGGGGGAGCATTATTGTTTGGCGGTTGATTTGTTTATATATTTGCATTCACCCCGGCAGTTACTTGTGTTACAATAAATGGGATCACGGCCTGCATTTGCCGAGCAATCATCTCGGCTATTCCTGCCTCAGTCATAGGATTTGCTTTCTTTGGGGCCATTCTATAATGATAAATCAAATATAAGCCAAATAATACTAATTCCAGTATATGACACATTGTAACAGTAATCACAATAAGGGTTGAACAAGTAAATCAGACAAAACACTGGAATTTCACAAACTGTTCTGTACATTATAACAAAAGGTACATAGACTTAGCCTGATAAAGGCCAGCGCTTGCATGTATATATCAAAATCTGTCACTATGTGACTGCTAGACTTAACCCTATAAGGGTTAGTGCTTGTAATAATATACAAAATCATGCTCCATGTTAGCATAACATACTACTATATACATACATGGAATGTCAAAAGACCACGTACACAGGTTTGTAACATCCTACACCTATCCATACAAATGATGAACTAACCATAAACATACAAATAACAACACTGTAATCACCCAGTCAGGACAGCCATCCAAGAGTTGTTTCCTACATTTCGGAAGTCGGGGTTAGAGGTAGGTATACTCAATGAACGTGAGGGTGGAGTACCTGTCCTAGGACGTGAGAGCTCTCCCCGATGGTAGGTAGATTTAAGTGGAACTGAGGTAAGGTCAATCGAGGTTACCCTAATGCGAGCAGTCTGTCGGACTCGTGTAGTGGCTGAAGTCATCGGGGACAGGTGAATAAGTGGAGTAGGTGATCTAGCTACCCTAGTGGATGAAGAATACTGACTGGTAACTTCATTCCGGCCTTTGTGTTGTGACCTGGGTGGGTAACTATCGCATCTGTAGCCGGATAGGTCAAGCTCATTATTAGGTAGGTCTTTACAAATTACTTCCTCCTCAACCTCTACCTCATCCTCCTCCGGATCTTCCTCTGGATCCTCTTCTGGGTCCTCTTCTAGGTCCTCCTCTGGATCCTCCTCCTCATTAAATATCACTGGTTCTTCTTCCGGCACGTAGGCGTTGCTCCTTGCCAAATCCTATACAATGATTAGTTATAATAATCATATTTATTGCTAGTGTTAACTAGTGTACCGGAGGTTAATTAATTAGACCAAATTTAATATTAATTATAATAAAATATAATGTTAGTTTTATTAAAATTTTAATTAATTATAATAAGAATTAATATTGAATATCATCGAATATAATATTCATCATAATATGATTTTACCATTATGGGTAGTACAGTACGTACATGTATTCGTACCCCTTGTTTCAATATATATATATATATATATATATATATATAGGATTAGGATCATGTGAGAACTGTTTGGGAATTGAGAACTATAAGAACCATTTTGGACCACAAAAAAACACAAAAATAAAAAAAAATCACCAAACAAAAAAAACACAAAAATAAAAAAAGTAAAAAAACCAAAGTTCTTATTTATCATGCCGGTAAAAACGTAAAAAAAAAATTCTCGGTTTAGCTAAATTATACATATACATATATGTATAATATGTACACATATGTTTTTTTCCTATACACATATGTATAATTTAAGGTGAATGATAATGTACATATGTGTATATTAACTAGAGATTAAATGAAAGTATACATATGTGTATAGGTATAATACAAATTAAAAAGAAAAAAAATCGATTTTTTTATTATACATATATGTATAATATGTACACACATGTTTTTTCCTATACACATATATATAATTTAAGGTATATGATAATGTACATATGTGTATATTACGTAACTAGAGATTAAATGAAAGTATACATATGTGTATAGGTATAATACGAATTAAAAAGAAAAAAAAATTTCGGTTTTTTTTAAGAAAACTGGAATGAAGTATAAGAATTTTGGTTTTTTTACTTTTTTAAAATTTTTGGTTTTGTTTGTTTTATAATTTTTTTAATATATTTTTAGAGGTTTTTTTAGTGGTCTAAAATGGTTCTTAAAGTTCTCAATTTGCCAATGGTTCTCTTAGGACCTTACCATATATATATATATATATATATATATATATATATATATATATACATATTCAGTATTATCTTTTATACACATATGTTGTCATTTTTACCTATCTGCACGTTCCGCGACTTCCCCCCGAATTCCCTCGTGCAAGCGAGTCTGTTATTATGTTCCGTACCACAATAACTCACTTGCCCTACAAGTACATCCCGACATCTATCAGTATATAATATTAAATTATTATTTAATTATTTTCCATGAGTTAATCGAGCCTACGGTTATATTTTAGGTACCCTAAGGGATAACATAATCCTTTATAACCAATGGCTCTGATATCAACTTCTGTCACACCCCGACTAGCACAACGCAGAAGCGTAAAACGGGAATGTAACAGACACCTCTGGTATCAACCACATTGTTTATAAAGAAACATTGCAAACAAATGTACAATATATTACATTACATTGTTCTATCATTGTTTTACAGTCTAGCCGATACAAACAAAACTAGTTATTTAAACTATTTGATCTTAGTACGAATACTCTTGCTTTTATTCATATAGCATCAACCACACCTTGGACACGCAGCAGATCACCAAGTTATTTCAACTTTGCTATACGTTGAAAGCAGTTTAAAACGGGTCAACTACAAGAGTTGGTGAGTTTCACGGGTTTCAAGAAAACAGTTATGAGTAATCACAAGTGACTCTTGTAATTAAAATATAAATATGTATGTATGTAAATGATGTAATTATGCTAAACTAAATAAAAACTTGACTGTTCATTTGTGCTGCGTACATCCATTTCCCATGCCCAATCAACTACTGTGACCCCCTTTCCGCCCACAGTATGCCCCAAGTAGCTATGTTTAACACTACATAGCGTGTTTGTATAGTTATGGTCATGTGCAAATGGGGTAAAGTCTCAGCAACCGTGCCGGCTCTATTTGGGTTTATCAAACCAATAGTACTATTCACAAGCCACTCGCTCGAAGATAATCACTGTGTTAGTGGGGACTTTCATGTATTAGCACTTAGATAATTCACATCAATACATGTTTCAAGTATATATATGTAATCAAACATACTTTTCACCCCAAAAGTTCGTAAACTGTTTAAAGAGAGGGGTAAGGAAACTCATTGTTTAGTAGAGGTCTGGTACAGTGTCAGCTCGTAGCTGGTTCAACTCGCTATCACTAGTCCCTATAATTAGTATTATAATAATATTAATATTTTAATATTATTATAATTTTCATACTAAACTGGGCTGTATAACTAATCTGGGTATAGGCGTTACACCCAGAAAGTGTCGATGGTCTTAGATTGTGATGTTGATCAATGTCTAATACTTAAAACCGAACTTGGCTCAGTTTCCTCGTTTTTCCAACTGGGCCAAGTTGTTGGTTTATGCGTTCAGAAAACAGTTATGGGGATGTAAGCTTGGGTAAATGTGTTGGTCAATAAAATGATTAAGTTATAAAGAAAGATCACACATCGGGGGGACTGGATTCGCTACGGGGCTCGCTTCCGTTTATTCAGTTTGGTTTGGAGAAAAACGCGCACAATCTATTCAAATTGTCCGGGTTTCTCATAAAAAGTTCGTTTTTACTTAAATAATCCAAAAATATGATTTTTGATCACTTTTGGTGTTCTGATATTCCAACAAGTTCGTTAATCATGAACTCGTCGGTTTTTATCAGAATTGAATTTGTTTAATCTTTAAATTAGCATAATTAATTATCCGTTAATCCTTAAATTATGAAAATTTAGTCATTTATCAATTAAAATATGTAGAGTTTTATAAAAATATTTCTGGAATTATTTACTGATTTATTAATTTATAAAAATTTATTTTGTCAACTATATTTAGCCCGAAAATCGTCCGTTTATACCAGATGATCTCTGAAAAATCCGCCAAAATTTCTGAGTAACCAGAATATGTCCCAAAACAATCTAGAAAAATCCCAAACTCTAACAATCTTGCTAAATATCATTTCTGAGCCAAAAACCACTATGAAAATTCAAATAAACGCAAATGCACAAAACGTACATAGGTTTTTCCAAATGACCCCAAATTTAATATGTGACCATAATATAGCAAATATGAGTTCCCCCCAAAATTTCATAATTTTTCAAGCATTTGAACTATTTTTCCTAAATAAACGCTCCAATTTGGTAATAAATTCGCCAAATATTTTCGGATAGTCGAAAAATTACCAAATTTGAACAAGGACTCAATGATGTGGTCCTTGATGTCTCTGAGGAATTTCATGACCTAAAAATATACACATCATAATCAAATCATAAACAGCCCGTAATCGAGTGATTCGGTATTACCTTAGCGGTTATGGTTCATTTTCGCCCTTCTAATCAAGGTTTAGGGTTCTTGTGCTTCTATGAAAGCTAGATAAAGGTCCTATATCACAAACCAAACAATTTTTATCAACACAACAGCCCCTTAACTTAGGGTTTCGGCTAGGTTATAAAACCGAACTTTTGAAGCGTAACAACGCCATTTAAACCTTCTAACCGTGTTTGTGGCAAAAAACAAATATTAAACCAAGTTTCTAACCATGTGTATGATCAAAACATTTTTATGAATCATTTTTAGGATTTTTGTATGGTTAGGAATGATTTTTGGTAATCATACTATGTTTATATGGCATTCATTAAACTTGTTTAAACAAGGATTAAATGATCCAAATATGAGAAATTACCTTAAAATTTATGCTTTTGGCTAAATAGAAGCAGCATATGATCAGGTTCTGGAAAGTGTTTGGAAGCAAAATATCTTGCAAATTAAGTATATAAAAAAAAACCAAGAGGGTTGGGGGATTTCCCCATTGCGGCCGGGATTGGGCTTGGGTCCCCGTTGGCCCGTTTTGATCCAATATTCTGAATTTATAAGCCCACACGCGAAATCCCAATTTCAAATTTATTTTGGCTTCGGTTTTTGACGCAAAAAATATATCGGGTACGTCAAACAGTGCGAAAACGAGTGTTTTTTGGCTATCTTTGTATAAATTCATAAAAACATATTATACTTTTGTAAAATTCGAAAATATTTTCACGGATCGCTTAAAACATTTCAAATAAGTGTTTGGTAAGTCTTTTTCGGCTTAAAAGATGATACAATGCTTGGTTTGTAACTATCTTTCGCGTTTAAATCTATAGAGGATAGTTAAACGAGCATGTTTTCGTTTAACTTGTTTGCTATCGAACTAAGGCCATAATACTAATATATTAGTTTATATTAAACGTATATCACTTATAGATGGCCCCCCGGGATATCTGGGTCATAACCAGACCCGTTCAGTTAATCGTTCGATCGTTACATAATAAGCGTTTATTTGCTTAATCGGTAATTACGTACTGAGGTGTACCTGGTTTTGTCTCAATTGTCACATTCTCCCCCCGTTGCTTAATCGGTAAATATGTATTGAAGTGTACCTTGTCTTGTCTCAATTGTCACTGGTTTCTGGTTTTTTTTAAGGGGGGGGGGGGACGAGAATAGTGGCGGAAACATTTTAGTATTTTTAGGTTTTTTTTTAATTTTATTTTGAGTTATGATTTTTGTATTATTTTTTTGAATTTTTTTCTACGGGGTTTTCTATTATGATAAAAAACTCCTCAACAAAATATTCAAAATAATAATAATAAAATCATAACTAAAAATATAAATCAAAAACAAAAAACTAAAATGTTTCCTTCATTGTCCTCATTCCATAAAAAAATAAAAAAATAAAACCACCGAGAAATCGAACCGAAACTGAAAAATAGATGGAAATGAAACAAATAGCGAAAACCAAACCAAATCAACCGAAATCAAAAAATCGATAAAAACGAAACAAAAAAAATTGAAACCAAACAAAAACGAAACTAAAAAATGGACAAAAACGAAACAAAAAACCAAAAATGAGTCCGGAATTGACCAAAAAGAAACCAAAACCAAGCCCGTCCTGTGTGAAAACTCGTGTTGGATTGAAATCTGAACCAAACCCGTTCCAATCTCAAACCCGTTTCGTACCGAAACCTGTTTTGTGCGAAAACCAGTTCCGATCCGAAACTTACAACATTTCCTTAGAACACTAACCCACACGACCCATTTCTTTGAATATGACTATCCTATTTGACCCGAAAATAACAAGATAAAATTTCAAATGACCTATTTAGTTAAAATCTCTGTCCCAAACTAACCCATTTAGTTTTTAAAACAACCCAAATTAACCCATTTGAAATGGTTTCGGTCAAGATTGTTACCCCTGATCAAATGTAGTTAATGTAAATGAAATAATAGGTAACCGTAACGATTATGGTCAATATAGATCCTGGCAGTAAAATAGGGTGCAGATGACCCATTAAAACTCGTAGTAGACAATTATCACCTATATAAGTCATTATGACTTCTTATGACATATATTAAGTATTTGGGTTATATAATCATGATTTTGAAAGAATTCACATTATGTTAAAAGGATTCATATTACGCCAAACATTGTATACATATAGGGCTACTTGGTAAGTAAAAAAGAATTCAAAATGAAAGATAATCATAGCTAGATTAAGTATTTGGGGTATATAATCATGATTTTGATGTATAACCAAAATATAAATATAATTTATAGTGATATTTGGTTTTTTATTAAACCTATAACATTAATTAATATATTTAAAATAAAGTTTTACTTTATATAATTTTAATATATATATATATATATAACGTTTAGGGTTACATTACATTGTCATGTAGGTATCATATGTTAGTTACAAGCTGAATCAAAGTTTTATATTTTCGTCTTCTGGTCTATTGCTATAAGGGTAATTGCTAAATCTTGAGATCTTGTGATTTCAGATTAGAAATTTGACTCAACGGGTTATCCGACAATGGAGGGTTTTCTCCAAATTATTACTGGATTTGGTCTCAAAAAAGCTCGTTCGGGTATTATTGAGGTACTTATAAAACTTGTTTAAAAAAAACTTTATTTAATTATTTATTAGTTTCCCTCCACTCCTAATTATTAATTTCCCTCCACTCTTCTCTCCTAATTCAAAATTTCATGAGGGTGATCAATATCGCTCTAAATTGAAAATCGCAAATCGCTAGCTAGGTTCCCCCTTCCAAGCCAAACCGAGTATTCCAGTTCCAGCAACATGTTGCTGAAACATTCGTATTTCTTAATAGTTAGATATTGGCGATGGCGGACATACATATAAGTGTGGGGTGTCCCCCGTCCCTTGTGAAAAAAAAATTTTTAGTGTTAATATACCGGAAAATTTCCGACCGACCCCTGTAAAATTTTGGTACCGACCCCTATGAAATTTTGAAGCCAACCCCTGTATAATTTCGAGACGACCATATGAGATTTTGAGACTAACCCTAATAAAAATACAATGAAAATTTTACAAATATAATTATATGAACGTTATATAAACAATTTTTCCTATTAAATTTGACTTTAATATCAATAAGTCTATTAGTCCAATATCCGATCCAATTTTTAAGCCCAAAACCCATTTAAAACCCTACTCAATTTTTAGCCCAATACCCAATCCCTAACTAAAATATATTTTCTTTTATTTTGAAAACCCAATTCAAAAATCAAAACAACCCACTTTTGCTTCTGCCGTTTCCTCTTCTTCACCATCACAGCATCATCAGTCACACCACTGACATCAAATTCGGAAATTCCGACCTCTCGTCCGCTATCACAAATTGTCCAGCCCTCTGTTGGACTATTGCAGGCTTGCGGCCAGCACTCTGTGCCCCTCCAGCTTTTATATAATCACACAAATACAAGGTATATTGGTTAGGATTTTAGATAATACATTTAATTTATGTCCACTTTAGTTAGGATTTTAGATTTTTAGGTTTATGATGTTTAGATTATGTAAAAAAGGGGGGGGGGGGGGATTTTGTGATTTTTAGGTTTATGATGTTTAATTACTTGACTAGTTTACTTACTAAATTTGTTGTATTGCTAATCTTATAGGAAGAAAGTACAATAAATCCGATAATGGAGAGATTTCTCAAATAGAAAGGTAATCAAGGATCGTCTTCTATGAATCCCGATCGTTTAATAGTTTGTATAACAAAGCATTTAAAATGGGTGAAGATTTGCTTAACCAAGATCAATCGATACGAACTTTTGTTGATAAAAATAGTGAGAAGGAAAAATCCAATTATCGACTCAGATTAGGTGCTTCTAGTAGTCTTACAAAAAGATTAGTAGTTATGGACGCCATTTCGTGGTCATGATGAATTAGAAGATTCATTAAATAAAGGACTTTTCTTGGAAATTTTAGAATTAATTGGAGAACTAAACAAAGAGCTTGGCAAGGTTATTTTAGGTAATGCACCCGGGAATAGCCAAATGATAAGTCCCACAATTCAACAAGATCTTAAACATTGCTTTGCTCAAGAGGTATTTAAACAAATTTTTGAAGAACTTGGTGAAGATTATTTCTCTTTATTAATTGACGATTCATTTGATGTATCCAACAAGGAACAAATGTCCGTGGTTATTCGATATGTGAATAAATATGGGGTGGTTAAGGAAAGGTTTATTAGGCTTGTTCATGTCTTGGAGACGTCCGCGTTAACTCTCAAATCCGCTATTGATGATTTATTTAGCCGACATGGACTTAGTTTGGGTAAGATTAGAGGCCCAGGTTATGATTGCACAAGTAATATGTCGGGTGAGTTCAACGGGTTAAGGGCTTTAATTTTAAAAGAAAATGCTTCGACTTTTTATATACATTGTTTTGCTCACCAACTTCAACTTGTTGTGGGTGTTGCGAACAAACATAAGCCTATTTGGAGATTTTTTGAAATGGTTGCATCTATAGCAAATGTCGTTTGTGCATCTAGTAAACGACAAGATAAGCTTCGAGAAAGTAAAAAAAAAACACTTCGGAGGTATCTTTGTTACCGGAAGTGGGTTGAATCAAGAGCTATCTCTTATAAGGCCCATGGATACACGTTGGAATTCCCACTATAAAACACTTGTTGTTTGGTTACATTATATCCAATGATCATGGATGTGCTTAAATATGATGAAGAAACGGGTAAGACGAAAGCTATCATGAGCCAAGCGTAAGGACTTCAATTGGAAATGAAAAAATACGACTTTGTATTTTACTTGCACTTGATGTTGCATATTCTAGACGTCACAAACCTATTGTCTCAATGTCTTCAAAGGAAAGAGCAAAATTTGGTGAACGCGAGTTCATTGATTTCTTCAACCAAGTGTCAACTTGAAGACTTTAGGTTGGAGGGCATAACAAGATCGTGGAGAAGGTTAGCTCTTTTTGCGAAAAACATGATATTCTAGAGGTAAACATGGATGATGACTACATTAACATACTAACGTCAAGAAAAAAAACAAACATGAAAAATCGCCACTATTATGAGTATGATTGCTTCAATGCGGTTCTAGATTTACAAATCCAAGAGTTTGGGGACCGTTTTAACGAGGTAACATCCGAGTTACTTGTTTCTTTGAGTTGTTTGACTTCTTGTGATAATTTTCGAGCCTTTTCTATGCCAAAAATATTTCAATTAGTCGAGTTCTACCCATACGATTTTGACGAAAGTGATAAAAGAAGACTCCCGGTTGAACTTACGACATACATCGATAATTTGAAAGGAGATGAACGATTTAAAAACATGAATGGTTTAGCAAGTCTTCCTCAATTGATGGTTCAAACAAAGAAGCACCATTCCTTTGCATTGGTGTATCGCTTATTAAAGTTAGCTCTTGTATTACCTGTCGCAAACGCAACCGTTAAAAGATCCTTTTCGACGATGAAGTATGTGAAGTCCGATTTGCGTAATCGAATGGGTGATGAAAATTTAAGCGATAGTTGTATTTGTTACATTGAGAAAAACTTGCTTACCAATGTTAAAGTAGATGATGTAATTGCTAGATTTCAAAAAATGAAAACTCGTAGAGAACAACTTTAAATATATTGGTTATCTAATATTTTGTTTGGTAATCCTTTTTAATATATGACCCGACCCAATTCGACCCGACCGGAAAGATGAAATGGATCAATAAAAAGTTATATGCGAATTTGACTTGACCCGAAGCTCGAACTAGAACGATTTATATACATACGATTTATATATATATAACTTAGTACCGACCATAAAAATTCCCGACCCTTTTGAGAAAATTTTCTGGATCCGCCACTGGATATTGGTATGCGCGGGTTCGAGTTTATTCAGGGGGGGGGGGTGTTTGGGATTCCTTATTTTACCTCCTTATAACTTTTCATTAAGTTAATAAGTTACAAAAGTGTAACTTATTGAACTTTTCCTCTAACAATATAAGCAATCATAAACACTTTATTACTTTTCAAAAAGTTAATAAGTTATAAGTTGGTGAAAATAAGCAATCCCAAACACCCCCTCAGTGGTTCGGTCTTTTTTTTTCTTTCTTTTTGACAAGTGTATGACACGGATTTGTTCCTTGACAAATGACCAATCTAGCAAATTTCAGACTATGTTTCTTTTATTTGGCTTTAATTGTTTGAGTTGTGTGTTTAATTAACTTTCTCTGATTGCAATTGTATGCGTGTGTAGATTAATTTTGCTTCAGCATGTTGGATTATTGTTCTTGTCTTCAACTTAAGTTGAAATTTAGGGCTTATTTATGCTGATTAGGATGGATTCTTAACACAGCAAAATAAATTTCAAAGTAAGTAGCAGAGTTTTAGGTTGTATATATTGAGTATTGTAGAAAGCAGTAGGCGCCAATAGGGCGGTGGGTTAGGAACTAGCAATTAATTGAGTTTTGTCGGATTGAAAATTATATCTAATTTTCAAATATACATATTTGTACCAAACTTATTTATAAAATTCAATTTTAACCGAACTTTACCAAATAGTGAAGAATCAACAACCTACTAGCGATTAATCAAAGCCTAGTCAGAATTTTTTACAACCAAAATAAAATATTATGTTTCTATGTTCAAAGCGTTGGCTGTATAGCCAAAACATCACTATGACGCTACATTATTGTTCTTGTCTTCAACTTAGGTTGAAGTTTAGGGCATATTCATGCTAATTAGAACATGCAAATACAAGAAGTATCTTTAAATAGAAGTAGCATAAATTTAGCCCTTTGTTGTGTATTTTTGTGTTTCGTTTGCCTTTTGTAGATGTTAGGATATTTTTTTTTCACAATTTGCTACTTCTTTTAGAGATGTGTGTTTTGTTATTTAAATGATTCATTTTTCAGTTAGTTTCTAGTCTTTTGCGTTACACAGTATTATCATAAAATAGCTCTTTCCAATGAATTATGATTATTTTTGGATACATCAGTGATATAAGTATCGTTTTGATGGCTTAAATTTTAAACACAATTTGTTGGATACTTTTAAGGTGATTTTCAGTTTGTTGTATTTATGTTTCGCTATATGTTTGATTAAACTCACAACGTTTCTATTGGCGTATGTGTACTTTTTTTTTCTTTTAAGAGCGCTGTTGCCATTTTGGTATGTCAAAATCTATACACACAATAAAACATAAGAAAAAAAAATACAGAGAACCCAGATTTATTTTTATTCAATAAAATGTAAAACAATGTGGCATACGTGAATGCAATTAAAACCTAAATTTTAGCGACATAAATGCTAAATGCTATTAAAAGTGTATGTCAAGCAAATGTGGCATACGCAAAATGCCAGTAAAACCTAAATTTTAGTGGTACAAATGTTAAATTCTACTAAAAGTGTGTGCCAATCATATGTGTCATACGAAAAGCGCTATTAAAACCTAAAATAGTGGCACCAAACATAAATGTCATTAAAAATGAGGCCACTAAATGGCATTTTTTTGTAGAATTGCTTGTTGTTTGGATTGTGTTGTGACATAGGATGCATGCTAGAATAATTTAAAACTATATCGATATTAATTTCAGTCATACACGAGTCGTCGGGTCAAGTCCGTGCTTGTGTATGAGTCATTACGTGAGTCTTAGGGTGTCGTATTGTTGAATATATCCTCATAGCTTAACACTTGTACTAGGTAACAGTTAGACGGACACACTTTCTTTCGTTAAGCTTTTTCGTGGAATCTCATTGGCACCAACAATTTATTGTACATGTTTCAAGGAGAAAACACAAATTAATTTCTTGTACATGTTTTCGGGGAGAAAACACAAACTATTTTCTTAAACTTAGGCACGGACTTATCTAATTTCTTATATATATCAAAAGTTTATAATATATGTCCTTATATCACTTAAAGTCCTTAAATACTTTGAACCAATAGAATGGGATTGTGGGGTTATATTGAGTAGTATTACTGGGTTTGACAAACCCCACCCTGGCTAGTCGCTCTAGCATGGCTATGATGTCGTAAAACTTGTGTTATATTTACGTAACTTATACATGCCAGTGTTGGTGATGGACCTGGTTAGAAGGCATACATACAGTCATGTTCGGTTAAACCGTCCAGTAGCTTTTAAATGGATTAGCTACTCTGATATATTTTGAAATGTGCTAAATCTACTTATTTATATATATATATATATTTGTGTGTGTGTGTATGTGTGTGTGTGTATTACATTTATCATTTTCTTTATTTTAACTTATGAACTCACCAACCATGTGATGTTAACACTTGAGTATTGATACTTGCCTAGATCTCTAGTTAGTGCTAAAGAGCAGGTAGCATGCTTTCTTGGAGTTTTCATTATTGCATGGACTTTATTTCATTTTCCTTTAAGACTTATGGGTTGTACATGTTTGGGCACATGATACTTTGTTTCGTAAAACTGTTTTCCTTTACGCTTCTACAAGACTTTTGAACGTAAAACTGTTTTCCTTTACGCTTCTACAAGACTTTTGAACTGTTTGTTTATTTTTAAAAACTTGTGTTTTAAGGAATGTTAAACTATGCTTTAAATATTCTATTTGTTGGTTTGGTATGACAAATGACTAGATCCTGGTATGTCATGCGTCTCGCGGTAAAGCCCTCTTACTTGAAATTTGAGGGTGTGACAAAAACACAAATAAAATATTTTTATCTTTGTCAATTATCAAACAAAATTAACTGACAAACAATAAACAATACATATTTTTGGTGAGAAAGATCACATCATGGTATTATATTGACTAGTAACAATCTAAGCTACACTTCGATTTCAACATTATAATGCACATAATTCAACAACGATGCAGATATAATTGTCCACTTTAAACTAATACGTTATCTTTCAGTAGCTTTATTATATGCAGTTAGGGTTCAATTTGGCACAAATCATTTATGGATCCCACCTATAAGTCACAATTTCTATCATATGTCATGAATTTTACATGTTTATGATTTTTCACATAAATTGATTAGTTGTGCAGCATGTAAATATAATAAAAAGAAAATAATGCAGAATGCTAAAAATTTTCCATTAAGGTTGGTATTGGAAGTGCACGGATTTGGTGTCCGCAGCTGTTCGAATAAGATAGGGGTAGTTTAGTTTTTACACTTAATGTATAAAGGCTCATTCTCTAAGCATGTTTAGCGAATGAGGCCTCATTCGTTAAAGACTAGGCATATCCGTTAATGTAAGAGCCCATTCATTACTACATTGTAACGAATGGCGGCTCAATCGTTAAAGCATACACATTTGCTAAGTGTGTTTAGTGAATGGGCTATGGAAAGTCATTGAGAGGCCGCTTTCGTTAATAAAGTATAACGAATGAGGCGTGCCTATAAATAGGCCTTCCATAGTAGAGTTGTACAGAGTTTTGTGCCATATTTATTCCTTGTAACGTTATGCTGCCGGATTTTCTCTGTAACGTATTCCTCCATTAATGTATAAATCTTTAACGTATGAACACGATCTTAATGTATCGGTATTGCGACTAGATCTTGGCTCGTAATAACGTTTTCACAACTAATATCAAAGCCGACGATTGCTCTTGATGCGTACCAGTTCGCGTTCTTCGTTCTTATCGGGTTTTATCAGATTTGGACTGGTTTCATTGATTCATTGATGAAATTGATGATGAAATCATGCTTAGTATGCAAATCCGAAGCTACGTAATGTATTCAGTTGGTAATAATGGTGAATTGTAGAATCTGCCATTGATGTTTAAAGTATAGATTTGATTTGATTTGGAAGGAATTAGTGGATAATTAATGAAATGAATGATATATTCGGGTTCCTGATCAAAATCCGAGACTTCGTGTTGAATTTGGGGGTTAATTATGAAGTTTTGATTATTCTGCCATTAATGGAGCTTGAAGAAATGCGTTTTCCGGCGACTGTAACTGTTTTTCAGGTGAAATACGGTTTTCCGGCTACAGTAACCGCGCTAACGACTCATTCGTCAAATTTAAATTCATTCGTTATGAAGTTTTAACGAATGAGCTCCTTCGTTAAAGGGTTTAACGAATGTGAGCTTCATTCGTTATGTGCTTATTCGTTACGGAGACGGACTTATTCGTTATATATACTCATTCGTTATTTTTTTCTAACATCCGTCAGTTTCATAACGAATGTGGGTTAACGAATGTGTTCCTATTCGTTCAAGATTTAACGAATGTGGAAGGTTTGGTTATTTATAACGAATGTGATTCATTCGTTCATGGGTAACGAATGTGGACAAGATGCCATTCATTGTATACTGTTCTAATGAAAGAGAATAGTATAATGTATGAGTAAAAAAAAAGAGTATTTTCGGAAGATTTTGTTAAACAAAATTTTTCGGGGATATTTCAAATGTGCAGGATACTCTTCTAAATTTTGGTGATATATTTTCCGACCAACTTTTCACGCATATCGAGGGGCCGGGGGGTAACCGATTAAGTTAACGAGAATTTTATTGAAGATCTTTGAAGATTTGTTCAAGACCCTACTGAATGTTTCAAGAAAAGGGGTGGATAAAACTTTCAAAGAGCTTATTCGATCGTTATCTTCGTACCTTTGCAAGTGTTTCTTGAAAAATTACTGCAATTCGGGTGGTAATATGTTATTGCAAGGCTACGTTTGACTGAGTCCAAGACTGCAATTGTTCTTCGATCGTGGATTGATTTGTTCGAGATTGAAACATGACTATGTGAGATACTAGTGTCTATCCATTTACTTCTTTGAGGGACTTTGATCCTGACAATGTTGGCTATGAGTATTCGGCGGGTTCCTTCTATTGAAGGGGACAATTCTTGAATGGGTTGATTTGGTTAAGGAATATACGGGTCTTGTTATTGGATTGAAGAATCTGATCGTTCGGGATTGATTAATGAAGGTTGGAACTCTAAATCATATGCCCAAAACAGTAGTGCATCCATGCGTATTGGTTGCTGAAGAGCTTCAAAGAGTGATGATTTGGGATAGACGTTATCGAGAGAGTGAAGACCGATGTGAAAGATGTGGAATGATCGGGTTATTCATGAAGATGTGTGACGAGGTTAAACGTAAAGACATTTTTACTTTACCAGTGCGATAGATAGTCGATGACTTGTTGCTCATTGATTCGTTTGATCGAACCATATCATATGCCAGTTGGATGATCGGAATGATCACATGGACATGCTTATTTGAGGAGGGGGTCTGATACAAGTAGCTACAAGTTGTTGGTTTGCTTACAAAGAGTTATATTTTGTTTGTTCGCACAAGCCCGAGAATCATCAGCCAAGGGGGAGGTTTGTATTACGGCTGATGATACGTAGTTAAAGTATTCACGGTTAAAGTAATCAACGTTAACGTGTTCGTCGCTAAAGTATTGGAGGCTAAAGTATTGGAAAGCATTTGATAGCTACGGACAAGGGGGAGTCTGTAAGTGCACGGATTTTGTGTCCACAGCTATTCGAATAGGATAGGGGTAGTTTAGTCTTTACACTTAATGTATAAAGGCTCATTCACTAAGCATGTTTAGCAAATGAGGCCTCATTCGTTAAAGACTAGGCATATTCGTTAATGTAAAAGCCCATTCGTTATACAGTGTAACGAATGGTAGCTCAATCGTTAAAGTATACACATTCGCTAAGTGTGTTTAGTTAATGGGCTATGGAATGTTCTTCATTAGTACTATTCTAATGAATGAGAGGCGTCATTCGTTAATACAGTAAAACGAATGAGGCATGCCTATAAATAGGCCTTCCATAGTAGAGTTGCACAGAGATCTGTGCCATATTTATTCCTTGTAACGTTATGCTGCCGGATTTCTCTGTAACGTATTCCTCCATTAATGAATCAACCTTTAACGTATGAACACGATCTTAACATATCGGTATTGTGACTAGATCTTGGTTCGTAATAATGTTTTCACATGTATTTCTACACGCATATAAGGTTTCATTTTAACAAAATGAGAACGATAAAATAAGTTAAAGTTGTATAAAACCTTAATATTTAGGTCTATACATGACTTTCGCACATTAATGCCTTTAGTATACGTAGAGAAGATCCAAGGCTTGTACGAAAAACCAATAAAATAAAGCAGAATACTTAGGTCTTAACCCTCATGTTGGTATTTCTACACGTAGAGAGGATCCAAGACTTAAGCAAAAATAAAGAAAAATAAATTTGAATTTTTTTGCAAATGAAATAAGAAAATAAATTAAATTTTCTTCTAAATGGCACAAATGTACACACTGCAATCTTTAAGTTTTTTATATCTTAAGAAATATATTACTACGTGTTATACGTGGAATTTTTGGTATCCTAAATTGCGACAACTTCAGGATAACTTCAGGATGCAGTATTCTCCAAAACGACATGTATCCTTAATATATTATCGTACTAACAATTCAATCTCTATTTTTTAATATTAACAGGTCAAGTAACGTTCTACACGTCTTCCCGAAGACTCGGTCTACTCTCAACAACCTAAACAACGTGCGTCATGGAGGACAATGGCTATATTTGATTTAGTCTAGGTTTTCCTGATTTATAGGGATTTTTGTTAGTTTACTTTCAGTATATATAAAGCCGATGCTTGGACTAAACACAGACAACACATACGCTCGATACTTAGCAACATTCAATCATTGTAACACAGTCCAGATCGATAACTCCAACATTTATACTTTCTTCATTATTTAATAAATTGGTGGTGATAGTTTTCACAACCCAGGGTTTTTTCTTGTTATCCTTAGGATAACAGGTTTTTTCCTCGCAAAAAATCTTTGTGTTATTGCATTTACATTTGTTGTTATCAAGCACCTAACCTCACTTACAAATTTGGTTACAAAATTACTCTTGTTAATTTTTACCCAAAACAATTTGGCGTCCACCGTGGGGCAATCGGTGCTTTGATTTTTCAAAATCTTTTACGTCGTCCTCAATTACTTTCATCCCTTCATCATGTCTTCGCAGCCAAAAACCAGTTCCATCTTTGCTCTAGTAATCAGCACTGCTCCAAATGTCAACCCTTGTCCTCCGCCAATTCCGAAGAAAAACACTCAGCCTAGAGGAGATCTTCCAACATACTCTAGAAGCTTTACACGGAGAGATCCTGTTACTTCTAACAATGATATTCTTTCTTTGATGAAACAGTTAAAAACTCACATGGAGCAGCAAGAATAGACCAACCTAAAGCTATTCAAAGAGATTGAAGGGATCAAGAAGAAACCAAGGCAGGATACTACTCCGATCATAACTAGAACCCTTGATTTTGATTCTCCGGCATCATCTATCCCCCAGAATCACGGATCCTCGGGGGTACAACCAGCGAGGGCTCTGTCTCAACAACAGTCAAGATACTGGTGTAATTATTCTCCAGTATCCTTGGAACCCTGCAGACCTATAAGGCCAGATCCCATCCACACGCTGCCTCGTTCAACCATTCCAGCTGGCTCGTTCTCGTCAGAGCCTCCCATAGTATCCTCGAAAGTACATACAGGGGATGATATCCCTATGTAAACATAACCTTATTCTGAAGCCACCCTTACCGAAGCTACTAGCTATCGGAGTTCAGGATACCAGATACCTAGCCATGATCCTGGTAACAATTTACTTAACGCAACTTTATATACTAACCATGGATTTGTGCAGGATACGGGGATGCCCTCCAACAAGAGAATTGCAAAAAACGAAGGATATGATCTCCAATATCCCAAGGATAATACGTCTAATAGCGGAAATCCCCTCAGGGAGCCACATGTTATCCGGATTCACCTGGCCCATATGCGACGTGGAGATCTCTTAAAGATTCCAAACTCCTAGCATGAAGTTGTATGATGGCACTACGGATCCTGAAGAACATGTAGCCCAATATAGGGAAAGGATAGAGATCAACCCCATCCCCGTCAACATCAAAGAAGCTTGCTTATGCAAAGGATTCGGTTCGACACTAACAGGACCGGCTCTCAAGTGGTTATTGAGTATTCCTTCTAATACTATTACCTCATTTGCTCATTTGATTAACTTGTTTAATAATCAGTTTTCTTGTAGTAGATCCTTTGAGAAACTGACAGGTGATTTATACAGAGTACTTCAAAATAATGACGAATCCTTGAGGGATTACATCACTAGATTTAGCAAGGAATCTTTAGACATCCCTAACCTCGATGTGGCAGCCGCTGTTGAAGCTCTCAAGATGGGATTAAAGAAGGATTCTCAGTTCTATGAAGATCTTGTCATGACACCATGCCAGAATCTCGATGAAGTTAGGAATAGGGCCTTGAGATACATACGGCTGGAGGACGACAAAAAGGCTTATGGGAGTTTGATTATACCAGAATACGAGTCCACCAATAGGAAATCAGATTCCCCACAAAAATTGTACAGACCTAAGCCTTATTCCAAACTGGATTACTCCAGAATAAATGCTGTGGAAGAAGATGAAAATGATGAAGAGTATCCTAAACTTTCTGAATATTTCTATAACGTTGATATAAGTTGTGTGATATGTGCCATGTAGGATTTAGGTGACAAGGCTAGATGTCCCAAGAAAAATGAGAAGTCCGGATCCGGCAAAGATAAGTCCAAATGGTGTTCATACCACGAAGACTTTGGCCATCACATTGATGAATGTATAGCACTTCCAAAGAAAATAGGATACCGACTCAGCAAGGGATACCTAAAAGAGCTGTTTGGAAAGAACAAGAACAAGTGTCAGGATCCTGCCAAGATACCGGAAAGGGTGGTTTCTCAACCACCTGGAACAAAGGTCATTGCCTTTATCTCTGGAGGATCAAACGTATGTGGAACTTCATACTCAGCGGCCAAGAAGCGTGCTAGGAAACGAAGATCGATAACGGAGAGAGACCTCTACGTACCTCCACATTGACTACCCAAAGGACTATATCCTTCGAAGAAGAGGATCGATACGACCGTCAAGATCCCCACCATGATGGTTTGGTAATTACTTTAAGTATAGCTAACTGTTTTGTACTCAGGATACTTATTGATGGTGGGAGCTCCGTTAACATCATCCAACTAGACGCTTTGAAGAAAATGGATATCCCAGAATCTGAGATTATCCCAAGATCCCCAGTCCTCGTAGGATTTAGTGTAGAGACCAAGAATACATTGGGAGATATCAAACTTACAGTACACATAGAGGGAGTAAAATCTCTACAAAATTTTTGTGTTATTGACTCGTTATCTTGTTGTAATGTGATCTTAGGAAGGCCTTGGATCCATGACATGAAGGTGGTACCCTCAACATACCATCAATGCGTGAAACTTCCAAGTCCTTGGGGGGTTATCAAGATAGAGAGTGACCAACAAGATGCCAAAGATTGTTATGCATCATCAATGAAGTCGGCCGCAAAACCTACTCCAGCATAGCAATTACAGAAACAATCTAGAAAGGTTCTGCAAGCTAGGGAACAAGATGTAAAGGAAGTACCCTTGGATCCTCATGATACTGAGATCAAAGTTTTGTTAGGATCAGGTATGCCTGAGGATATCGAGTAGGGATTGATATCCTTTTTAAAGAAAAGAGCTACCACCTTAACTTGGAAACATGAGGATATGACAGGTATCTCCAAATATATCATTACTCATAAACTTGGTTTAGATAACTCTTCAGGCCAGCACATCAAAAGCGAAGAAAATTTGCTCCTGAAAGAAATATCATCATACAAGAAAAAGTGGAGAAACTACTAAAAACCAAGATGATAAGAGAGGTGCATTATCATAGATGGTTGGCCAATTTAGTAGTAGTCCAGAAAAAAGAATGGAAATGGAGAGTGTGTGTGGACTTACCAGACCCAAATAAGGCATGTCCCAAAGATCCCTTTGCATTCCCGCATATCGATTCAATGGTAGATACAACTGTTGGTCATGAGATACTAACTTTCATGGGCGCATCTTCGGGATTCCAACAAATACAAATGGAAACATCGGATCAAGAAGATACAACCTTCAAGACTTCGACAGGTATATATTGTTATATTGCAATGCCTTTTGGACTAAAAAATGCAGGTGCAACATACCAAAGGCTGGTCAACATGATGTTCAAAGACCAACTAGGGGACATGATGGAAGTCTACATAGACGACATGGTGGTGAAATCGAGAAAACGATGAGGATCACCTTAAAGACTTGGCAACAACATTTGATATCCTGGATAAGTACAACATGAAGTTAAATCCTTCCAAATGCCACATTGGAGTTAAAGCGGGAAAATTCCTAGGATACATGATCACTAAAAGGGGAATAGAAGCAAGCCTCGAGCAAATCAAAGCTATCTTAGATATCAAATCACCAAAAAGCGTCAAGGATGTCCAAAGGTTAACGGGCAGAATAGCAGCCCTCAACAAATTTATCTCAAGATCTTCAAAGAAATGTGAAGATTTCTATGATATCCTGAGGAAGAACCAGAAATTCGAATGGGGAGATAAGCAAGAAAGGGCGCTAGTATCTTTGAAAGAATACTTATCCTCAGCTCCACTCTTGATTAAACCACTTGATGGTGAACCACTATCCTTATACTTAGCAGTTTCAGGGAGTGCAATAAGAGCTGTCCTAGTCAAGGATCACAAAGGTCATCAACATCTGGTATACTATGTAAGTAAAAGCCTATTAGATGCTAAATCCAGGTACTCTTATCTTGAAAAATTAATTTTGGCACTTATAATGGCTTCTACCAAATTGAGACACTATTTTGAAACTCGTATTATTCATGTAAAAACTAACAATCATATCAAGGCTGTTTTGAGAAAACCAGAAATGTCAGGTAGGATGGTGAAGTGGCTGTGAAGCTTAGTGCATACGACATTTTGTATGAACCAAGGACAGCCATCAAATCTTAGGCACTTGCCGATTTTGTGGCTGATTTAGCCAGGATATTCTTGAAGAAGTAGAAAAAGAATTTCAACAACTGGACGTCAAGGAGAATAGGACTTTGCATACAGACGGAGCCTCTAACACAAGAGGAACAGGTCTGCGTATCCTGCTAAAATCGCCATAGGGGGACATTATCCCTCTATCTATATCTTGTGAATTTTAAGCCACTAATAATGAGGCTGAATATGAAGCCTTAATAGCAGGATTACAATTAGCTAAGGATTTGAAGATCAGATATCTTCAGGCTTATGTTGATTCCTTATTATTAGCTAACCAATTCAATGGCTCCTATGCAATAAATGCGGAAAATTTAGCAAAATATTTAGAAATAGTAAAACAATTAGCTATGTGTTTCGAGATGTTTGAGATAGTACAGGTACCTAGAGAAGAAAACGCTGAAGCAGATGCCTTAGCAAATTTAGCATCCGCCCTCAAGATACAAGATGACATCAAGATACCTATTGTACATATCTTTACCCCAGCAACAAAGGAAAACCACGAAGTCATGGACACTTCAAATTCTGAAGATAATCCAAGATCCTGGATGCGTTCAATAATACGGTATCTCCAGGATAACGAGATCCCAGAAGGAGAAAATGCTAGAGCTTTTCAAATGAAGGTAACTCAGTATATTATCCTAATAATACTTTATATAGAAAATCACTTGCAGGTCCATACTTGAGGTGCTTGGAACATCATGAAATACAAGAGGTCCTCAAGGATATACAGGAAGGTGATTGGGAAACCACACTGGGGGCAGAGCCTTAGTATCCAAGATACTAA
This sequence comes from Bidens hawaiensis, assembly GCF_021521415.1. NCBI lineage: Eukaryota > Viridiplantae > Streptophyta > Magnoliopsida > Asterales > Asteraceae > Bidens > Bidens hawaiensis. Next base: position 824,248 of record NW_027491693.1, read on the forward strand.
GAACAAGTTATTTTTGGCCAATAATGAAGAATGATGCGATGGATTTCTCTAGGAAATGTGATGCTTGTCAAAGACACAGCAATATCCTACATCAGCCAACTGAACCAGTACATCCCATTATATCCCCGTGGTCATTTATGAAGTGGGGAATGGATATTGTGGGAAAATTACCCAAGGCTCCTGGTGGAAAGGTCTTTATGCTAGCCATGACAGATTATTTCTAAAAGTGGATCGAAGCTGAAGCATTTGTCCAAGTTAGGGAAAAAGAAGTGATCTCCTTTATTAAGCGCAATATCCTAACAAGATTCGGTATCCCGGTAGAGATCGTTTGTGATAATGGTTCACAATTCATTGGTTGACAACCAACTTTTGTGAAAAGTTTGGGAATTAAAATGATAACTTTAACGCCGGTACATCCTCAAGCCAATGGTCAAGCATAATCAAGCAATAAGTTCATCATCAACAATTTGAAGAAAAAGTTAGGATCCAAGAAAGAAAAATGGGCTGAAGAATTATCGCTCATACTTTAGGCTGATAGGACTACTTCAAAAATGCAACGGGTCAAAACCTTTCTCTTTGGTGTTTGGAGCTGAAGCTGTTATCCCTATAGAGATGGTGATCCCCACAGTAAGAACCAGCATGCACGATACTGAGTCCAACAGTCAAAACCTTATTGAAGACCTAGACACTATTGATGAGCTCAGAGATCTTGCGAAGATTAGAATGGCAGCAAATCAACAAAGAATAGCCAAATCCTACAACAATAATATCAGGCTTTGAAGATTCCAAGTAGGAAATATGGTATTGAAAAAAACATTTCAGAATACCACCAACCGGCAGATGGAAAACTAGCTCCAAAATGGGAAGGTCCTTATTTGATTGATTCAGAAGCAGGCAAAGGAGCTTATAGATTGATTACTATGGAAGGTGATCCCATACCAAGAGCTTGGAATGCTATACCTCTTAAGGCATATTTCAGCTAGTATCTTCAATTGGTATGTTCATATCACCAACACTTTTGGATGAAGGTATGTCTTCCGATTTGTCCTAAAATGTTTGTATTTGATCTTTATATTATCTTTATATCAATTTACTAACTTAAGCATCGGAAAGGGTGTTAGCCAAGCTAACACCCACCCCTCATCAGTGAGTTCAGTGTCTTGCAGGTATTCCAAGGATCTATGATCCCATCAAAAGTAAGAGGCTGATCACCTCCCACACAAATAAGATATCCTGAATATCTTCTTAGGTTTAAAGGTTTTCACCTTTCTTATGAATTGGGTAACACCCCGCCTGGAGCGCACGATATTCGACTATAGTTCAAGATGGCCGAACCAGACCATGAAAAGGGGCTGATAATCTTGTTGTTGTTGGCTATAGTTCGGATCCTCAAGATAAGTGGCAGACGTGTCACACATACGTTCCTATGGTTTATATCATTTTCGTGTTATCTAGGGTTTCGTCATTTTCATGTCGCTCACGATTGGGTCTTTCCCCAGTTTTATCTAAGGTTTAGACATTTTCATGTATCTCAAGTAAAGGCCTTGTTGCCAACATAATGGGTTTACCCCAGAAAAGGCATTGTCACCAATACCATGTTTTACCCTAAACAGGCTTTATCGCCAGATTTATTTAACTTAGTTTTGCTAAAGTAGAGATCAGCCAAGTCATCAACTGGAAAAACGTTATCTATTTGCTTTTAACTTGGCTAGCATATATCCTAAAAGCAAGACTCAGAAAATACTCAGCATTTAGGGATATCATATGTAAGTTTGTTAGATCTACGGGTGTCTACTACAAAGGTACACTTTTACTCCTAGCTTTATTATATACTTCATTATTAGGGTGTAACCTTTCAGCTTAATTTTGATGACTCTCACCTGAATAACTTTAAAAATTTTTTTTGATATATTATGCTTAAGATATTTTATTTTAAAAAATGCCAAGACAACTTATCTCGAACATCATGCATACAAAACACAAGATAAGACAAAAGATTATATTACTAACGACCGAATGCAGGGAAACAAAAACGATGCTCGAGTTTCATCCTCAAAAAGAGAAGACCAATCTGCCTGGGCTTGGTTGAAAGGTCAGATCAAAAGATGATGTAAGCTTCGTCTTGAAACCCAGGATCCCTCCACCTACGTTCCTTAAAATGTCAATTATCCTGAGAGGGATTTAAGATCCCTAAACCTATTGTTCAAAGACATGAAAAGTAAATTATTCAACAAACTAACTACCACAAAACATGTTCAAAAGCATCACAAACCGGAGCTCAGGCCTTTTCATTCTTACCCTCATAGCTCGGTAAACCGTCACCAACCTCCTTGGTCTTTGCAACATCCTCAGCACCTTTTTCTGCCATGCTTGAGCCCAGATCATCCAAGCTCTTTCCACTTAGGTCGGCCATGATCTTCTCCCATGATGCCACATCCCAGAAAGGTGTCTCCAATCCTGCATCCCTCGCCTTGTTGACCATCCTAAGCCTAGATTGGAAGATGGAGATCACAACTATTCTCTTAGCCCCCTCTATGACCTCTTGAAGCCTCACCGTGTGATCCGCCTCCATATGCACCAACTCCTTCCTAGCCAAAGAGAGCTCACTCTTCATATCCTCAAGTTCCATAGTCTTCTTCTCTACGAGGGCGGTTTTGGATGTACCAATCTTTAGCAGATCGACAATTCGGGCATTTGACTCAATCAGTTCCTGGTTCATGCTGGAAAATTTGGAGGAGAAATACTCAAGGCCATGTTAGGACAAACAGTTTTCAGGATAAGTAGTTCTCAGGATACAATATACAAAGATAGATACCTGCTGCATCTTGTTCATCGCGTCTTGGAAATCAACATCGTGGACAGAACTGGAGTCGGAGTGCTCTTGATTTTTCTTTTTCCTGGAACTCTTGGGATGTCAAATTTCCTTTTTGGGGAACGAGCGCAGGGCAGCTTCCTTCTTGACAGTGCTACGAGTGGAGACCATGCTATCGATATCTTCAAGACCAAAAACAGCTACGGATTTACCTACATTCAGATAAACAGGTTAGTATCTTCAAACTTTTATCTTTTATGACTAACGTATAATCACTTCTTTCCAGACATTTCGCAAGGAGAATCCTTCGTTTGGGATAGAACACCATGATGGCTAGACTTGAGCTGGAAGGTTCTCTCGTCTTCATCAATTTTATAGAAGGCGTTCACCCTGTCTATATTTTGACTGGTCAGAGGGGCAATCTCAAAGAACATCAAAGCTACAACAAAAACAAAAGGAGAACGGATTAGTACCAAATATTTCAGCATATTGTGTCAACATAACGTATCCTACATTCTATAACCCAACGACATGGAAGACTTGTGGGGTCTAGAAGGGAATCCCTTTTTACGAAGAAGAATTGCTTCTTCCATTGATCGTTGTTCTAGGTGGTTCTCAGGATAAGAGGGGTTTCGGCCAGATTTTGTTTGGAAAAGGTATCGACAAGAACCGTGGCTGCGAAGATCGTACACATAAGCTAGTTCAAAAAGAGAAAAATAGATAGCACGTTCGGAGATCAAGCGTTCAAGAACAAACAAAATTCTCCAAACCATTTCCATAGTTTGGATAAAGCTTAAGCCGGTTTCTTTTAAAAACCTTGAGGTGAAGCCGGGAAAAGGATAGCTAAACCAATTTTGAATGAAAGATACGGAAAACAGATCTAGGTATTCGAAAAAATGTCGGATCTGATCAAATGATCGAAGGATTTGGTGATGGTTTCGGGGGGGGGGGGGGAAATAGTCCTTGGCTTTCAAGGCTTCTATATTCATGTCATTGAAAGTGTATATCTCATTGACAGAATCTTTAAGAAGGTTTTGAGAAACAAAATCTGTGCCAGAATTGTTGAGCTTTTTCATGATTATTGAAGTATATATGAAGAAAAGAGAAAGAGGAAGGAATTACCTTGATGAGATCGGATGAATATTAAAATAACTCCCAAGAATATATATATATATATATATATATATATATATATATATAGGGATAATGATGCGACTTGCAATTCTGACGGATTCATGGATAATCAACATGTGTCCTCTATCCTCTTCATCTTTGATTTCAAATTTCAAAAATTGACAGCTGTAAACCATTTTTACAACCGTCAATTTGGGACAATTGTTATACGTGGAATTTTTGGTATCCTAAATTGCGACATCTTTAGGATGAAGTGTCCTCCAAAACGACAGGTATCCTTAATATATTATCGTACTAAAAATTCAATCTCCTTTTTGTTAATATTAACAGGTAAAGTAACGTTCTACACTTCTTCCCGGAGACTCGGTCTACTCTCAACAACCTAAACAACGTGCGTCATGGAGGACAACGGCTATATTTGATTTAGTCTAGGTTTTCTTGATTTATAGGGATTTTTGTTAGTTTACTTTCAGTATATATAGAACCGATACTTGGACTAAACACACACAACACATACGCTTGATACTTAGCAACATTCAATCATTGTAACACAGTCCAGATCGATATCTCCAACAGTTGTACTTTTTTCATTATTTAATAAATTGGTGGTGATAGTTTTCACTACCCGGGGTTTTTTTCTTGTTATACTCAGGATAACAGGTTTTTTCCTTGCAACAAATCTTTGTGTCATTGCATTTACATTCGTCGTTATCAAGCACGTAACCTCACTTACAAATTTGGTAACAAAATTACTCTTGTTGATTTTTACCCAAAACACTACGTATCAAGATGATGTACCATCAGATTTGGCGAGTATTTAAGTATATATCACATAAGCACTTATATGATTTGTCAAACTTATCATACACATCATGCATTTGAGCTTCTGGCAATTTTTAGCCTAATTTGTCTGTATGTTCGGTATGTTAAGTCCATGTACCATCATTTCCCATTTTGGTTGGATCAAATTTCTTAACATTGTATATTTTTCATGTTTTTCTATTTTTATATATTTCAACAAAATCACATTCTTTTTGTATTTTTCTATATTTTCTCCCTTCCCCCCTAAAATAAAAAATAACGAAAGAAAATAAACAAAACTGTACAAACAAAGAACATGATCAACCGAGCACTTGAATATCCCAAAACCACTTTAGACATTTAAACCAAGCAAATATATGAAACATGTTTTATCAAATGCTTTGGTAAAAAGTTCTGTCTTTTGAAAATCCATGTGAATCTTTTCTAAAGTCATTAATTTCTTTTCAAAATAAGCACAGATAGAGTGATCAGATTTCAATATGTTTAGTTTGTGAATGTTGGACGGGATTTTTAGTAATACAGATAGCAGTAGATTTATTAATAAAGAGGGGAGAAGTAAGAAACTTCAAAGCGTCTGCAAATGCCACTGGATCCATAACACCTTGAGCAGCAACTCAAGTCCGCCACATATTCAGATTCTGCAGTTGAAGTAGAGATCGTTATCTGCTTTATACACTTCCAGCAAACGAGCTTACTTCCTAAATATTGATAGCCCGCTGTTGTAGACTTGAAGTTGATCTTATACCTGTCAAATTCAGAATCCAAATAAGCAGAGAAATCAAAATTATCTTCCTTGGGATACCAAAACCTGATATCAGTACTAGCCCTTAGATAATGAAAATGTGCTTCACGACTTCTAAAAGAGTCACTCGAGGACTTGACTGATATCTAGCACATGAATAGGCGGCGAACATGATATCCAGTTGAGAAGCGGTAAGATACATCAAAGACCTAATCATAGTATGATAAAGGGTAGGATCAACAGTATCCTCTAACTCGTCCGGTGACAAATTATGACCCATGAGAAAAGGAGTTGAGGGTACTTTTCCAACAGTAATCTTGAATCGGCTCAAGACATCATTCACGTATTTCGTCTGATGAATAAAAATTCCCGAATCTGAGTGATGAACCTGCAAACCTAAAATGAAACCCATCTCTCCTACCGAACTCATCTCGAATCTTGTCTGCATCGTCTTCTAGAATTCTTCACATAAACCGTCATTTGTAGAACAAAAGATGATATCAATCTAGATCTGAACTAGAAGAAGATCACCCTTCAATTCTTTGAAGAAGAGAGTACAATCCATAGTCCCTCGTGAAAAAGCGATATCCAAAAGATGGTATGCCAACATACTGTACCAAGCTCTCGAGGCTTGATGTAGACCATAAAGAACTTTGTTTAAATAGTAAACACGCTCAGGTTAACCAGGGTCTTCAAAACTAGTAGGCTGCTTTGCATACACATTTTCATGAACAATCCCATTAAAAAAGGGACTCTTTACATCCATCTAATACACTTTAAACTTTTTATAAGCGGCATAGGCAAGAAACATACGAATGGCTTCTAGTCTTGCAACATGAGCATAAACTTCATTGTAATCAATGCCTTCACATTGATTAAAATCTTGAATGACCAGCCTTGCCTTGTTGCGAACAATTACCCCACAATCATCCTTCTTGCACTTGAAAAATCATTTCGTTGGTATGGCTTTCTGATCATGATTGGGTTTATCAGTAAGATCCCAAATACCAAGACAAACAAATTGTTGTAACTCGTCTTGCTTTGCTTTCACCCAAGATGGCTCTTAAAAGGCCATAGATACAGTCGTCGGTTTGATTTGGGACAAAATCACGTGTATTTCGAAATTTTTGGATTCCCGAATCCCGAATATCAGCATAAACACACAGTATTGGATCTTCAACAACATTAGCTACCTAATTACGAGTACGAACAACCGCATTCAAATAACCAATAATATTCCTTAGAGGATGATAAGAATGTAAACGAGGAGTATGATGCTCAAGAACTTCAACTTTGGGTTGCAAATTGGTGAGATTAAAATCAGCTGCTTGTTCTATTAAAGGAACGGAAGATTCTCCTCCAACAACCTCATTAGAGTTTTGATATTAAAAAATGGTTTTGAGGTTAAATCTTCAAAGTTAGCAATATTACCAAAAGTATCACATAACACTTCTGAAATATCAACTTGTTTAGGTGTAGAATGAACATTTGAAGAAGAACTTGAAGAATAAAGAACTTCATTTTCCAAATAAGCACGAACCAAGTCTTCATTCAGTACCTCAACCAATGCTGTGAATGAGTTAAAGAACCAATCATAATCGAACATCCAATCAGGTCCCTTACCAGCGGCAGGTGTGGTGTATCGTTGACAATCTACATGGCACCATTCTTCAACACACCTGGAAGAAATATTAAAAACCCTTTTCTTAGGCGAAGCATACCCAAGATAATAACCATAAATAGATTTTTCTTCAAAGTTTCCCGCATCACGTTTTAGTATCATACAAGGATACCTAGATGACTCTAAAAACTGAAGATCCGGCTTACGTTGTTGACAAGTTCATAAATTGTCCTATTATATTTGTTAACCATGAGAACCCGATTCTACATGTAGCTAGTAGTGTTGACAGTCTCATTCCAAAATTGAATAGGCAATTTGGAATCTGCCAGCATAGTTCTTTCCGCCTCAATAATCGTTTGATTTTTCCTTTTGGCAACTCCATTTTGTTGTGGCACATGAGGAGCTCTTTAATCATGATGAATACCTCTTTGGATACATAAAACTCCATGATACTATTTTTGAATGATGTCCCATTATCACTTCGAGTTCGTCTCACTTTCTATTTGTAAAGTTATTCGATCTTAGTGATGAGTTGCTGCACAAAACCTATAGTCTGATCTTTTGTGCTCATAAACATCACCCGTGAATATCTAGATTAGTTATTAGTAACTACTAGACAATACAAATCTCCCCAAACACTCGCTCGATTAACGGGACCAAATAAATCCATGTGGGACAATCCAGTGAAGTGTCAATGGAGTTAATCAGCTTCAACGGATGAGATTTCTTCTTTTCTTTCCCTTTCTAGCACGAGACACGCCTATCGGTCATATGAAAGCCTTTGAGAGAAATACATTCAAGCAAATCATTCTTTAACAAATGATTAATCTTGCAAAGATAAATGTGACCCATCCTTCCATGCCATAAGATCGACTCTTTCTTGGTAGCTATAGAGATTAAACAAGTTGATGTTGAAGAAGATGATGATGTGGACGCCATGTCTAAAACATAGATGTCATTAGATCGAGGTGATCTCATAACAACCATGCCTTCGGGAATAAAAAATCATGCTTTAAGATTACACATTTTGTATCTGTGAATAAGGTTGTAAACTTCTTGTAACAGATCTGCGAAACGCTCAACAGTCTATGATCAACCTTATCACAGAAAATAACTTTCTCGAATGTAATCTTCCCATTGGACACTTGACCCTCTTTAGATATATGCCCACCATTATTGATCGTAAAAGCAACTTAACCTCCTTGAAAAGTTAACACTTCAGTTAGGAGATTTAGATTGCTGGTAATGTGCCGAGAAAAGCCACTATCCATAATCCATCTTTGATCATTAATACTCTTGGATGAACTCTGCACAAGTAAATGAAAAAGATCAGTTTGAAGAGGTAACCCAAGCCTTAGTCTTAGGTTTATCTTCGGTTACCACTTTTATAACCTTTCAAACATTAATAGAAACTTTTGGTTTCTATGCGGGTAGTTTATCAGCATGAAAAGCAGAAGAATCTTCATCAGATAAAAGCAATCTTCTTCCTGGGGTTATTTGCCCGCTGATGTAACTTTTGGAATAGCCTAATAGTCAAAGTTGCCTTTTATTTTGTTAACAATTTTTAATCAACTTCTTTAGGAAGTATCTTTTTCACATTCTTTTTAACCTTGTCACAAACAGGTATAACCATCTCGAAATCAAAGTCAACTTTCTTACAACCCACAATAACCTTGTGTTTCACATCAACCACTTGATTATCTTTACTCGAGTTATCATCTGGCTTCCTGCTAAAAATACTTATTACTAAGGTTGGATTATCCTTATTTAAAAGTTTCTTACTCTAAAAACCCCTAGTTTCACAGTTAAGTGGAACATGACCTCGTACACCACAATAGAAACAAGATCTCCTTTCAATAAGTTTGAACGGTGATGTAGGTCTTGTTAATGAAACTTTAGGTTGAGAAGAAGAACCAGTTTTAAGCTTTGAAACATCATATTTCACATAGTTTTTCTTTTTGAGAAAATCAAGATTTTAACAGTTTTCAAAGTTTCTCAACACATCAGAACCAATTGACTTTACAAACTTGTTTTGTTGAAACAAAACTAGTTTTGGGGTTTTGATTTTAACTTCTTATTTTCCCCAAAAGGTATCCCTGATGTAACAGACTCGTGAAACATAGTTTTACCACAATCATGAATCTTTTCAAGACATTCAGGTTTAACAAGAGCTAAAGGAAATAGCTCATCAACAATAAGCTCATCAACACCTTTTAGCTTATAATCCTTCTGATTCCTTACATCAATATTAGGTTTTGAAAATGATTTCACAACCTTTTTCAGAAACTCTTCTTTTCCAGTTTCTTGGATGCAACTTAAGATTTTGTTTTACCAGTAATTATATTCTCAAAATTTTGTAGTTCACAAAGTATAGGATTTTCTAATGGAATATTTATATCTTTGTGAATCACCACTAGTTCAAATAAATCCTCAATAATGACACTATCATCACTAGCAGTGAAAACAAGATTAATTTGATAGTGAACTTTTGGAATTATCTATTCATCATTTTTCTTAAATTTCTTGTTATGAATAGCATTCTCCTCTTTTTCAAATTTAAAAAAAAAATTCTTTAACATGAGGATCAATAGATAATGGATATGAAATATCCACTTCTTTTATATTCTCGGTGTCAGGCATTTTGGTAGAGTTGTGACCAAACTGACCGAGGAGGAATCTCACAGGGCCAATTCCATGTTTTGTCCATTAAGGGGGAACATTATTTATATCAGTAATTTGATTCAAGAGAAATGGTGAATTTTTAAAGTTTTCAAGTTTTCTTTTTAACTCCAAAAATTCATTTTGAATTTCGGTAATGTTGGATCTACCCTTGACAATTTATGACGTCTTGCTTGCTTGAAACATCAGTTTTTAAGTCATGATTGTCATGAATTAATGCATCAATTTTAAATTTTTATTGTATCTCATTTTCAAGCAATACTCTGTTGTTATCTCTTCGAGCGACACTTTCTATAACCAAGGTTTGATTATGGTTACGAAATCCCTCTAATTTAGAAAGATTCCCAACACATGAGATACACTCAGACACATATGAATCATCAGACTCATCATTATTGAGACAGATGAATTAGAAGAGAAAGAACTAGCCTCTTCGAGTTTTGCCATACATGTAAAAAGATTCTTTTAATCTGCACCCGAACTTGAGGTAAGATCCTCTTCTTATTGTTTAGTGGTAGCATCTGAATTTGAATTTGAATCTTATTCAGCAACATTATTCAGCAACATTCTTCTTGTCTTGATTCTTCACTTGATCAACCAAATTGATAACAGTCATATTTGCTTGTTGTTGATTATCAGAATATTGGCTTCGAAACTTGCTTGACAAGTCAACTCCATCAGAAGTTTGAGACACCGTAGCTTTAGTCTCATTTTTCTTTAAATTCTCCAACTTCTGTGAGTTTTCTTCTCTTGTATCTCGATGATTGAATTTCTTGTGAGAGCTAGAATCTCTATCTTGAGTTTTTCTAGGAGTGTACTCTCTTCTTGGTTTATCACACTCTTTGGCGAGATGACCAAACTCTTCACAGTTGTAGCACTTGACCTTCAGCTTATCAAAACCTTTCGTCTTTCTCATTGTGGGAAGATCATTACCAGTTCTCTGCATATAATTCTTGATCTTTCTCACAATTATAGCCATATTCCACTTTAGATCCATCAACTCAGATCATCAGGATTGACATGATCATAGACTTAATCAGTGAAATCACAAGTAGCAACTTTGCTTCCCACCAGTTGCTCATAAGAAGACATGAAAGCTCCCATGAAAGAAAAATGTTGTCCAGATTCTTTCATGTTGACATTTGGTGGTGGTTGTGGTTTCTTAGAACTTGAAGCTTCATAAGGACTTCCTGAACTTGAAGAGATTTTACCAGAAAAATTTGCTTTTGGCTCTTGAAATTATCCAGATGAGAAAATAGGGTGAACATTCTAAGTATAGAAAGATGTGACTGGAGTGGAAATGTTCTTGGTCACAGGATTAGCTCCACCATATAGAGTAGGATCTTGATGAACCCTTGGCATGGTCTGGCACTTGATCTCATTCTCTCTCTTTTGAAGTCTTTCAATAAACTTCATGCAAGTGAGCTGTGTATATTTGAAGAAACCATTTTTAGTGAGAATCATAACAAATGGAGAGTATGATTCCAGTAAGACATCTGCTAAAGTCTCAATTCTACCAGAATCATTCATGTGAAGCTCATGACGATTCAACTCAGCAAGAAGATGACAATATCTTGTTAGTAGTTCACTTATTGAGTCAATTCGATAAAATATTGAAGTTTTTGTATTGAGACTTCAACATAGCCTTCTTGCTATCTTTCATATTTCCCAAATTCCTTGCTCTTGGGGCTGAATATAAGAGAGCTAAAAACTTGGTATCACAGAACTAATGAAAAATATTCTTGGGTAACGCAATGTTAAGAGTAGAATATGTCTTGATTTCCAAATCATGTTTTTTCTTCTCTTCTACACTCATTTGATCAACAGCTTTCATAACACAACCAACACCCAAAACCTCAATATATTATTAAATTGAATTTTCCATCATTTAAATTTAATTTCCACTATTAAATTAAATCCCCTATTACTTAATTTAATTTTCATTATTAAATTGAATTTTTCCTTCTGGGTTAAATTTTCATGGTGATCCATGTATAACTCAATCACCTATTTCATTTATTGGCATTTTCACTATTCTTGTTGAAAACCTATGGTGGTTCATGGGTATCTCAATGATCCATTTTCATTTTTATTAAATTTTGTTATTTAATTGAAATTCCACGGTCGTTTGTGGATATTTCAACACCCTACTTCAATTTTTGATATATCTAGAGAATGATGAATTTTTCGATGATGACTTTGCTAGTTTGTTAGAATTGTCATGGTGATTCATGCATTTCTAATATCGTGTTTTCTTTTATTTTATTATATTATTATTTCACAACCCATTTTCATCTTTACTATTAATTTAACATTTGTTATTTATTTGAACTCCCATGATAAACCATGGATAATATAATTTACTTATCTCATCTTATTCATAACGATTTTGAGTAAATAGGAAGATCTCTCGTAATTCGTGATACTCCAATGACTCGCCTTATATTATGTACAATTTTGAAGATTTATTTGGAATAGGACTATCTCGGTGGTACGAGAATATCTGTTTCCCAATTTAATCTATTAACAATTTATTAAAATACATAAATTATCGCATTTCCATTAATGTTTCAATTATTATTTACTATTTATTTTAAATACTTTAATCTTGTAATTTGAATTTATCTTATCTCAAATTCACAGTTGTAATACTACAATTTCATATCAATTTTCTCTTTAAATTTATTAAGTTCCTCATCTAACCAAACTCGATTTATTAAAATCTTCATTTAACCTTATTCAAATTTATGTTCTTGACCTCAAAAATTTCATTACCAATATTTACAATATTTAAAGGTTTCACATGTTATTTCTCATTTTAAGATTTGTTGTTAATTATACAATTAATTAAATCATTCACTTAATTTTTGTTATCTCTCGTACACTTATAAAAAATGCTTTAATTCGTTATAATCAAAGATTCCATCGTATATTCTTAAAACTCACCCTATTTGTTTTATTAGAAATATTCCAAACCTTTTACTCCTTTGTTATCAACTATCAAATTCGTTAAAATAGTATATTTACAAGATTATATCTGTAAAATGTTTTCTAACTCACACGGTGGGACGAATCATGTGGACCATCCGATGATAAAAGTTTTATGGTCCGAACATAATTATCCAGGTAGTCATATGGAACTCATAGTATATACGATTGTGTGTCATAGTTTAGAACCAAAAGTAGTTTTGGGTAGCTTTACAAAAGTTAAGATGATAAGGACATGGTGGATATATCGCTAGTACATCCTATATATAAGTGTCCTTATCATATTTTCAATTGGAGCGTTACTCCGACTATTCGAAGTTCCACGTTATGCTAAAATTTAAAATTTTATAAAGTTTTTCGTTAAAATTTAGTTATTTTTAACACTACCTTTTGTTTTAGCTTTCCCTAATTTTAGGATGAAATTTCATAAAATATGGAAGATTGTAGCATCTCGGATTTTTCGTATTTGTATTCGTTTATGTTTAATCCGACTCAGGAATATAATTTGAATATTCATATTAATAAAATCTTGTATTTTTTAGTATTTAATCTTTTCTAACTTAATTTATATCCTCATAACTTTCAAACTCGTCAAACAACTCTTAAAAACTCTTAAAATCATTTATTTTTGCTTAAAATGGCATATTTAGAAGTTATGGTACTAAAAGTGACAAATTATGAAAGTCAAATATTTAACCATCCCGCTCGGAGTGTTCCTCCAAGCTAAGTCCTACGCATGGCGCGTAGCAGACATCAGATCAGCAAAAACTTGATTTTGCCTCATTTATTAATTTTCATTAATTTTGGAAGCCTGATTTCATGTATCTTTCTTTGAAATCAACTAGAATATGGTTTGCATCATACCAAAGCATATTCCACTGAATTCTTTGATTAGGGAACAAGAAACTGTGTTAATTTCGTTAATATGATAGATGTGCTAAAAGTAGTTATATAAAAACAGTCTAATCTAGACACTAAGTAATAAATTCTAGACTCTTAACTTAAATAAAATCACTAACCTGCAAGTGAACCGGTCGACTCTAGTACAGCAAAGTAAGTACAGATATCAAATTCACGAGACTCTATTAATTACGTAAACTAGCTAATTAGTCAAAAACTACAGACATGACTATTTATTTGTTAGTTTTAAAGGGGGTTTTTATTAAAATACTAAGTTTAAACTATTTATTAAAAACTAATTAAGAAAAACAAGTAAATTAAACGAAATATAAGTTTGTTGATTTTAATAAAATGATAATGAGAAATTACCTGGGCTAGAATTCCCTAGGTTTTAGCTGTCAGTTAACCGGGAAAATATTTAGTTACGGAACTGGGATCGTAAAATAGACACTTAAAAGAAACCCAAACAGGACCCCTGACCCTTCTCAAGAAGACACCTTTGGATTTCTAATAAGTTTTAATGCGCACCAGTTTTATATATTAGACTTCCTTACGGTCACCTAATTAATTATGAACTAGTTCTTTTATACGAAATCCTACCTTATAGTGCGGAAATCAAAGGCAATTTAATATATTCAATTGACTCAATAGACAAAGTTAATAAATCAAACCTAGATGGACTCCTAACGAAGAACTAAATCTAGCAATCCTGATTAACAAACACCTACCATTAACCTAGCACCTTACAGCTCTAACATTTAAGATTTTCAAACCCGTATTCGTTTGCGTATAACTCGACGCAGAAACATTTTAGATCTTTGTTATTTATCAAAAATCAAGTATTTATAAGTAATTAAGTTTTTAATGTTTACTTTATGCCCTTCATTTTCTATATACTGCTTATTCCTTAATTACTTCAGAAAAGATTCAATAAATGACCAATTATCAAACTTTAGGGACTAAATATGACAAAAATGAAAATTCCCCCTATGTGGCACGGGGCGCTGCATGACGGAACCACCCTAGGTGGTCGGCGCGGCACGATGGGGTGTTTGCACAAATCGTTTAACTTTGATTATTTCCTAGTTCGTTTTAGCATCCGAATCACTTATTTTAGGCATAAATCGAGTGAATTAAGGTCCAAGAAAACTAATATAACTAAAATATATGTCCATATACATAACCTCTTGATCAAGAATGAAATCTATAGATTATTTCATTGTTTTAGTCATTAAATATGTATTCGGTTTAGTGTTTTCTATATAAACAAATCATCTAATCTCTGCCATAAACTTTCCCTAAACCCTAATAAACATCCCAGCCATCACTTGCCTCTGCTCATCATAAACTCTTTGGTTTTTGCTTATTTGTTGAAGATACAAGTTTGTTCGTTTGACTTTGCATATAATTAGACCTATGACTCATCTTCTTGATCGATCCTTTCACTTTCCGGGTAAGTTGTGAACTGTAAAATCATTCATATATATTCCCTAGTCAATAAACTTCAATCAATTTCGGTGGTTGAAGGGTGTTGACTGGTCAATTCGCTTAAAACCCGTTAAAAGGCAAAACAGTCAACAGGTTTGACTTTACGTTTTCTCATACTGCTGTTCGGATTCAATGTTCGGTTCAGAAGACTTTTATTCTCGTAAAAAAATTTAAAGCTACTGACCAAAACCCGACTTCCGACTCGATGTTCGGATTCTGGTCAAACCAGCTCGCTTAAAACTTAAATATAACATAACTTGAGTTCTAAACGTCCATTTGGATTGATTCCAGCGGCCACGAGTTCGCTTTTACCTATATTGTCATATCTCACAGTTTTAGAATCTGATTCGCTTATATCGTTTGACCTGTAGTGAACGACTTGCTTATTCGTATTTATATTCGCTTGTCATTAATCTAAGGTGAGTTTTATCATTCCCCTATTTTACTCAATTTTCACAACGTTTTGGGAACATATGTGTATATCATATTATATGTATGTGTATATATATATCTCTCAAAAAAATAGTAAATGTGTAATTGTGTGTGATTAGTCAAATATACTTGTTATGTGCTTATTTGTTAATGTGCTCATTCGTGCTAGGAGAGATCTCGCATATCCCCATGTATTGGGTTCTCATTATTATTGACCAACGCCCGATTCTCTTGGCAACGGTCTTATTATTATTTGCTCCTGGTTGATTTGCCGGCGATCGATTCGCTTGGCAATGGTTTAATTGACAACTTATTTGTTCATGGTTTGATTTATTTACCGCATTTATCACATTTTGCTTATTTCTTTTATTTATTATATTAACATTATTTTATTAAAAAACTGATGATAAACTCACTTAACATGTGTAGTTGACAAAATCTGTTTTCTACGCATATGCAGGTTGCTATAGAATTGAAGTTGAAGTATGGACACTTAGAAAGACCTTAGGATTTAATGAAGACAACCATTGTTTAAGTTTATTTAGATTATATTTATTTATTTGGAATATTTTAAATTGGATATTGTGTGTATACTTTGAATAAAATAATTAATTAAATATTGTCATTTATTTTCATGATAGTATCTTCGAGCTGTGAGCAATCGGATCACACCCCGGCATTTACGCCTTATGTTGGGGTGTGATAACAATTATTTAGGTTAGCAGCACACTTAGGTTTATTTGATTAAATAATATTATTCCTACGATCTTAATTCATATCAACCAAAAAATAGTCAAAAACACAAAGTAGATGACCTAATAGCAACCTATCATATGACAAACAAAAATTAAGCAACTATGGAACAATAAAACTCAACAAGCAAACCTAAGCACACATATGCTTTAATTTAATATAATCAAACTTTTTAAGTAATTCATAAAACCATAACGATAAATAAATTCCAAATCAATCACAAGGTCAACATAACTCCATCATATACCTAAGTAGTTTATAAAGTCTACCCAAGCATTGAAAAATTAAACAAAACAAACTTGAAAGAATTCATGGTGAAAATAATGGAAGACGAAAGAAAATAGAAGATAAAACCCGTGATCTTCGTCTTCAAACAATAAGCACTTCACCGAATGATTCTTCACCTTCAAAGCCGCCAAAAGTGACAATCCTAAGCCTTGGAAAACTCCAAATTCGTCTGGCTCCTTCAGGGTATGTTTAAGGTTAAGTTTAGGGGTGTTTATATAGACTTTCAAGGCCCAAAACCATAAAATTCGTAGAAGATTCTGGAAAAGGGAGCCCATAGCGTTGCACGACCGCCCTAGCCTCCCTGGCCACGTGGCGCGGCGTGCTAGGGGGTGGGGTGGTTTCCTGGTGCGGTCCGGTGCAATCCTGATGCGAGCGTGCTAAGGGGTGGGGTGGTTACCTGGTCCGGTCCGGTAAATCCTGATGCGGTCCAGTTCATTTCCTGATCCTCTAGTTCTCTGGTTTGGCTTGTTTTAGCTCGTTTTTCGCCCTTTTGAACCACAAACAAGTCTCGGGACCTACATTATACAAATATGTTAGTAGTATACAAATTCTAATAAAAACCAAACAAAAACTAATAAAACATTATATAAACTTTACAAGGGAATTAAATATATTTAACATTATATCAATGATGATTTTCCTTTCATTTTACTAATTGTTGCAATTAATATCAAATCCTTGTTCAATAAGTCAAACCCTCTTATTTAAACCATGCCTAACCTCTATAAGCCTTTTACCTAAATCAGTTCAGCCATCACTCATTGTTTGTGGTGTTAATTCCTCAAGAAGCTCTTTCGGTTTGACTTTGGTGCTTCAAGACCCTTTGACTCGTGTTTTTTCATTGTTCCATAATCTTTCCGGGTAAGTTATCTTTATTAAAACCTTGGTTTTTATCTAACTAACAAAAGCCCTCATTCAATTTTACTGATTGATAGAGTTTGTTAGTCAATTTGATTCCGACCCGTTTAAGGGCATTAAAGTCAATTTTAATGATTTTTCAATTACTCTATATTCTAATCAAAACTAGCTTTCGGGTCAGAAGATGTTTATGTTTGTTTTGATATTTTTAGTGTACTACTTAGAATCTAACTCCCAATTTAATGTTCAGATTTTGAACAGTACCAGATCGTTTAAACGTTAAAAATATCATGTCTTGAGTTTTATACATCCTTTTGATCTGATTCCAATGGCTATGTTCTCGTTTTTAATTCTACTTTACTGTCTCAAAGTTGTAGGTTTATTTGTGTTGGATCAATCAGCAAGTTAAAGGCTCGTGACTTGTTTATTATTCTTATTTCATTATTAGCTCACCGATAATTAAGGTGAGTTATCACTCCCCATATTTACTATTTCAAACCTTTTTGGGACCTTATGTGTACGTTACAATATTTTTATATATCATACTATATCACTTTCAAATCTTGAATATTGTGTGGTTGATCAATTAAATGCTTACACGCTACTTGTTATTTGTTCAATTGTTTATCTATTGGATTTGGAGAGGTCCATCATAATCACATTATAGTATGATCATACGCCATCTTAGTAGCCATCGATTGTGGTCAATTAATAATGGCCAACCGACACATTTATTTGTATTTATTTTGTCTTAGTAGCCATACCCTGTGTTCGAGTGGTATGTGTAGGTTCCTGGACGGATCGTACACGGGATGTCTCTAACAACGCAGGTGCGGAATCCCTGCGTAGGTAGATACGAGTGTAGAGAATATAGAGATCGAACACACAAGCAATAAACCAACCACGTTATATTGATAACAAACACGTGACCCGAGGTCACCGTTACAGACTATGACACGTAACTCGGTTACTGAAAACTGAAACGAAAACCCTAAACGAACAACCTTAAACTGTTTCGTCTGAAACAGTATATAAACACGACAACTTCGCCACAGGCGAAGTTGTCAATAACTTCGCTGATTCAACAAGTTCGCCATAGCGAACTTGTTGACAACTTCGCGCATTACAAAACAAACATAAACAAAACATAATTACATTACAGACTCGATTACAAATGCTAAACTATGAACTACTGACATACATGTACCAACAGACTCCCCCTTGGCAGTAGCTTCATATCTTGATCTTCAAATCTTGAGTCTTGTAATCTTTACCTCTACGCGTGCGCCCCTTCTCTCACACATACCGACACTACCCTTTGATATTTCCTAGCTTGATCCTTCCAGGCAGGAATGTAGAAGATCTTCTTCTCGTTGAGCACTTTCAAATCATCCTTCGATAGATTAACAAGATGCATCGGGTCGTACACCCGAAGTACTTCTTGTTCATCCTCATCTTCCATTACCGCCTCAGCTGTCTCACAATCCACGTACCACCATTTTAAATCTTTTAGGACGTTCTTGGGCATAACTTTCATCGGTACTTCTTTCAAATGACGGACTGGTTTATACTTCATTACCATCCAAGGTTTGCCGTCAGCCCTCATTCCACGATCTTTGTCTTCTATCAACTTTCCTTTTTGAGGCTTTAGGAGTTCAAACTTTTTGTCTTTAATGGCTTCTTTCCAGACGATCTTCCCAATGATTCTTGCCATATCATCATTACTTCTATTGATCAGCCCCAATCTCGCTAAATCTCTCACCTCACATTCTGGTAAGGAATTCAGAGATCTCAACAATCTCTTAAAGTACTGAATGCCGTCGTACCGTTTGATCACAAATAGTTTCAGCTCTTTGTCGTACAACCAGCATATGATTCCTTTCTTTGACTCTGCATAGCCCTTTATATTATAAGTCTTTCTGAACATCGTTGGCACTGCAGGCTTCTTGGTTTTAACAAACCACTGAGCACAGCCTTCTTTCCAGTTCGGCTGCTCCTCCCATACTGTATCTTCTATCACACTCTCATCCCCCAATTCTGATCTCTCAACAGCTGGAATCTCATGTTCCACTGACTCATCTACAATCTCACCTTCTTCTAACACATCTTCCACATTAATCTGTTCTCCAATTCTCTCAATCTCATCCATAGGCAACACGTCATCATCATCCATCAACTCATCGTCCTCCTCCTCATCCAACTCCTTCAACGCATCAATAACGTCTTCAACATCAGCGTCGTCATCCACAACTACAACATCATCACCATCTGCATTTGTAGACTCCCCCTCAGTTGTGGAAGCTCCAAGAGCCTGAGAGGTTCTTGGCAGCTCATCACCTGCACCTGAAGGTGCATTGGGATCATCGTCATGATCTTCTCGTCTTTTCGTTCTCAACTCATCGCCCCTACACGACTTCTCCCCCTGAGATGCCAAGTAATCCTTGAAGGCATCTATTATTCGTCCATGTTCTACCAGGAGGGCAGCTTGTAGTCGATTGGATTCCACTAGGCGGTCAATAGTCTTTGACTGTTCAGCAACAATCCGCTCTAGCGAAAGAATCCTCTCGGTATCTGAAGTAGGCAATGGAGTTGGTGGAACATCAGCAGAAGTGACCGCAGGTGGTACACTTGGTAACCCTGCAGTAGAGGTGATTGTCGACTCCACAAACCGTGCAACTACCACCGGTGGATTAAGCGGTTGAGGTGGTAGGGACACAATTGTTGGTGCCGACGTCTCGATCGCTGAAACTTGTGCAGTAGTAGGAATAAGAGACATACCAGATAGGGCAGGTGGAGCAAAACGTACTAGTCTTGAAGATTCTCCAGCTCCCGAACCTATCCCTCTCTGTTCTCTTCTTGAGCGTCTTAGCACAATCTGTACTGCCTCCTCTTCATCCACTTCATCCTCATCCTCCCCCACAGTTCTCGGCCTCTTTCCCGTAGTCCGTTCACGAGACACCATAAGCCTTCTTGCCTCAGCAAACGTCTCGTCTAGATCAGAGTCAGCTACCGAAGTAGCTGCTCTGGTAACATCCATAAACTGAGGACCCGAGACATCCATATCAAACAAACCATGTCCACTAAAAGCAGCATCTAGATCAACGTTTTCAGCAGTGGACACAGCCTGAGATATAGTAGCTGGCACAGCAGCAGAAGATACAACAGGCGCAGCTGATACAGCATGAGGTGCTGCCGCCTGATGTGGTTGCGGATCCCTGAACTCGTCCCCTCCTGCAGGAACATACTCCGGGTTAATGAGATACCCGAAAAGTGGAGTATGCCTGGGACGCCGCTCAGGGTTGCTTCGAGTGCTCGACGTTCTGCACTGAGCAAAGATACGTTTTGTTACGCACTCAACGTATCTGATAGGGCGTCTTTGCGGTACAGACGGAGCGACATGATTGATAATCATTTGTAGGAACCGCGGATACATAATAAAACGCTCGCGCGCCGTCGCCCGTCTCTGACGATCAATCTCGTAAAAGATTAGCTGACTAAACGAATATCTGCGGTTGTAAGTCAGCGCAATCATAGCCGATTGCATCGTCGCACCCATCCCATCAGTTCCTGCCTTTCTGCCGGACATGCATACTATCAACACATGCATCAAAAAGCGCCATTGATCCAGCAGAAAGCCTTTCCTCCTCTGCGAGTCCCCCAGCGGACCCGAATAACCCATCCTTAAGTAAGCTCCGTCACGGAAAGGAGCTACGAATTCCGTTGGGTCGTCTCTCGTTTCATCACCGAACTGCAGAGCCAACCGTATGTCCTCCGAGGAAAACTGTATGTCTTGACCATTGACAGTTGCTCGCATCACTGGAGGCTCAGGTCTGCAATCATAATACACCGTCTGCCAGAAATCTTGAATGTTGGGCAGAGATATGGGTAGTGTATTAGTGATCGCGTGAAAAACTCGTGATCGTTGGAGAAATGTGATAATCTCCCTATAGTCTTCAACGCCTCGTGCGTCTGGATCCAAAGTGATGTATTGGTTATGAGCTGGGAAGAATTGTCGTTGCTCATCACCATCATCACCTCCAGCACCTCCAACAGCAGCCATATCTGCACAAAACAAATCAAGTTAGAGACCATATAATCATCTCACAAGTTCGCTGTGTACCATATGCGAAGTTGTGATGTACAGGCGAATTTAAAGTTGAGGCGAAGTTGGGAACAACTTCGCTTCATCTGTAAGTTCGTCTATAAACTTATAAAAAATTTGAAATAGGCGAAGTTATGTTCAAGGCGAAGTTATGGATAACTTCGCCATAGGCGAAATTAAGCTTCAAGCGAAGTTGTGGATAACTTCGCTGAAAGCGAACTTAAGCCACTGGCGAAGTTGAGAATAACTTCGCGTAAACCTTAACTTCGCCTGAATCTGAAACGGCGACTGTTCAGATTCAAACAAGGTTTATCCGATGTTTCGGACCGATTTAACGATCCAACAATGAAGTCCAACATATTTCAATGGTGTTAGGACGAAAAGGTCGTCCATGAACACGTAACGTGAGGTCGGAAAACTTGGTTTCTAAGGTTCGACGACCCGAGGTCTCGAACCGGGTAAAACTATAACGAGAAAGATAGGATGTTATTGACGACACATACCACTAGTATAGTAGAAACAAGGAACACAAGATCGAAATCGAAAGTGAATAACAAGATCCGGATGTATTGGTTTTGAGAACAAGTTCGCCGGTAAATCGAGAAAAAGTATACAGATTACTGTTTACAATCCCTTATATAGGGCAGAGTTGGTTCAGGCGAAGTTACGCTTAACTTCGCCAAGGCGAAGTTAAGCACAACTTCGCTGAATTCAACAACTTCGCCCGTAATTTTCAAAATCAGCCCTTTAAGTTTGAATAATCCTGAATTTAACCTTAGAAATTACCAAAAAGAGTTAAACAAATATGATCAAGACCCAGTAACCAACAATAAAATAATTTAACTACAAAAACTAAAAAAATTTTAGAAAAATTTTAACGAAATAAGGGATCAAATTTCAGTCTAGTTAGGGACCACTACGTTTTAGAAAAGATCCTAACAGGAATCATACTAACGATGTGACTGTCACTTAGATCCGTGTTTGGCTGTATTATGACATAGAGAAACAGGTTGTAAGCATGTAAATAACTTAAATGGTTTTCATCGTTTCTGTGATACGGATTAAGGTTCAGTTAAGCTCAAAATTTAAGTTGGCAACATCTCAGAGATAATGGTGTCTTCTATCTATTCTCAAAGCGTATTTGGCTATACCCAAGTCACCCCGAATTGACTTCGACCCATAGTGTCTGATTAACTTGTATATACTCGTTGACTGCTTCCCGTTCTCTTCTTACTCCAGACATGAGAAGTCTTGATTGTTACTATGTCTCATAAGTACTAAAAATATACATGTTTTTTTTTTTTTTTTTTTTTTTTTTTTTTTTTTTTTTTTTTTTAACCAAACATTCTTATTGACTTCGGAGTATTAAACTACTGCAAGTCCCGAATCTGGATCACTGCAGTGTCTTGAAATGCTTTCTTCACGGGAATCAGATCACTCAGGGGCTCGTGTATGACTGGGTAGTCGCTTTTCTGCCTATCATTCGGAAAGATATGTGTGAAGACATTCAAAACTCTTAAGGAGTTTCCACGTAAATTCGAGTAGTTTAAGTTAGTATCACATACACTTTTACGCACCATAAGAATTACCACGACATACAATGACTGTTCTAAAGCCTTTTAAGCCTAATAACTTCACTAGTTAAGCACACACGATCAGTATATATATCATTTTCCAAGGTTGGATCAATTTTCTGTTAAACACAGCATAGAACTTCATACGAAGTAACAGACTTGAAAATTAATTTCATTTCCCTTAAAAAAAACTTTAAATTCAATCGCCCCAATCACGTCAAAGTCGTCAGGTAAACGGCTATCCTGAAGATCCAATGGATCAACTGGACCGACCACATACAAGTATGTGTCCTTCTTACTAAGTATGACCGACTAATTTTCAGCAACTGAAAGAACACACGTCATAGCTGCACCGGTCACTTTCAGTCTTCCGGTTAATGGCTATCCTCATTCTCTAAGTTGAAACGAGGACCAAAACATATCCTAGGATATGTCCATCAAACTGAGGTAACCGACTAATTTTAAGCAAAAATGACCCATGTTTTTTTTTTTTTTTTTTTTTTTTTTTTTTTTTTAAATCAAAGACATGGTTACTCGGGATTGATCATCCCGTTTAGCTCAATTAGGTTTTGAAATCTGGATTTATCAAACGCTTTTGTAAACAAGTCAGCAAAATTTTCAAGTGTATCAACTTTTTCGATCTTGATCAGTTTCTTCTCAGCACAATCCCGTATGAAGTGATGACGAATGTCAATATGCTTAGTTTTACTGTGCTTCACGGGATTGTTAATTACTGAGATGGCGGCAGTGTTATCAATTAAAATAGGAGTAAGTAAGAAATTCAGACCATAGTCGCGCAATTGTTGCTGAATCCACAAAACCTGAGAGCAGCAGTTGGATGCTGCCATGTATTCAGCTTCGCATGTTGAAATTGCAACTGATGTCTGTTTCTTGCACTGCCAGGAAACTAATCTTCCTCCAAGAAACTGACAGCCTCCTGTTGTTGACTTCCGACTCTGATTACAGCCACCATAATCAGAATCTGTATACGCCACTAGTTCAACGTCTCCCCCCTTTGGGTACCACAACCCTAGTTTCGGCTTGCCCTTAAGATACCGCAAAATCCTCTTCACACCTTTCATGTGAGATTCCTTTGGGTTTGCCTGAAAACGAGCACAAAGACAAACAGAAAACATTATATCGGGCCTAGAAGCAGTTAAATACATTAATGAACCTATTATCGCCCGATACAGAGTAGGGTCCACATCTGCGTCACCATCTGATTCAGCGCCCAATTTGTGATTGACGCAGATTGGGGTGTCATATGGAGAACTGTCCTCCATCTTGAATCTCTTCAGCACATCATGAACATACTTTGTTTGATGAATGAACATCCCATCCTTCTTCTGATCAACCTGCAATCCTAGAAAGAAGGTTAGTTCACCCATAGCACTCATCTCGAATCGTTTCTTCATGACAGCCTCAAAATCCTGACACATGGATACTCTTGATGCAGCAAAAATGATATCATCCACGTAGACTTGAACCAGTAAGAAGTCACATCCTTCTCTCTTCACAAACAGCGTACTGTCAATCAATCCCCTTTCAAAACCATTTTCCAGCAAGTAGTCCGATAACGTTGAATACCAGGCACGAGGTGCCTGATGTAACCCATATAACGCCTTGCTCAACCTGTATACGTGATCCGGAAAGTCTGGGTCAGGAAAACCTGGAGGTTGCTCAACAAACACAACCTCATCAACTTTCCCATTAAGAAACGCGCTCTTCACATCTAACTGAAACACCTTCATCTTTTTAGATGCAGCAAACGCCAAAAACAATCGAATCGCTTCTAACCGGGCAACAGGAGCGAAAACCTCATTGTAGTCAATACCCTCTTGTTGATTAAAACCTTTAACAACCAACCTCGCCTTATTTCTCACGATAATCCCCTTTTCATCCCTCTTGCACTTGAACACCCATTTCGTGCCTATAGCATGCACATTTCTTGGTTTTTCAACCAAGGTCCAAACTTCCATTTTCTCGAACTGAGCCAACTCTTCTTGCATGGCTTCGACCCACGAGCTGTCCTTTAAAGCCATTTGATAATTCTTTGGTTCAATTTGGCTTATAAAGCAGGAGTACAAACATTCATTCATTATCCCTGTTTCTTTTATACTTGAATAAACACAGGTGTGCTCATTCAGGCTACTTCTGGTTTGTACACTCGAGGACACATCACCTATAACGTTCTCCAATGGGTGATCTTTGTGAATTCTCGTGGTCGGAACAGCACCGACATGCAAATTGTCTTCCAAGTTCGAAGAGATCTCATCTATGGTTGTTTCTGGCTGAGAGTGAAAAGGATTAATAAATTCATCTTCAGTTGAGGCCGCAGGGGTATCGATCGTGTTTGATGTGGAAGGTTGAGATTTCTCAAAAATCTGATGTTGCAATATATTCTCTTCCTCATCAAGTATCATCTTCGTCACAGCTCTTTCGTCTTCTTCAGAAATTTCCAAATTAGGTACGTTAAACGACTTAAAAAGTTTAACATAGTCAAACAGCTCAGCAGGTCCATTGCTTGGTTTTGGCGGTTGGTAACTAGTAATGTCGGTGTTACA
This sequence comes from Bidens hawaiensis, assembly GCF_021521415.1. Lineage (NCBI taxonomy): Eukaryota > Viridiplantae > Streptophyta > Magnoliopsida > Asterales > Asteraceae > Bidens > Bidens hawaiensis. Next base: position 850,005 of record NW_027491693.1, read on the forward strand.
AACCACCTCCACTTTGCAAGTCGACATATTGAAGACCCGTCTGTTGGGAGTCCCAACAACATAACCGACTAGGATTCCCTCATCGGCCACTTCACCAAATTTCGAGTTAGTCTTCAAAATCGAACAAGGAGACCCAAAAGGTTCAAGACCGCACAAGTTGGGCTTCCTTCCGTGCATAAGCTCGTAACAAGTTTTTCCAAGTCTCTTAACGGTTAACACCCGATTCAGAACATAGCAGGCTGTAGCAACTGCTTCAGCCCAGAACATCACAGGAAGCTTTGAGTCTGCCAGCATAGTTCTGGCTCCTTCAATCAACGTTCGGTTCTTCCTTTCAGCTACTCCGTTCTGTTGTGGAGTATACGGAGCGCTGTATTGATGCTCAATACCCTTCTGAAGACAAAAGATTTCCATCTCAAAGTTCTTGAACTCTGTCCCATTGTCGCTTCTGATGAATTTAACTGATTTACTCATGACGTTCTCAACTTTTGTAATTAGATTCTTCACCATTTGAGCCGTCTCGTCTTTCGTTTTCAGAAAATATACCCACGAGTATCGCGAGTAGTCATCAGTGATCACCAAGCAGTAAGAGGTACCTCCTAGACTTTGTACATTCACGGGACCGAAGAGATCCATATGAAGTAGTTCTAGAGTACCGGCAATTGAGTTAATCTTCTTGGTGAGATGGGATTTCTTGTGTTGCTTTCCCTTCTTGCATGCTATACATTTGTCTTCGAAGTTAAAACTTTTTAAGGGAACGCCCATCACAAGCCCATTCTTGACAATGAAGTTCATCTTCCGAAGATGAATATGTCCCATTCTCCTGTGCCATAATTCTGATTCTGATTCGCTTGCCTTCGTCATTAAACAGGATTCTCCGGTGGCCATTTCAGTAGACCTCATATCCATCACATATGTATTCGTTTCACGTGGAGCTTTCATTACTATCCATTCTTCTGGTATATGAAAACCAGGCTTCAATACAATCGCTTCATTCTTAGTGAAATGGACAGTGTATTCTTTATCACAGATCTGCGACACACTCAGCAGATTGTGCTTTAATTCCTCCACAAAATTTACGTTTTCAAGTGTCATTCTCCCATTCGACACAGTTCCTCTACCGGTAATCCTTCCTCCGCTTTCACCAGCAAAACTAACTCTAGCTCCCTGAACAGGTTTTAAGTCTTGCAACAAGTGTTTGTTGCCTGTCATGTGCCTGGAACAGCCGCTATCTACAATCCAAAGATTGTTTGCAGCCCTGTTCAACTGTTCCTGCACAATAAAACAAAGAGTTAGAATCTTGGGACCCAAGACCAATTGGTCTTGGATCGATACGTCCCGTACCCTGGCTTTCTTAAGTTAGCATCAGGATAATTTCTGTAAGTCCTGTTAGGGAATCTCCCTGCAGATCGTGTGTAATGCCTTCCAAACCTTTGAGAATTGAAGGTGTTATATCTTGAGGTTTGGTTGTAAAACTGAGGTTGGTTTTTATGAAAACTTGAATTCGTTACATTTTGGCATTTTTTAAAGTTTTCATTTTTAGCAGTAACAAAATGACGCTTATACTCAGTTTTATTTGGCTTCACACCTCTTAATCTTGGCTCCAGAGGGCAATCTGCAACTAAATGCCCTAATTTGTTACATCTAAAGCAACACCGACTCTCCAATTTCTTGTCAAATGTTGGTTTGGATGTAGAGGTAGTGTTACCAGCCGTTCGTCTCACATAAGGTGGGACGTACGGATTGAGTGGAGAACTCTTTTTAGAAACTTTATTTGTATCTCCATCGGTGGGTAACCCTACCTTCTCTTTTGTCTGATCAGATTCGGACAACTTATCCGAATCCGATGAGACTGGACTCAAAACAGAAATATTCACATTAGAAACTTTCGAACTTGTTTCTCCACAGCTAACACTTGGTTTTACACTTGTAATCTTGATTGGAGTTGTCTGAGGAACTTCGAAATCGACAGATTTCTGAACACTCGGATTATAAGTATAGTTGTGGTTAAAGGGTGGTGGAACTTCATTATATCCGATTCCTCCCCTCTTTGCAGAGGTACCTGGATCACTCACGAGGTGATCAAGGATGGCCGAGGAATTTCTGAACTGCTCAAGTTTGCGGTTCAGTTCCACCACCTTTACCTGGTGGTCAGCAATCTGTTTATCTCGATCAGCAATCACTTTAGTTTTTTCCTCCAAAACTTCATAACTAAGATCAATTATTTCAATTTTCTCAGCAAGTTTAATTTTTAAGCTTTGAACGTCTTTTTCACATGCTTTTATTTTAATTTTATAACTCGTTTCTCTTGCTTTCGTAAAATGGTGATCTTCTTTAATAGTTTTAAAGTCAGCATCTAAATGGACATACTGATCAGTTATTGTTTTAAGTTGCTCAGACAGATTCTCACAACTAGTACAAATAGTTTTAGGACTTACCTCGGAGCGATTATCCTTGTCATCTGCCATGAAAGCTGTTTCTTCTTCAGTAGCTTTCTCAATTCCTTCAACCTTCTCACATTCTTTCACTTCAGCCTCAGCCATGTTCGCTTGTTCACCAGAACCACATGAATGCGAGTTCCAGTTGTACTCACCTGCTTCTCTGGTCAACATGGCGTTAATCTCTCTGTTAACTCCAGAATGTTGTGTAGGTCGACCTTGTCCTCGTTCAACCCTCTCATTTCTGCATTCCTTGGCAAAGTGCCCGTACTGCTGACAATTATAGCACCTTACCTTGGATTTGTCGAACCCGGGCCGACCACCAACAAATTTTCTTCCAGTTTTGTTCATAAAACGTTTCACACGCCTCACAATCATTGCCATTTGCCACTGCAAATCCATCTCCTCCAGATCATCAGCATCGATCTGATCGTAATCCTCATCAAGAGCAGCAGGGTCCACAATCTTCCCCTGGATGTAGTTTTCATAGGAAGCAATAAATGATGCATAGACTGCAAACTGCTCTTCAGCAGATTTTACACTCATAGGCATCTTGGAATAACTATTGCTAGATGCATTTGCAGAAAAACTACTTGTGGATGCTTGAGGCTTTGAAGTACTAGATCCTCCAGCAACGAAACATACATCACCATTCGTGTTTACAGAAACTTTTCCTTCATGAGACGAGTCAGAGCCTGACTCCCCTTTCGAGTAAAAAGCAGCAGATTCAGGCCTTGAACTTGAGCCTGAGTTAACCTTAGCACCATACATACCAGGGTCTTGTATCTGATCTGTTGGTGTTTCCTTTCGAACCATATTAAGCTCATAAGTTCTGAGCTTGTTTACTGCCGTTTCAAGATCACAATTTGGAAAGTCTCTGTCTTCCCTCATAAGGACGGTGTACATTTCCCACTTCGGTGGGAGAGCATCGAGAAGCTTTTCAACGATCTCTTCTTCTCGGTAAGCAATTGAATAATTGCTGAGCTCTGTCATTAGATGATAGTATCTGGTGATAATATCATCCAGTGATTCGTTCTTCAAAAATTTGAAGACGGAGAACTGGGTTTTTAAGAGTTTGATCTTTGATGCACGTATACCCACATTCCCCTCGAATCTATTTTCAAGAGCATCCCAAAGCTCTCTCGCAGAAGTGTACTTTCGGAACGTATGGAGAACCTCTTGAGGAAGTGCCATTGTTATCGCAGCATGGGCCTTGCTTTCGGCCTCGTACATTTTCTTCTCTTCGTCCTCCATTTTGCTGTACTTCTTAACCACATCGCGACCTTCGTATTGTGCAGTTGGAGGGATATATCCATCCTGGATGCACACCCACATTTTGGCATCCTGGTATTTGATGTATTGGATGAATCTGTCCTTCCATGCCACGAAGTCAGTTCCCTTCATCAGCCTCGGGGCCTTAGTGGCAGACCCCGCTTCTACTTCCATCTTGACCAAGTCGGAGATATTGATCGACGACATCCTTGCAAAAACCTGAAAAAAAACCTGGAAAACAAAAAAAAATATTAAAACAGCTCAGTTGGCGAAGTTAAGAATAACTTCGCTTGAAGGTTAACTTCGCTGAAAGAGAACTTCGCTGAGATCTTAAATTCGCATGATTTGGGCGAAGTTAAGAATAACTTCGCTTAGCTCTGGCGAACTTATGAGTTGAGCGAACTTGGGTTTGAAGCGAAGTTGCGGATAACTTCGCTAAGGCGAACTTATGAAGTGAGCGAAGTTGTAGTTAACTTCGCTAATCCTTATATCTTCGCCAAAAACCCTAATTCCAGCGACGGCAACTTCGCCTGAAGAATGGTAACTTCGCCCGATGAACGGTAACTTCGCCCGATGAACAGGAAAGTTTGTTCAGATCTGTTTTCGTCAATCCAGCAGCTCCCGATCAATGCAAAGGCTTGAAAATGACTGTCAAGCACTAGTAAAACTCAATCCCAACAAAAACACGTCCCGCGAATAGGTCAAACGAGACGTTTTCTACACCCGCGTGAAATCCCGAACCTCACAATCGAGCCGATTGGCTCTGATACCAATTGTAGGTTCCTGGACGGATCGTACACGGGATGTCTCTAACAACGCAGGTGCGGAATCCCTGCGTAGGTAGATACGAGTGTAGAGAATATAGAGATCGAACACACAAGCAATAAACCAACCACGTTATATTGATAACAAACACGTGACCCGAGGTCACCGTTACAGACTATGACACGTAACTCGGTTACTGAAAACTGAAACGAAAACCCTAAACGAACAACCTTAAACTGTTTCGTCTGAAACAGTATATAAACACGACAACTTCGCCACAGGCGAAGTTGTCAATAACTTCGCTGATTCAACAAGTTCGCCATAGCGAACTTGTTGACAACTTCGCGCATTACAAAACAAACATAAACAAAACATAATTACATTACAGACTCGATTACAAATGCTAAACTATGAACTACTGACATACATGTACCAACAGTATGGTCAACCGACACCAATTATTTGCTCATTATTTTTTTCATATTTAATTGTTTATACTCATGATATTGATTTGCATATTTTTATATATATTATAATCATATCAAAATATGGTGATTTCTTACTCAAAATTTGTTGTTGGAAAACTTATTTTTACGCATATGGATGTTAATCTTGGATGGTTGAAGTGACTGAAGAATTTAGTGTAATTGCTTTTACGTTGTTATAATACACAAGAATATTAGATTTATTCGGTTATTTGTAACTTCTTTTGAATAGTGTGTACTTGATTTGAATTTAAAAAAATAATTACATGTGTCAACTAATATTGTTATGTTAATGCCATATGAGCAGTGAGCAAACAGTTCGCACCCCGGCATTCCGCCTTAGGTTGGGATGTGACAATAGTAATCAGTCATTTTGAAAATTTGGGTTTAAACTGTCAAGAAGAGAAGTCAAGGGACTTATGTTGACAATCTGTCAAACTTGAATGACTTAGCGAATAGATGAACAGTGTAAGCGAATAAATGAGGCAAATTACAAGCGAATGGGCTCAACAAATAAACCAACGAATGGAGTCTTTAGCGGATGAGGTAAGCGTATGGCCCTCAAGCGAATGGATTCTGGAGCGAATGAGTTCAGCGAATGAACAAACGAATGAACTCAATGAAAGTCAAGCTCAGCAAATGAGTAATCTTAGAAGTGAATGGGCATTTACAGCAGTTGTAGCTAAATATTTGACATAGGCGTATAAACTCAAGAAACTAACGAATGAATTCAAAGATAAGCGAATGAATTTATCCAAATCTTCAAGTCTTCAACTTAAATCCAGAACTAAATCAAGCTCCAAAACCACTCAGTTACCAAACCAAGCCCACACAATCACAAACACAACCTCAATCAACACATTTCAAAGCACAATCACGTCCAATTTTGGCCTAAAAGGTAAAAAAAACCATAACCAAAACCACTATATATTCCCGCCATATCCTTATTCAAATCAAAACAAACTGAATCGAATAATCTGAAGAAATTGATCTAATAAATCTTCATTAACACCTTAATGATTCAATTTCAATCAAATTCCATATAAATTAGTCAATAATTAGGAAGGAATTGATCAATTTTCGATTGGATAAAAACCGTAAACTAATTCAATTCGTAAGCACCTAACAGAACCTAATTGATCATCAAATTAATGAATCATAACACTAATGGCTCTGATACCACTTGAGAATCCGATTTTTCAATCACAAACGAGCTAATTTGATCATAGTCTTATTAGGATCTAGTTCTTTGATATCGTTTAATTTATGATTAGGTTTAACTATGTGTTAGTGTGTGTGTGTGTGTGTGTTCTAGAGAGAATTGGGCAGAATAACAGTAGAGATTCAATAAATAGATCATTCATTAAATTACTGTAAGACTCTGATTCCCGGGAATCATACAGTTGGTAATCATACTCAAAATTCACAAAAATTTAAAACCCAAATCAATTCACTTTATTTCGAAACCGGTTTAGAGTATAAAATCAGCGGAAATCATAAGTGTCAAAAACAAATTCCCAAAAACCGGGAAGTATGCCCAAAACCAATTTAAATGCGTTTAATAATAATTAAAAGTAAGCAATCTTCATCATAGTTTCACCGACTAGATATGCCTTCAGCCCACCAAGTAGTCTCGAGCACGTCCAAGCGGTAACCATCCTCCTTATAACCTGAAAATCAATCTAACATACACACAAAGTCAGCTTTAGCTGAGTGAGTTCAAGTTTTATAAGTAACATCCATAAATCAGATTTATTCAATAAATATAAAAAGATTTGGGGAAAATCATAAGTAATTAGATAAATACTTTTCTCTTGATCAAACACGCAACACGGGCCTCTCTTCCCCGAGTAATATATTTGACCCGACCGCGGTTTAGCAAAAACCAACAAAATCATGCAACACGAGCCTCCTCACCCCGGGTCATCCCCAAGTAATATATTTGACTCGGTCATAGTTTAATAAAACAAAAATCACGCAACACGAGCCTCCTCACTCTGGGTCTTCCCCAAGTAATATATTTGACTAAGTCACGGTTTAACAAAACCTAAACACGTGATACGGGCCTCTTTACCCCCGGTCATCCCCAAGTAATATATTTGACCTGACCACGGTTTAGCAGAACGGTGGGCCTCCTCACCCCGGGTCTTCCCCAAGTAATATATTTGACCCGCTGGGACATTAACATGCAACACGGGCCTCCTCACCCCGTGTCTTCCCCAAGTAATATATTTGACCCGATCATAGTTTACCAACACATACACATTCACAAACATACTTACAAACATCTAATTCAAATATTCAACCAAACAATATCATCCCATTCAATCCATAAATAATGGATAATATAGGAATTAACACTAGGCCTAATAGCAACCTCGAGCCTAGACCACAAGTAATATGTATAACCTTAAGGAATATACGACCACAACTGTCACACCCCAATCTAAGGCGAAAATGCCGGGGCATGATCCGATTGCTCACAGCTCGAATATACTATCAGAAATATAAATGACAATATCTAATTAATTATTTTAGTTTAAATGTACACACAATAATTAAATACAACATAAAAATTCAATTAAATAAATACAATCAATTAAATTTAAGTTTGTCTTCATTAAAATCCTAAGGTCTTTCTAAATGTCCAACTTCAATCTTCAATCAACCTGCATATGCGTAGAAAATGGAGTTTGATCAACAACACATGTTGAGTGAGATGATCACCAATTTTGAAACAACAATTAATTATATAATAAATAAATAATAAATGATAAGTGTTAAATGCGCAAACCAATCTATGTGGTAATAATCAATCAAACCTTAACAAACCAAAAGCAAGTATATTCGTGTGCCAATGAATCGTTGCCAAGCGAATCGGGCATTGATTACAATGACTAAATTGTCGGTTTACCTTTGCCAAGCGAATCGGGCTCCGATTACTAAGACGGTCGTATGATCATACTAATGAGAACCCTATACAAAAGGGAATATGTTGGACCTCTCCAAAACATTATCAAATAAACAATTAAGCATGTAGCAATTAGCAAATAGCATTCAACTGATATTCACACAATAATTATGTTTGCGATCTTGAGTATATATATAGAATAGAAAATATGAGTAAGTACGCATATATCCCCAAAACATTAGAAAACAGTATATAAAAAGGGGAATGATCAAACTCACCTGGTCGATTAATCCAAACGAAAATGATTACGACAAGAAACGACAATCACGATCTTCGAGAATTACTGACAAGAATCCTAATTAAATGATATGATGAGTGAATTATAGATGATATAATACATAAAATGAATTTGGGATTCGATATGATTTGAGTTACAATTATGTTTGGTACATTATAGATTGAAGGATTGATCTCTACGGATTTTATTATTTTTTAATTATATAAAAATCATTGTTTGTCATAAAAATCGTGTTTACAAATAATTAGTTTTGAATAAATATAAGTTGAAATCTATTATATTAATAATTGTTTAAATATATAATTATCGTAAAATTTATACCTTGGACTTCTTAACGAAATCCGGTGGCAAAAATATCCTTAATACGTTTTATCATGTTAAATACGTTTATTAGGATTTTATTCAAAATAATAATACATACATATATATATATACATATGTACATATATATATATATATATTATATATATATACAAATATATAAAATATACATCTAATAATTATGAGCGAATATATAAAGACGTTTTTACAACGAGATCATCAATTTTAGTGTCGGTTTTTAATAAAATAAAAATGATGATTTTTATTAATAAACTATATATATATATATATATATACACGCACGAAACTTGCAATGAGCTATTGGACACGAAACCTTAACTTACGATGTCGGTTTAACAAAAATATTGTTTATTTAATAATTAATATTAATTATAATATATTATATATTATTAAAACAAGTTAAACAATGGAAATAAAATAAAAACAACTAAAAAGAGGCTGCTGGGTCTCGAATCCGCGACCTAAGCCAGACCAGATATGAGCACACACACACCAGCCATGCGAGTTGGTGTGTCAGCTGGTTATTGAACGAAAATAGTTTTACTTATACAGAAACAAATAAATTCCTATTTTGATTAAGAAACCCTAGATGATCAATCAATAAATCCGTTAAACGTTTGATGATTTAAGGTGAGGGCTATTGATTAGCAGATCATAACGATCTTATACAAAATATTAATTACTTGATTGGTTGTTTATACACAGTTTAATTACGAGACAAACGAGCCGGCCAAGTGTGATGACAGACGAGGTAGAAGGAGACGATGAAAATCCAATTAACTACGGGGCTTCGATTTGCGCTGGTATTATAAGTGTACAGGCACGTTTAATTGAATCTTGATAAACCCTATGTTATATAATCAGTTTTAGGTTAAGTCGGTTCATAATATTTCGATTATACGCAATCCTTGATCTTGTTTCCTAATTGTTGATGTTGTCTAGGCCGATAATGATATGAAAAATCATAAGCATGATTCAATTCCGAATTTAGATCGAAGATTGTGGTTCAATCAATTAAACGGGTCACGGTTACGGGTCTTGGGCTAACGGGTATGGATTAGGATCTGGGTAAAAGAGATAATATGTAATACTTGCATTTCAGTCCCTGAAAAGTTGATATGGATACAATAAAGGATTAAACTTTAGTTTCAGATTAAAAACGCTCTTTTTCCAAAGTTATATATGAATATATAAACAATTATAATTTTTATAATAATGTCTCGATAAACACGTTTACCTTTTAGTGTTAAAACTTCCCGAATCATCAAACGAGTCGGGTTATGGATATAAGTTCGTTCGTTGGAAAACCAGAGTTGTTACAGTCTCCCCTACTTTAGGGAATTTCGTCCCGAAATTAAGGAAAACCACAAAATCATCATTTTGAAAACAATTATACTTTTAGCAAAAATATCATAACATAGAACTTCTAATAACCAAAGCAACGCTTCAAATGACAATCCGATAAGGGCATTTATATATTGGATGTACCAGCGGCGTATCCACCATGTCCTTATCATTTCATTATTCGTACCGTTACCCAAGCTACCTTAGGTTCTAAATCATGACACACAATTTTACGTATTATGATTTCCATGCGAGGACTTTAGTAATTACGTGTCGACCCATAATTACTTAGATCGTCGGATGGTCCGCATAATTCGTTCTATCATGTGGGTTATAAAACAATGAAAATAAAATTTTTTAAGAGAAAACAATTGTTTTTGATAATTCTAAATATAGTTTCAAATGATAATTAATAAATTTCATAGCTAAATTAATAAAACCGTGAGATTTTGAAAACCTCTTTTGCTTTTAAAGGTAAAATCTTGAAAATTGAAGAAAATAGATTTGGTTAGACAAATATTATTGTGATAATCGAGATTATGGAAATGAGATGGAGATACAAGATCTTAATAGATTAACTTCGATAAAGGAATTCTATTCTGGGGATGAATTACGCAAAGATTTAAGTTATAACAAATAGTTAATGGCATGCGGAGTCCTTAAAGATCGTATTCTTTAGGAATGAAGTTCTTAAGATCGAGAGTACAAATTTATTTGGTGATACGAGTTTAGTTAGTTGAGAACTTACGAGATTTAAAGAGGAGTTAATATAAAATTATAGCCCTTCAAGTTTGTGATTTTGAGATGAGATTAATTCGATTAAGATATTCTAAAATATTATAATAGTTAATAATTTAAATATTAATGATAATGCGAAAATATACGTATTTGAATAGATTAATTTGGGAAACGGATATTCCCGAACCACCGAGATAGTCCTATTCCAATTAAATCTTTAAATTAAAAATATAAAGTATGTAATTGACGAGATTAGATTAAATTGGGAATTGGTGGATCTTTTTATTTTTCATAAAATCGTAATAAATATTATGTAACACCCGTTAATCTCGGTTCAAAGATTTAAAGCTTGTAGAGTATGTATAATTCTCGGGATTTAACCGACGTTTCTCGGAAGCCTTTACGTCATCCCGGTACGTTTAATCGTTTAACTTTCTTCCAAGTTGCCTTATTATTCAATTTAGAGGGGCTAGAATGAAATATTTTTATGTTATAACACAATACTTAAAACCCTAAGGGGGCGTTTGGTTCATGGATTTCGTTGGAATTTGATTTGGAATTGGAAGAAGCCTTTAAAAACCTATAATGTGTTTGGTTGATAGATTAGCATATGGAATTGGAATTTAATGTTATCTAAAAAGACCAATTTACCCTATAGATAACAAACATAAAATTAAAATTCAAAAATATAAAATCAACAAATAAAACATGGATTACAAACTGCGGCGTTATTTATGCCATCTCCGGCATCGGGCCGAACGCCGTCTCCGTCACCGTTTCTCCATCGAATGCATGCGTCGGTTACATATTTTTGTCAAGTCTCAGAATCTGCGGCATCGGGATCTCCATCGGATGCATGCGCCGGCATCGGATTTGCGGCATCGAACGCCGTCTCTGGCATCGGATCTGCTTCTCGTCGGCTTAAAATTTTTGTCAAGTCTTGGAATGGCGTCGGAACTGAAATTATCGGAGACGGCAGGAAACACCTGACTGAGATTGTCGGGCCCGACGAGACGTACAAGTTTGAGGTGATGGAGATGGAGTGTGTCGTCAGTTGAAAGGTTAGTCGTGACGTTAATGGCGGACCAATTGATATTGAATTGTAGATGAGGAAAAGAGAACGGTGGTTGTGGTTGGATGAAGGAGATGAATAATGCAGATGAGGAAAGGAGATCAGGAGAATGAATAATTATTGGATCTAGGGCTATTTTGGTAAGTTCTCCAACATTCCATAGTTTTTAAAACTTTCCTTCAAAACTTTGAAGGATTTTGAATTACCTTAGTTAGAGGATTTGATGGGATTTTAATTCAATTCCAATTCCAACCATTAGCAAACCAAATACACTTGGAAATGGAATCTGAATTCCAATTCCTATGAAATCCCTTTTATTCCATGAACCAAATAGGGCCAAACTCTTCCCCCTCTCTTGCTGTCCAATCGGCGCAACACAGCCCCCCCTGTGATTTTTCTTTTACCGGCTAATTCGTGAGAGTAAAACATCAATTAGAGGTTAGTACTACGATTCCCCAAGTCTTTTACACCATAATTGGTCTTTATAACGTGCGTATTGATCGATTAATGGCTTGTTGTAGGCTAACTGGGTGGCTGTCCAATTGAGCTTTTCCGGGACTATTTTGAGTGAGGTTTTTGCACCAAAATCCTCCTAGGTATGTGTAGTATATCATACTTAAAAACCATATTCATTGGGGTTCGTTAGATTGGTCAACTAGTTATCGTTTGAAAGATTGTGTTCGGTTGACTAGAATTGTAGTTTGGTGCGTTTAACGCGAGGGTTGAAGTGATAAACGACCAATTCAGCTCGGGGACACTTGGTTTGATATACGGTCTGTTTAAAAATCATTTTTATAAGTTATGGGGCTGAATTGGTTGCTAGTTACTCCAACGGGTCGGTACAACGCGCAATTGCGTTTATTGAGTAGTTGGTGCGTTGTACTTGCGAATTACCGACCCATTTGACTCGTGTAGCGTCGTGTGGACTTTTTGGCTGTGATTTGATCATGATGGGTCCACACGGGGCTGAGTTGGATGTTAATGGCCTAAACGACTCTTAAACGCGCGTATTGGTATCACCTAGTGCTTCCGGGGGGTAATTTGGGAATTCTTTATT